>NW_019174474.1:5279285-5279831 GCF_002260705.1 Seriola dumerili
GGGGGGGCAAGGGGGGGCCAAAAGGAGTGACTTGAGGAGGTGGAGGAAGACTTAAGGAAGGAAAAGACAATTTATCTGAACTTCAGGACGGCGAAGAAAGGAAAGCATAGGGGGGAGAGCCGCAGTGTAGTTGCTGAGAATCAGACACAACAAATGATGAGGTGATGTGTGTAAGCCACTACGGCTACTACTACATTTTTCAGCAGTTTCTATTAAAGTTCCATTGTCACAGGTCACTCGAGCCACGATCAGATGAGGTGCTTTTTTTTTCCTCAGGCTCAAATACCAAGAGCACTTGTGAGCACCACCAGGAACACAATCATTAACAATCTGTTTCTCACATGGCTTGCAAACTCCACAGTTAGGTGTAGCCACTTCACCTGCTACTGTGAACAATAAACTCTATAAAAATACATTTACAACACAATCACAAACCAGTTTCCTCTGTGAATATATCTACACAAACAAGTAGATTTTAATAGGAGATGTTATTTCAAGGGAAAAACTTTTCGTACAGTTGATTACTTTTATATAAATATATATATA
>NW_019174474.1:5279856-5280245 GCF_002260705.1 Seriola dumerili
ACAGGTGCTGATTTGTAGATGGCAATCAAATGTAAAAAAAAAAAAAAGAAAAGACATAGGGTAGAATATTTTCAACAATTTACTATCTCAGGGCTAAAGCTCTGCTGGATCTAATTGGCTGTTGTCCTGGAAAGGTTTACATCCTTCTCTCTCTCTTGCCATCTTGCCTGCCTACATCCCTTCATCTATCTATTGATTTATGGTCTTTGCTTTCATCTAAGAGCCTTGTCAAGGGAGGTGTAATTTTGAAATATCCCATGCACACACCTTTTCATTAAGAGCACCCCTGTGATCTTCCCAACACTTTGCACCAAGATGATCATGCCAGCTAGGATTTGAGATATGGATAAATCCTAATGAGTAGAAATGTGAAGGAAAAACCGGGGGGG
>NW_019174474.1:5280270-5409726 GCF_002260705.1 Seriola dumerili
AATAGAGCAGGAGTGAGTGGGAGGGAGGATCGGCTTTGTCTCGTCTTTCTGGCGATCTGTTCATTCTTCCCTGGCCTGTAGTGCCGCAGCATATACTCACGTCTGCTCACGGGATAGTATGTGTGTGATGTTGTGTAAGTGTGTGTGTGTGGTGTGTGGTGTGTGTGGTGTAGATATTGAATGTTAATGTGTTGTGTCTTGACGAGTGGACGTTCCTTTATTCTTGGTTCCCAATGGGGGACGTTATGTGCATTCATAAGCTTTAATGGGGCATCGGGATCATGTATACGTTGGGGATCAGGCGACCGATCATTGCCTCTCTGGCACTTTTCCGGGTGTGACACGACATGTGGCTTGGCAGGGACCAGGGGGATGAGCTGGCAGCTGCATGTGGATGGCTCTGGCTGGGGAGCATGAGGCTACTGAGCTTCTGGGCTAAAGATGAAACACAACTGGTCTCTCTCGCAAAGTTTTTCTTGGACTTTTGATGATTATTTAGACAAACAGACCATGGTGTGGGGAATTCTGGAACATTGTGTGTGTGTGTGTCGTGTGTGTGAGGGAGAAAGTGGGAGAGATAAATATAGAGTTAAGATAGGGCTGATAGAGAAGAACAAAGC
The DNA here is from genome assembly GCF_002260705.1 of Seriola dumerili. Taxonomy (NCBI): domain Eukaryota; kingdom Metazoa; phylum Chordata; class Actinopteri; order Carangiformes; family Carangidae; genus Seriola; species Seriola dumerili. The sequence goes on from NW_019174474.1 coordinate 5,280,891, forward strand.
TAATCTTACTAATGTGTCCTCCCTGAGTGAGAAAAGAAAAGTTTCTCCAATAGCCCTAAAATGAACCCATCGCTCAAAGGGAGAAAACCTCTGCTCCCTGGGAGGAAAACAGAAGGAGAGAGTGTGCATGATGCTGCCTAGACTTTGACTTTTGTCTCTCTCATTCTATTCCTTTTGGCCGTCAACGCATGGAGCTCTCTGGGAGATAGAGGAGGGAGGGGTCCTCGCCCCCTGATTTAAGTTTGAATTCCCTGCTCTTGGCAGAGAAGTGCAGGACTCCTAAGTCATCATCTGGAAACACTCCCATCACGCTGTGGCAGCCTTGCGAGCTTGATCCAGCCTCATTGCCAATAATATATCAACTGCAGTGGCTGGGATACGCTGAATGGGTTTGAGAGTGTGTGTGTGTTGTGTGTGGTGGTGTGAGAAAAGATGGAGAGGGGGAAAAGGGAGGAGCTCAGGAGCAAACTGGGGTTTGCTGATAGGGAGTGAGGTTCTTCTTGATTAAGCAAACAGGTTGAATGAGAATAAAGTTATATACATACTGTGGCAATCATCCGCGAGGGGAAAGTAAGATATGCAATTTACATTTCCAAACAGTGGTGATGCCATCTAAGCGTACTCCGTCACGTAACATGGCAGGCCCATTTCTCAAGCCCCGGGGGCCTATGAGGTTTGGTCTAATGAGAGAGGATCCTTAATGGTTATTGATAGAGCCACGAGGACAGACTCTTACCCTTACTCTCCAGCGAAGCAGTGCACTCTCCCACAACTTAATGAAGTAAAACTTGTCGCTTCTGCAGGATGATTTAACACTACAAAACAGCTTTGCGATTTGAGATGTCTTTGATATGGAAAAAAGATATAAATAAAGGAAGTGAGAGGGGGACAGAAAGGGTGGTAGAGCATTGAACATAACAAGGGAGAGTGACTGAAAAAAACAGTGGATTTGTAGATTGGCAATCAAATGTAAAAAAAAAAAAAAGAAAAGACATAGGGTAGAATATTTTCAACAATTTACTATCTCAGGGCTAAAGCTCTGCTGGATCTAATTGGCTGTTGTCCTGGAAAGGTTTACATCCTTCTCTCTCTCCTTGCCATCTTGCTGCCTACATCCCTTCATCTATCTATTGATTTATGGTCTTTGCTTTCATCTAAGAGGCCTTGTCAAGCGGAGGTGTAATTTTGAAATATCCCATGCACACACCTTTTCATTAAGAGACCCCCTGTGATCTTCCAACACTTTGCACCAAGATGATCATGCCAGCTATGGATTTGAGATATGGATAAATCCTTATGAGTAGAAATGTGAAGGAAAAACCGGGGGGGGGGGGGTGGGGGGGGGGTGGGGGGGGGGGGAAAGGGGGGGGGGGGGGGGGGGGGGGGGGGCCAAAAAGGAGTGACTTGAGGAGGTGGAGGAAGACTTAGGAAGGAAAAGACAATTGAATCTGAACTTCAGGACGGCGAAGAAAGGAAGCATAGGGGGGAGAGCCGCAGTGTAGTTGCTGAGAATCAAGACACAACAAATGATAGGTGATGTGTGTAAGCCACAGCGGGCTACTCACTATACATTTTTCAGACAGTTTCTATTAAAGTTCCATTGTTCAACAGGTCACTTCGAGCCCCACGATCAGATGAGGTGCTTATTTTTTCCTCAGGCTGCAAATTACGCAAGAGCACTTGTGAGCACCACCAGGAACACAATCATTAACAATCTGTTCTCACATGGCTTGCAAACTCCACAGTTAGGTGTAGCCCACTTCACCTGCTACTGTGAACAATAAACTCTATAATAAAATACATTTACAACCAATCACAAACCAGTTTCCTCTGTGAATATATCTACACAAAACAAGTAGATTTTAATAGGAGATGTTATTTCAAAGAGGAAAACTTTTCGTACAGTTGATTACTTTTATATAATATATATATATATATATTTATATAAAAAATAAGAAAATCTGTCTATTTAAGAAGTCTCGATTAGAGTTAATAATTGTGTACAGTGGTGAAACCATGCCTAAAATAATAGTGATAAACTGATAGAAGGAAAAACAGCTTTAACAACAGCTGATTATGCTGTCTTTCCTGACCATGATTAATGCTGAGCCTGTTTCCCTTTAAGAGCTTAAAACTTGTTTGAATCTAATCTTCGAGACTGGACTTTGAGTGTTATTACTGGAGACAATAGAGTAAGTGTTTGTGCTAGGTTTTCTTTCGATTCATATTCTACCATTAGGCTGCACTGGTAACAAACAATCTCAGTTTTCTGTTAAACTGGATAACACTTGTACAGTATACACATAAAATGTTATCCTAAGCGCACTGAATGAACCTGATAATCTCTGTTTGTCTTCAGAAACATCAAAATTGTGAATTTTGAAATTTTAGATATTTTAATTGTAGATTTTGACAGTATGGCTATTCTCATAATATAACCCCCCCCTCCACACTGCAGAAATCTTCAGTGCAAAGGGACAGTTAACACTATAGGCCAGTGTATTGTGGATTCTTATTGTTTCAACTCTGTAATATAACACAGAGTAAAGCTGTCCTATGCTAAAAAAAACATTCAAAGCATCCGTGCTGTCATCTTCTCTTGTTTAGACTCCTGTAGCTCTTTAGTCTCTATACTGGCAAAAATTCAAAACTGCTAAAAAGAAACAAAAGAAATTCACCCTGACTCTTGTGACACTTCACTGGTTACCTGTTATTTTAAGAATTGACTATTTTAAAATCAAAGTGATTACTTTCAAAGCATGAATGCGTCTGCCCCATGCTACAGCACAGACCTCTTGACTGCATATGAGTTGCACAGATTGTGATCATTAGATGAAGCCTGTCTGATATTTTCAAAGTAGACCGACGACTAGAGGTAACCATAATCTGCACTCAAGGCTTTGAGACTTCAGAATAAAGAACTGCAGGAGATAAGACCTCAAGAGAGGTTGGGAAAATGTTTAAAGTCACTTCTATATTACATTTTTTATGCTCGTTTATAATGCAAATTGATAGTGATGACTTTATTTCCAATTCGTGATTTTGGCCTTTTCATTTATTTTTATTCCTTTTATCAAATCACATTTTATTTGTATTTAAAGACATCCTCTGTATAAATACACCATGTTCTTCCGGTAACAGTGTTTCTGTCCTGCCGTGCCAGAAAGAGAAATCATCAGCGAGTGTGACAGCCGGTACTGAGCAGTGAGGACTCTATTGAGATTCCGTGATGAGAGGCTGCTATGTGAGCACAGGTGCGACCAGCTGTGCAGGTGTTGGGCTGTTTTATGACTGTTTCACTCTTTTGCTTTAAAACCGCTGACAGATAGAATCCATCGTTGACGCACTGATGCAATTCGATTTGATTATACGACAGTCAATGCTACAAAATGACACATAAACAGGTGACAGGCAGAAAAAGGGTTGGATGGAGGACACTGCCCAACACACACTGCTGATATTTGTTTGCAATAGAAAATGCTCTCATTTTCTCAGATTTATGTTTACCAGCTTGATGTGGCCGGGGGTCTACATGCAACACCAAAAAAACTAGATGCCTGTCCAGAAACTTATCTCCTTAAGCAAAAACTGTAACCATGTCTAATGTTTGCTAATGCAGTCACACACACACACACACACACACACACACACACACACACACACACAGACAGACACACACACAGGCACACACACACACACAAACTCTGCGAAGCGCACACATTGGAATCCATGATAACAGTGATGTGCCTCGAGACAAAGAAAACAACCACAACACTGCTCTTCCTCTATGAGATGGGAGAAAAATCTACACGGGTGTCAGAGCTCCCTGGGCATTTTAATGATGAATCTGTAAAATCTCTTCATAGCCCACATCTGTGCAGCAACCCCTGTTGAGCCGCAGTCGCACGAATATTGGCTCTGTTTACATAGTGATTTATTGAACTAAGGAGATTCTTTTCCCCAGGAAATATAACTGTCTATGCTTATGATATCCAGACTGACCACAGCACAGTGCACATACACTAGAAAAAAAAAATACTGTTGTAACTTAATATCTAAAATGACAGCCATGATCAAGCCAAGAAAAGTCTTCTTCTGTATCAGTTATGAAGTTAGGAGGAGACGTTTGGTAATTTCATCTCATTTTGGGATTTAACTCTTCAAATATGAACAAATCAACAATTTATACTCGGATTTACATGAAATGAATTATTGACTGTATCTTAATGCCTGAAATTAGTGGAAGGGAGTCAAACAAACTCCTTGATCAAAGAGAGAGCCTACCATCCTACTGTATGATACTCATTCTGAGCTGACTGAATAATTGCTACAAACAGTGTCTGCCTCTTTCAGAGTCACTGGTCTATTCATACTGTTCACTGGGACTGTCTTCCCCTGAAAAACAATGCAGCACCCTGTGGTGTTTCCATGCTGTTCCAAATACTTAATCAGTTCGCGGGGGAAGCTTAGAGACAAGGCACAACAACAGGCAATGCATCATGGTACAGGGGACAGAGGGCTAGGGGCTGTTTCATATGACCCTTTGTGAGCACCGCAGCTTATTCATCAGAGCAAAATCAGAGCGGCGCAGACAAATACGTCTTATCATCCACCAGATGTATCGCCTCAAGTAGACCCCATTCAAACTCATGTTCATGCATGCCATTATTTTAAAATGTACATCAGGAAGTGCCGTGCGTACCACTCCAATCTTAGATTGTGTGCAGTCAACTCACTATATGATGCATGCATTACGCTGAAGATGCCTTCCTCTGCATTCACACTGTGCACAGTGAGGCAGAAAGGTCAGTGATGCGGAATAAAATAGTGTGCCGATGCTCAGCCAATCAGAATAATCACACAGGTTTTTTTTTTTTTTCTGTGCCGCAGCAGGTGTGAGGCGTTGGATGAATACCGTTATCCCTCCATGAACTAATTTCTCCCTCACTTCGACACAGGTACCTCCTGTTAATCATACAGAGGAATTAATGCAGAGCCATTCAGATAAGAGCATTAGACCACTGTGAAGACTCAATCTTACATTGGCTCATTTTGTGATTTTACAGTTTCCCTGGCCATGGGGGCAATTGAGGAATTAATTGAGGAGAACTGCTGCAATCCCATCTGTGCAGTCCAAAAAAATAAAGCTGCTCATTAGTGTGAATGTGAAATTAACACTGACCTGAACATGAACACAAGCATCCCTTGTTGTCACCTGCTTTAGATAAATGACTGTGTGGACCACCATGTGGGGAAAATGCACCATAATACTTTCTTTTAAAGCTCCGCTTCACCGAGATGCAATCTGACAATTAACAATTACCCAGGACTGCACACCCCTGTGTAGGCAAAGGTCTGTGCCTTCCCATTTTCCAGAGCCACTATGCTCTTGGTCACAAATTAAATGGCAATGAATGACTTTAAGTAGATCCCTTAGCGGAGAGCAAGGAGGAGATAATGAAATCACCTTAATGCTCCCACACTGTATAGGGGAGAGAGGGTTAGGGTTAGAGGGTTACATGTTGGATGTAGCCTGCAAACAACAGATTCGATTTTCAGGAGGTTCGACTGTGTCATTTTCTGCTACTTACTGTTCTTCTTCTATTTCGCATACATACAAATATGCAGCAATTCATTTTGAGAACAAAGTAAAACTCAGATCCATAAAGAAACCCAAGGGATGTTTATGAAACAAGATGGCTCACTGTGATCTATTACCATTGCCTACTCTGGTGATACAAGGAAAATGCTATTGTTTGGTGTTTCACTGTGGAAGAGACAAGACCCAATCGTGGAGTTGTGCTGCTCAAAATGGAACAAACTGAGCTCAGTTTACAGAGTGAGACAGAAGTAACAGACCATCTGTTAATAGCTTGGACTAAAATATTCATTGCCAAAGAGTCAATACGGTTCTGGAAAACTGCTAAACGCTTAACTTCTAAACTGAAATTGACCTAAGGAATAAAGGGAAACCATTTGCAAAGACAGATAAAAACAATTCTGTTCCGAGCGACTACGATAGAAAATGTCTGAGCTAAAAATCAAGAACTCTTTCAAAGTGTGTGTTTTACCTTTGACCACCACCATGGTAACCTGTGCTACACAGCTAACCGCTGTCTAACCTACAACCTGACCTACACTGGCACTCCTCAGGTGCAGGTCGGGTTCAGCAGATTGGATCAAGACAGTACTTCCACTAACCAATCGACTTCTCGAAAATGTCACCATTCTTATGGGCGGTTGAAATACAGTAAAGGGACATTAAGTGAATACAGTTGCTACTTTTCCTATTTGTGTGATCAATATGACTTTTACAAATAGAGTCTTTACTGTGATACCATTGTTATTGTGGCTACTTTGATTTCACCCCCTTCACAAGATAACTCAAAATCTATTGAGTGGTTTACACTAAGAATACTAAAAGCACAATTTTTAATAATATAGTTCTTTCTCAAATCCAATTCCCACCTTTTAAATGTGTAGAAAATCTTCTTTGATTAAAGCCAATAACCTGCTTTGTCAGTTATCTAAGACCACTCATATAAGGCATACTGAACCCGCATATCTCAGGCATACCACGCTGATCCTGATTCATTATACAGGTCCCAGGTCTGGGGATATCTGACACTTGCCAAGGAGAGAAAAACTTCATTTTCCTGCATGTTTTTTTCCTTAAAAAGATGCACATTTCAAATGCAGACTATGTCTTAGGCTTAAATTGAAATTTCTGTAGTATCTAATATGCGTTTGAAGTTTGAATCTCAAGCCCACAAGAGTGAGAAAAGGAGGAAAAAACACACTGGAGAGATAAACTTTTATCTGTCCTTTGGAAAGCACACAGCATCAGCTTACAGGTAATGAATAGTGAGCGCCTACGCTGTCCTCCAATCTCCTTTTACTTAAGACTTCTTACAATCTTCTTTCCCTGTTCCCTCTTCTGGAACTTCAGCTCGGCTGTAGTTTTATTTCTTGGTCCAGCCTGTGTCCCTCATGATGTCCTGTAGCTACTTTTCTACAGTTTTAGTTGTAACTTTTTCCTTCCTATCTCTCCCTTCATACATCCACACCCGTAATATCTTCCCCTCTCTGTCCCTCTCTACCCTGACTGACACCATCGATCCAGAGTTGCTGAAGGGAGTCCTTCCTAGCCTGATCTGTACAGTCTGTCATGTGACCACTGAGCTGGCTCTGTCCCAGGGCCAGCCAGCCATTATGAAGACTGACTGGTCACAGCAGCGCCCACACACTTGGCAGGCTGGCAGAGCTGCCCCCTGTTGCCTCTTTCAAACAACTCCCTTCTCTAACAGCAGAACGCCGGCGCCACGTTAAATCAGTGAACTGCCCAGGTGCCCAGACGAGCTGTCCCAGAATCTGGATGGCTGAGAAATTTCAAAATTAAAAGCCTGTTTACACCTCACTTGGAGTAATGATATTTACTCCTCCTTTGCCTGTGCTCTCCTCTGTCAGAGAGGGAGGGATGTCAAAGACGCATATGGCCGGAGAAAAGGAGGAGGAGGAGAGGAAAAGGGGATAGAAAAAAGTGTGTGTCTATGAGACAGAGAAAAACAGACAGTTGGAGAACAGCCTGGCTATTAGGCAAAGCCTTCTGTCACATGAAAACTCCCCCTCCCCTGCGTCCAAGCCCTGTCATCCAAGCCCTCAGTGTGAAGGACGCCCAGACAGACAGCCCAGAAAACCTGGGCTCCAGACTGTCACAACTCTCATCTCGCCTGATAAAAGTCTCATATGCCTCATCCATCGCTCCCTGCTTCTTCCTCTGCAGAATGTTAAACACACTAGAATAAAGGACCTCCCTCAGGGTGCAGCATGAAGATCTTCCTCTTGCAGCAAACAAAAAGATTAACATTTATGATCTCTACCGCAAAAGCAACTTTAAAAGAAAGTGCAAATGCAAATTGTATACTATAATGCAAATGTATAAGTATCAGACTTTGCAGACGGTGCTGCAAAACACTGAAAGTAGTTTTGGGCTTTATAAGTCTGAGCTGAAATTTGTTTTTGTGTTCCCAAAGAAGCAGCATGGTTAGATGTAACATTGCAAGACAGTGAAGTGAAGTCATGGGGCTTGACAGCTCCCCAGTGCTGCCTGACTAATAAACTTTCCTGCGTACTAATGCATCCTGTAAAACATCAGTCATAAAAACCTGCCTTCTCCTGAAGATAACAAAGCTCCTATCGGAGATTTCATCATCTGGAAACTGGAGGCAATTTCACATTTAAAAAAAAAAAAAAAAAAAAAAGTAGTGAGGCATGCCTATCCTTGGGAAATGGATCTTTATCTGTAATCACAGGTGAATACATCATTTCTAATTAAAACATGCAAATGTGTCTATATGTGGACAACATTCACAAAGATCAAAAGCAGAGATAGTTAACGGTTTACAAAATCGACCAAACGACGAAACTCAGACATGCAAACGGGACCCCAATCAGAAAAAGCAATTAATTTTCGTTCACATCCCTCTCTTCACAGACTGACGCTGGATTAAGGTGATTTTGTAAAGTGCATGCTAAATCTCCCATTAGAATCCTGGGGCAGTTAAATCCCAACCATCTCCTCATCCCTCTCTCGCCAATACTATAAATCTACATGGTGACAGGGCTTGTCGTGAGGCTGCTGAATTAAACATGCCACCCTTTGCACACTCCTCCTTCCTCTCACTGGGAGAATAACTGAGCAGAGGGACAGACTGTGGGCTGGGAGAGGGAGAGTGCCCTGACAACTGCCCCCACTGACGCTTCAGGCACTTCCTCTGACGTTGTTGCTGCGCTGTGTCCAGCTGTGAAGAGGAGATGTTCTTAGTGTGTGTGTGTGTGTGTGTGTGTGTGTGTGTGTGTGTGTGTGTGTGTGTGTATGTGCGTGCCTGCTAAAGCTGTTCCTGTGCTGACAATTCATACCTAGGGCCACAGGTTTGATAAGGCACTGATTCATTGCCCCGTGGTTCAGCCTGCCACTATCATCCTCCTACATCTCCACCAAGCTGAAATCAGACCTGCAATTCCACCTGAAGGGTAACGCACTGTGATGCACGTGTGTATATGTGCGTGTGTGGGTGTGTGTGTGGTTAAGGGAGGGTAGGTGAGACAGTGTGAGGACGGCATCTGTGTGTAAAAGCATCTTTCTATCTGTTTATAGCACAGACTGTAAGAGTGGCGAGACAGTAGCCTTGTTCTTTCCCTCTTTCCACTAATTTTCTTAATCATGCAAGTGTGTGTGTGTGTGTTACTGCTTGTTTGTGTGTGTGTGTGTGTGTGTGTGCGTGTGTATATGCTGTGTTTATGTGTGGTTTTAGAATGAATAATGACTGTTTATACAGAACGTGACATCTTTTGAGCACTTTTACTTGTGTGTGCGGGAGCACTACACGCATGATGGGGTGCAAGGCTAAGTCTCCACAGATCCAATATGACAATCTGCCTTGTGGATAGAACACAGAGAGAGGAAGTGTGTGTGCGCGCGCGTGTGAGAGAGAGAAAGAGAGGAAGAGAGAGAGTGAGAGGAAGTGAGAGAGAGGGAGGGAGAGCATGTAAAGAGCTTCTAGAGGACCTATTTTTCCTGTTTGTAAATGGATATAATTCTCTGACAAGACACAAGACAGGAGAAGAGGGAACATTAATTACATAGTCCACTTTCTGTACAGTGTGTCTTATCAGCCTTACTCAAGCTAAATAATGTTATTCTCAAATGTAAGCAAAATTCACAAGCACCCGCTGACAGCCTACAGCATGCAACATGTCCATCACACCATTTAGTTTCCTGAGGTGCTGAATTCATTTGACAGCACTGACATTTGCTGATCATTATAGTCCTGCTGTTAAACATTCAATCCAGACCAGCAGGTCAAAAGTACCAAAATAAAAGCACACCATTGTTTAGATGACGATGTGGTTCACCGTTCATGCAACTGTATTTAGTCATACTTGAGGTGTGGCTCTACAGAAAGCAATGCTGGTCTGTCGGTCCGTCCACCACCTTTAGTCCACTAAAGTTGGTATCACGCCAGCTACTGGATGAATTGTCATGCGCAGACATTCATAGTCTCCAGAGGATGAGCTCCAGTGATGTTCGTGATGCCCTGACTTCTTGTGTGGGGTGGGTGTGTGGTTTTGCATGGATTGCTCTGAGATTTGCTTCAGACATTCATGAATCCCTGGAGATGAATTCACAAGTCATAACTTTGGTGATGCCTCGACTTTTTCTCTAGAGCTCTCATCAAGTTAAAAATGTAACTTTCGTATCCATCAGTCACAACAGCACTTTGTGTCTGGTGCTCATTAGCAAGTGTTGGCATGTTAACATGTTTAATTAAAACGGTAGACATGGTAAACATCTGCATGCCAGCAATGTCTCTCTCCCCAACTGAGCTCTCTCTCTCTCTCTCTCTCACTTTTCTCTGGCTTCTTTTTGTCTTCTCACAATAATTGCATGTGTGCATAAATACGCACTGACATCCAGACAGTACAACACACATGAAACGCACACACTCTCCCACCAGAAGTATCTGTTTTCAGAGGGGGGAAAGTGAGCTGTAATTAACACATTTGGATTTATTATTTCTGATACCAATTCCTCGCAGCCTCTCTCACAAACCACAGAGACTTCTGTGACAATGTGATTATGAGATGGGACAGCGAGAGAAATATGGGTGGGTAATTTAATGAGCAGGTGCAGAGAAAAGGAATTAACAAGACAGGCTCGGGGAAAGTATCGCAGCACATTGAAACGCTGTTCTGTATTCATAAATAACGAAGTAGATAATGACACATCAACACATTTTACTATGTGACATTAAAAATGACATGCTCCGCCACAATTTACTGTCACTGAGTCGGTAAAGGAATGCATGACCTGAAAAAGAAAAAAAAAAAAAACGGGTATGGCTTCTCGGTCTAACTGACTCAGTATGATGTTGAACAGTGAACTACATATTAGATAGCACAAGGTTATCAGGAAGGGTATTTGTTGGAGCAGATATAACAAAATATGGACCACTGGAAGAGATAAAATGCTCATACGAGAAAGCTTGGTGAAGTTTACCTTCCTATTGTTGCTGTCTTGTGCACTGGAGCCTTCTGAAATATTATTTGCCACGCTCTCTTTCATTTTTCATGCTTTTCTCTTCTGTATTACCAACCTGCCCAGAAAGCTTACTGTAGTTTCCCCCTTCTCAACCCCCCCCCCCCTTTTTTTTCTTTTTTTTTTTTTTTCTCTTTCCTCTTCAGCAGTCACCCCACATCTTCCACGCTGGAGCGGAAATACATCTCTACAGGCTACACCTCATGCTCATCTCGTCTCAGCCTGGTTACACCATACCTGTGCTAAGTTTCATTTCCAACAGTCACTGCTACGTACGCCATCCTTTTAATGGTTTCTTTTTTGCCACCATTTTTTTTGCATGTCTTTATAACTAGGCAGCTTAAAATGATGTTAACACACAAATATCTATTATTTTAACTTGCTCAAAGTCCCTCTGGATAAGAGCATCAGCCTGATATCTGAAATATGAATTGCAAAGGTTGTCAACCCATTACTTTGTGTTAAATCTAGCCTTTTTTCATACTTTAAGGCAAAGTTCAACAAATATGAATATTTAAAGAGTCCTGTGGTGCTCCTTGTTAAATTGTTAAATCTCTCTCTTTCAATGTCAGCAGAACAAAACTGACAATCATTCCTTTTCTCAAGGTATAAAGACTCCGTGCTGACACTGATCTCTGGAAAAAAACCCCCAAAAAAAACAGTTCAGTTCAGACAAACACACTCACACACACTCACACACACACTCACACACACACACACTCACACACACACACACACACTCACACACACTCACACACACTCACACACACTCACACACACTCACACAGGATACAATATGTGTGCAAGTACAAACACACGTTTGCACACATACAACAAAAACAGCAGCAGAACGGCAAGGAAAGGTATGTGGGACAGAGATGTATTTTACACACTTGGATTAACAATCCATTATTCATAGGCATTACAGGCTCAGAGCATCAACACAAACACAGTCCTAACCCGATTCTGCTGCACTATAGCCTTGAATGCATCACAGACACTTAACGCCGACTCTCTGCTCTCTGGGATTACAGACAACATGCAGCACTCGGCACAGCTCTCATATCTATCTACACAGCAGATCAATATGGAAGCACTCTTAAGGCTCTGGTCAAAGCCCTATACATTGTGTCCCTGGCCCTCCCAGGACTATACTTTAGGAAATGAACTACTAAAAAACCCAGTGGCGGTAAAACTGCAACTCTTGTGAAATTCAAAATTCTGAAAGACATCAAACTTATCAGCTGGAAATCCCACTGCAGTCAAATTCAATATCAAAAGAGGGAGTTTCTGTTTGAAAATGCATTCATACCTGTCATGTCTGTCTCGCAAAAAAACATTTTTACCTGTCTGGTCTTTTTCGCGTCTTGACAGCCAGTATACAGTCATGATTCATACTCATCACTTGAACAGGATATTCAATTAGACAGCTTCCATTTCCCCACTTGCTCTTTGAACCATCGTATCGCACTGGAAGGTACAGATGGAATCTAGAGGCTCCCACATGCAAAGTAAAATAGATGGGTAGTGCTAAAGCAACCCCAACTCTGAATCAGAGGCATTTTTTGTAGGTAAATTAGCTCATTTGTATTCAGGAGAAGTTTCAGGAGAAACAAATAACTGCCATTAGTCATCACAGAAGACAAAGTTAACTAAAACGTACACACACACACTCACACACACACACACACACACACTCTTACACTTATCTTCTTATTTTTTCTCTTTAGCACCTCTGCACACACCTTATTCCCTACTCTTCCGAAAAGTGTTTGATGTCAGCCATGCTCCATAAAACACATGTGCACATGTGGCCACGCACACAGACACACACAAATGAATGACGATTTAAAAAACTGGAGGAATGTTGCGCATGTGGCATGAATTATGCATGCATATAGTCCCTTATCATCTAAATGCATGTCTGTCTATTTGTCAGTTTGGTTCGTGTGTGCTTTGCATTCATTTGGGACCTCAGATCCAGCCGTTAGGGAATGGTGATGGCCAAGAGACAGAAAATGAGAGAGGGGGGGTGGGGGGTGTAGAGGCTGTATCAATGAGGAGGTATTAGTCCATAGATGCATCTAGCTGAAACATTTTTAAGTTATAAAATGAGGGCATGTTGACACACACACACACACACACACACACACACACACACACACACACACACACACACACACACACACACACACACACACACACACACACACACACACACACAAAAGAGGAATGGCACAAAGGCAAGAGGCCCTGTGGTGGCTCCTTTTGTTGTGCGAGATGTAAATTTTTCATTAGAGGAAATGCCAGCTCCCTCCATGCCCTCGTCTCTGGGCTCTGTCCTGTGTCCTCTGACCGCACTCCCCTGACACCTCCCTGCTTCACTCAACCCATCTATTTGACCCAGTGAAGGGCGAGCGGCTCAGACAGACGGATAAGCTGTGTCCCCAAAGCACCCGCTTTGCTTCACTGTCAGCCTCCCTTTTACTTGGTTTGTGTGTTCATGCGAACGTACACCGTGATTGAGGGTGGTCTACAGCCTTCACTTGTTGAAGTGAGTGATTTGCCCCATTGCTCCCTTCTGCCAGCGAGCATGCAATGATGGAAGTTTACAAGTATGGACTTGATACAATTCAAAATGGAGGACATAGAGGTACAGTACAGGAAGTGTACACAACTCTTAAGTAGTTGCAGACAGGTCTGCATGGTTTAGATGAATTAGGTAAACACTTAAAATAGGAACCAGCTGTCAAAAATAGCATCTATCACAAAATGACACACGCCTCCTGGGGAGAAAAAGAAAAGATTTTACAATAGGTGCTATTTCTGACTGTTAGTCCCAATTTCCAGTGTTTAGATTATATGCCTGGCACTACAAATTGACTTCAAAGGATCAGGAGTTGATGTGTGATGTAGCCACACAGTAACATTTTGGGTTCTTTCTTTTAAAATGCCAGTGCGGTGTTAGTTAAAAAGCACCCAAGCCATTTACCAAATAAAAGGTTGAGTGAACTAGTATGTGGGTGACTGTGTGTCCATGTGTCTACATGGTGATTCATATAATGATAGTGCAAACTGAGTGCTCCGATTTTGAGCTTGGGGGTGGGGGTGGGGGGGTGGCAGCCGAAACAAGCTGTAATACTATCTGACATACTGAAAAACTATCACCATATAAAGTTGACATGGTGAACGTAGCAACAAAGAGAAACATTTGCTCTCATGTGAAGTTGGGTTTGTGTCAAAAATACCTGACAAATTTAAATCCAACATTCATTCAACTTTTGGCTCCATTTTTGGTCCCCACCAGCTCTCAAAATACAAAAATATCTGGCTCTCAAAATGCTCCATTGTGTTCACCAGCTCGTCATTTTGTCTGTCTGTTGTTCAGTTGTCTGTCAAACGTGACGCTGATGACAGCAGTGACATGAAACTAAAACAGTTCAATTGCATGCTGGAAAAGCAAAACAATGAGCTTAAGATGCTAAAAAGCTCTGTTGAGATGAGGGGAGCTGCAGAATTAGTTAATACTTTTCTGTGAGTTCATCACTACCAGTGACAGTCATGTGATCCATTGTTAATAAAATTCAAGTTCAAAGCTTAAGTTCAAAATAAATACACAACATAACAGATATACAGTATTAGTATTAATTAATAAAACAACACTGATGAACTGTAGTGGAAGATCATCAATAACATTGTTAGGTTAACACTAGAAACACCACTGTACATCACATATGTAAGAACAGGGAGGGAAATACAGACAAAATTTGCCTGTTTGCTTGCTTGTGTGTGTGTGTGTGTGTGTGTGTGTGTGTGTGTGTGTGTGTGTGTGTTCTGGGCCATGCATGCATGATAAAGTAACAGAGCAGGGGACAGAGGCTCCTGAGATGCAGCGGAGACGTGAGTGATTGGAGCAATGAATAGGGGGGGACCTTGCATTGTAATTAGAAGTGCTCCCCAGTGGGCTTTACCATTTTAGTGTGATTACACATGTGATTTATATGCTCAGAATGCCTCCATCACTCTTGCTAAGCAAACTTGCCAAATGTTGCAAAGCTCTTCCTTATTCAGATGTTTTTTCTTCTTGTGGATTTACTGATCATGAAGTGATTTTGACTAATGTTGAGCTGAGAAACTCACCATGTTATAAGCTATTTTTGTTTAGTTTCTGTCTAAATGAAAGTTACTGTAACTATCAACTGAAGTTTCCACTTTCCTTGCATCACTGTTATTTTTTTCCATTTTATTTCCATCATTGTTTATGTATGCATTTTGCTGTTTTTCAACCAACCATTCTCCCCTATACCCTTGTATTTTCCCTTTTTTCCTACAAGGTGGCATGTTTTTAAACAGTAGGCCCTGGGGTTTCTTAGTCCTTATTTCTTCCGCCATCTGTTTTAATCATTTCTATCTTCAAAAAGAAAAAAAACAAACCTCATATAGATAAACAACCACATTTTCAAAAAGAATATCAAGCAGGAACTGGGAACAAAGTTAGCGAGTGTAATACATTCACAGAGACATGCTCTGTAAAATCCACACTTAATTCATTATTTCGTTCCTCTGTGCATTTATGCACCTATGCATTCATGTATTTATCCAGCAGTTTGACGTGCGTTGCATAAGACTATACTATTATCCTTTGTTTTGTTTTTTTCTTCTTTTAAATGTCTCTCATATAAAACTCTTAGTTCTTGCACTATATTCAAAACATTGATTGCCTGGTATCAAAAGCTTCAAACCACTGTACAAATAAATAATCTCGCACTTTCAATAGGCCTATAGCTGCCCCAAATCGTATAGACAAGATGGAAATGGTGTGAGTTCATGCATTGTTTTTTGAAAATCTGTCTGAATAAAAAAAGTCAATGACTTGGATTGCAATGGGAAATTGGCCAATCAATGATGATAAACAAGTGCTGAGCAGTTTTTTCCCCCTATTTTCCCAGGAAATGTCTCCTCTTTAAAGGCCTCTCGTCTTCATTGCTATGCTTTATATGGTCAGAATGACAGGATACGAAAAAACAAGAGAAGGCTGATGGTGGGAGGCAAAGACAACAGCGAGCTGCATCTCAGAAGAGAACTCACTTAAAGCTGACACCGTTTCCAAAAATACTTAGAATCACTGCTTTTGGATGTTAAGCTATACAAAAGTTGACTGATACCTAATAATTTAAATTCCTCCGGTAGTGAAAGAGAAAAAGTCAAAATATCAAGGAAGGTCAAGCTTGATGTTTTTACTGTTCTTATGTTGCTGTAAAATGTTAATGTTGGTGCAAATATGTCGCTTATAAGACAATCGGAGGTGCTCTGCATCAGCTGACTTAGTGAATCTGAGAACAATGACTGTCTTGAATTCACACAGATACTCCTGTTGTTACAATCATACAGATAAGGGAGAAAAACATTGGAAAGCTCCTTTGAGGGTGTATCCCAATGACTCCCTCTTGGTGGCGAAAAGTCCAAAAGTCCCAAGTTAAAACCCTTAAGTTATAGAATCCAAAAGAGAAATACTCCTACATGTCTACTGAAAACAAATCTTCTAAAGTCCCAACACAAGAACATATTTAAATCTACCGAGTAGAATTCCTTAGTGTGTCACTCTTTTTTTTCTCATTGACTGCCTCACTGTCTTTGCATCTATTTCTCTCTTATGCACCATATCTCAAGAGACAACATAAAAGTGGCTTTTTGGAATTAAAACGCTATTGCAGCAACCTCCCCATCCTTCTTGTGTGTGTGTATGTGTGTGTGTGTGTGTGTGCGTGTGTGTGTGTGTATGTGTGCAGACAGTCAGAGACAGTCAGAGATGCTCTCCTCCTGTAATGATCAGTGACTCTGGTGACTATTGATGTGCTGTGGCTCTGTGAGATCACTGAGGGCTCAGACTGCAAAATGTGAGGGAAAATGAATGGCGGGCTTCCAGAAAGAAATATTATTAATTCAATAGTTGCTTTTAATTATCTCTATTCAAATTAAATTTATAGAACGGAGACACAAAATATCATAATACACCATAAAATGCTAGACTATCTTATATGACAACATAAGGCATATTATTTTCTGTATGTATACGCACAGTGTATACAAACATATGATTTTCAAAGAGGCTGACTTACCAATTAGGATGGATGGATGTTAACAGACGCAAATAAAAGAGACAAACATGCTGGAACAGGGGTTGCAAGGGAAGGTATGGGGGTTAAAGCTGTGGAATGAAAGTGAAATTTGCAGTGTATCGCATTTGAGGCAGAAAGGTGCGATGTTTGGGCTGAGGGGAGTAAAGCAAGATTTATATTCAGAGGAGGACAAATCTTGGCAGGCATGGGGTACCTGTGTTAAGAGGCTTGAGGAGAGGCGGGGATTGTATTGATGAGGAAGTCCAGGAAAGATGCGTGTGGGTGCAGGATTGTGCTCCTGTGGGGATGCTCTGTCTATGGCAGCGATATGGGGCTCAGACAGCGGATTAGTGTTTCTGCTCCATAATCAATTTGCTGTCTGGATCCCATTGCACATAACCCTAAACATCCACTCCTCACTTGATCCTCGCTTCCTCCTTCTGCTCCCTTTTTCTCCCTCCACCAATTTCACTTAATTTCTCTTTCTTCCTATTCACCCCTTTGTTTGCTTCACCTTCAAACCCTAATTTGTCCCTATCACTCAACCAATATAATAAACTCAGCATAAAGCCGTCCACAATATACCTCCCTTGTTTCCTTTTTTTCTACTAACCTCTCCAAACCTTCTTTTCTCCTCGTATTTCCCTCCAAAATGTGTGTAATTTTCCATGAGCCACAGCAGACTCTGCACCCACTGCATGTTAGAGCAATGTGAGGGACGTCTGAGTAATTATATCAGGGAGCATGAGTGTGCGTGTGTGTGAGAGAGAGTGTACAGACATGTAGAGGTTAACCTTGGCCAAGGACAAACTATTAGCTCCATTTCACCCTTGGGTCCAAGCTTGCTGCCATCTGCTCCGGAGCTTAGGGGTCAAAATACTGGTTGACCAATCAATAATACATTACATGTTGGCACTGAGAGCCGGCCCTGGTTATGACTTTCTTTGCTTATTAAAAGTAAGGCACTCCGGAATGGAAATACAGTACATTTCCCAGAAGCGAGCAATGTCACAATATAAATAGTACTAGGTGAAATCAAAAATTAAATTCCTGTTTGCAGAAAACAAGCACATTGTCCATCAAAAGTGAGGCTTTTTATATTCAGCCTTCATTTTAAATAAAGTCTCAGAGAAAATAAGGTTCTTTTCTCTAAGGATAGATGTGCTGACATTTGCTGAAGGTGTCTGAGTCTGTGTGTGTGTGTGTGTGTGTGTGTGTGTGTGTGTGTGTGTGTGTGTGTGTATATATGTGTGTGTGTGGGTGTGTGTGTGTGTGTGTGTGTGTGTGTGTGTATATATGTGTGTGTGTGTGTGTGTGTGTGTGTGTGTGTGTGTGTGCGTGTGTGTGTGTGTGTGCGACTGTATCTGAGGAGGGGAGGAGTACTTTGAGATGAAAGCCCAGAGAGACAGCTAAGGGGAGATGCAGAGACAGCAGGTGGTGCTAGGCGCGCTCCTGTTGCGGCTGAAGGAGGCAGAAAGGTTTTTTTTTGTGTCAACAGATCAATAATTGTGAGACTGGGAGATGACTATCCATTTCAGATTGTCTGACACAGATAAAGGTGAAAGATGTAGTCTAGACAAAAAAATGACACAAACAAACTGTAATAGCCGCTGAAAAATAATATGGCTGCATCTGTCCGGTCCGGTTTGTCACTCTCTGTTACACACGCCGGCAGGCTTTGGGATAGCAGAAATGTAAATACTATGCTGTATCAGAGGGCAAGACTTGACCCCACTAATGACACAACAGCTTGTCTTAACACGAGTGCATGCATATACAGTAAGTACGCATATAAAAATACACACACACACACACACGCGCGCACGCACACACACAGCTCCAGTCTGTCAGCCACTGTCCACAGCCCTCTTATTGGACCAGGCAGACTGTCACCTCTTCTGATTCCAGCAGGCACACACAGATGAGAGCTACTAATTGCCTTGCTGGGGCACCGACGTGACTCGCATGTGACCAGATTGGCTTACAGGCATGGGAGGGCTGATGTGCATAGGTGACTCTGGAGCTTGTAAGTTGTTTGAGGGTAAAGGGGGGGAAGAATAAGAAAGAAAAAAAGACTTGGAAAATATGTGTGTGTGTGTGTGTGTGTGTGTGTGTTATTATGCAAGATGAATACTTGTCAGCCTCATGGTGGTTGATGGCACAAGGACCTGAGCAAGGAGGCTTTGAAGGGTCCTTAGTCGCTGCTAAACTATCCTGCTATAAAAAGGTGAACATGAATCACACTGGCAGTCTTACCTTGGCCTGGCCTCAATGTCGTGCTGAAAACGATGAGAAAAGAGACAGAGAGAGAGAAAGAGAGAGGGAGACAATAAAACATTTTAAATCTTAGCACAGGTGTTGTGGATAACAAATAAAAGGCAAACAACATAATTTACATCAACTTGGTCCACAGCTGGTGTGGCTCTAAATCTGACCAATTAATTTTCACTTTCATCCACCAGTTGTGCTCATGTTTATTCATGAGCTCTAAAAGAAGCAGTCTGGAACAAAGCAGCAAATGAGCTGCAAACATGACTCACGTGCCGGCTTTACTGTTTCGTTCTGAGTGGGATGAAAAAGATTTTTCAATGTCAAAATGATGGACGTGAGTTGTTCACTGCCAGTATGTGGCGCTTTGACAAACAGTGAAAGCTACAGGTTTATTAATGTGCCAAAATGCTATTTTTTATTTATTTATTAATTTAAAAAAAAAAAAATCATATTTCAAATTCTGTCAGTTCCTGGATGATGTAATTACATCATTTCACAAGGCTTACCCATGACATTTAAATTATAGCTCTGAATTTACTCATAGACCTGTATACTCTGTATTTCGCATACCAAACACACAGCTCCATTATGTATCACGATTAAAAGCGCTGTTACATACTAATGTGACACTACTTCATAAACCATTCCTAATCTTAGTTGGTCTATTTTCAGTCAAGAGGGCCTTCAGCCTGTTTTGTTACCTTTAATGTTCTGCCTTGGACAGACTGTACTGTTGTACCGGACCTTAACCATCAGTGCTAAGATGGCTGAGACAGAAAGGAATTTTGATGCTGTGCTGTGCCAGCAGATGAGAGGAGAGCTGATGAGTGGAAGCTGTGGAGCGCTGACTGGCTGTCTGCTTCACTGACTAAGATTTGGCTCTAAATTTAATTAGCTTCAGATCTGGACAAATACATGGTCTCAAATATTGGAACTCAGTGAGATTTTTCTTGGTTTACCTTGTCAAACACTTCAGTAGACTCAAATGTAAATTTGTGAAATCAGGGTGCAAAACTGACAATCACCAAAGAAGCTCTTGAGTGGCTGCTGAAAGACTCCCTCTACACAAAGCACACGTTGGCAAACTTCCTTCTCTTCCTCTGTTGCCTGGTAGGTCAACTGATATATCACTAGTTACAACACTGAACAATAAAAGGGTGTTATATTTATATGACAAAACAATAATGTTGCTGGGTAAAAACATTGTTCGCAGGTGAACCAGTAAGTGTACGGTAAAAGAATATCATTCATCAAGTCTTTCAAAATATTATAGTGAGTAAGCGCTACACTTTAGGGAAATATGTGCGTATTTAAGTCTAGCATTGGGGTTATATATCTTTTTATTAATATCAGTGATTCCTCTGAATCAATTACCCTATCCTGTCATTCGTAATATCAGCTTAGTCATTCCTGGTGATCAGATAGGGCTAGCATAATATACAGTGTCAGTGTCCAGTGTCAACTTAGCAGCATAACACATCAGTCAAATTTAATTTTGTTGACGCTTCTGTATAAGTAAGTGTTGAATGAGTTATGTATTCTCTATTTCTTTGATATTTGTTTGGTTGCATTATATTACAGCAATGTAAATGTTATTCTGTTAGTTGTGTGCTTTGTTTTCATTTGGTCTAATTAAAGAGTTTTGTGGAGCCACTGCCCAAAAAACTGAAAGAAATATGCTGTGAAAAAGCAGCTGACGGCTATAGAGCTTTGTAATTACCAGTTTGCAACAGTGTAGAGAAAAAGCAGACCTTGAGGGGCGAATAAAACCAGATTCAACATTTCCCATCTTATTCACATGGCTTAGAGCAGTTCAATCAATACCTGAACACACATAAAAACTGGTCTCTCAAAGCTAGAAAGCTAGCTAGGCTTGTGTGTCTGTCAACAGCAGTTGCAACCTAAAACTGTTCCATTCATAAATAAAAAAAAAAAAAATCAACTTCATATGATGATGTGCTCCTGAACTGTTTGAATGAGAACAATTTTTCAAAACAGTGCTGTTAACTCAACAGCTCAACAGAAGAGTGCCATTTACAATTAAATTAAGGTCAACTAGTATTTGTAATATGCTCATCTTAATCTGTTTTCAGTCAACACCGCAAAATTTGAACCTAGTTTTTTGGTTGTAAATAGTTGATAGGGACAATCTGAAAATCTTTGCATCCGTTCCATTGTTGAAAAGGAACGGTATACCCGGCAACCTTTAAACAGCTGCTGCAACACAATCAAACAGGGTGTTTGTCCGCATCACACTACATCCACTAAAAGTCCTTGTTTTTGCCATTGACAGCTATGTTATAAGTGTCTGACAACATTGTGAGAACAGATACTTCAGTACCAAGCTGAAGCCAAATTTCAGAAAATTCTGCTGGTACTTGTTTTTCTACAGCACTGTAGTTACCTAAGGTACCATAAGGTAGTGGAGATACAGTATGAGTCTTCAGGCAGTATAATAACCATACACTTGTAGGCAACAACAGCCTTTGGGTTGTAATGGGTGTTTCTGGATAGACAAAGAACTTACTCTTTAACAAGACGGTCTACCCTGTAGAAATCCAATCCATGATGTTTTCAGACACTTATAATAACAATCTGAACCTGTCAATGGCAAAAACCAGCATTTTTAATGGATGCACTTTAAAGCAGACAAATGCTCCATTTCATTACGTTTCGCGGTTGCTGGGTACACAAAGAGTTATCCTTTCAGTGCATGGGGGTTTGCAATTAGCTCATATGATGAATTATTGATAAATTATCACTTTTTATTGTTTTCAAATGGATTAAAATGAAACTATTCCCCAACATGCATTTATATTAAAAATGAATACTGAAATAAACTGCATGGAAAAAGGCCATCTCAGAGCAGTTCATTGTGACCTGGGTCATGAGTCAGGGTTGGGTCACTGATGCAGACTTGCAATGCCTGACTAATGAGGCATCTTGGCTTTGTTTTCATGCCTTTATAGCTTAAACAGTGTTGAGCCTCTGCCTCCACGTTTCTAAACATAATCACAGACTGAAGGAACCTTACAGAACCTCTTCAGCCATATGTGGGAAAATATGGTCCAATACAATTGCACAGTAAAGTAGGTGATGAAGACACAAGTGGGATGGTATTTACAAAGGGCACAAGTTCACCAGTGCTGGCTTGCAGGATCACATTTTGATTCGATCTATTTTTCTATAATCAAGGAAGTTTAATGGTCTATGTTATCTACTGTAGCATATGTTATATATCAATATATTATAATTATAAAATTCTACCTACAGTATCCATCTATAACTTTTTATTCTGCACATACCTATTTCCTTCTTGTCTTTTTAATATTCATGTTTAGTATGTGTGTCTCTGTATAAATGTCCTGGATGGTGCAAATCTGTCTGCGCTTGTACCTGTCTACTTCCTGCAAAGTCAAAATCAGTGTTTCTAATTACTATATAGTCATCAGTGAATGTTCAAGTAAACAGACTAAGTGGTTCTACAAATTAGTACCGACTCGCCCTTTTATTTTTTAATGAAAAATGTGGAGACAGAGTTTTGATAATAATTGGACAAAGTTTGTTAATAAATTGTCCCTTCTGGCTCCTGCTGATTGGTGAATTTCCAGAATGTCTTTCACCCCTGATGATCCTCTTCATTGTGTTTGCTTATGTGTGTCTACACCTGTGTGTTCCTGTTCCGAAATTAAAAGAAAGATGAGAGAATATTAACAAAGCCAGTGGTAGTGTTTGTTTGACCTTTATCAATTATGCAGTTTATTCTTTGGGAGGAGTTTGAAGGAAGGATTTTATGCAGGTGATAAATATTATACATTGTAGCTGCTCCATTCCACAGGCCCTCTGTTACATGGCTGCAGTGCAATAGATTGATGTGCTTACAAAGCAGCAATCGCTTTTCTGACTTGGCTCTGAAGCTGCTAGTCTTTCTTTTTTTGGAAAAAGTTGGAATAAAGGCACTACTTCCAAAAAGTGCTGGAGGCTATAACTGTTGCTCTCTAGCAAACAGGATTAGATTGTGCTTTACAGGAGGAGAGTAAACAGAACCCACAACAGCAAACAGGGTCAACACATTCAAATATGTATTTCCATTTGAACAAAGCTGAAGGTATTGGTTTTGTTTCTAGTGTCTTCTATCATGGCTTCGTTCATGGATTACAAATCTCTCACACTAGTTCACTACAGTACAGAGAATGTCTGTGGACCTTCCACCACTGCAGCCTTTGCTGGAAGCGGCTTGTGGTGCTGAAACAACAGATGAACTGATTAATAGATCAACACAAAAATTAAATCTTTTCAAATATGAGTAGTGCTTAACAACTTCATACGTTGTACATTGAATTTAAATAATTCTTTTACTGTTGGCAAGACAAATATCATCTCATTTCAGTTTGAGATTTGTTGATTTTGTTATGTTAAACATTTACTGTAACTAATTGATCAAAACAATTATTGACAGATTAATCAAAAAAGGATTGTTTCAGACCGAGTATCATAGACATCAGTTCAGCAAAAGTGCAGTAAAAGAGGCAAGTGAAGGACTGTAGCTCAATGTGCCATTTGTAGGCACAGCCACTATGAGGCAGACAGTGACAAAGTGAGTGAACAAGTTGGAGAACTAATGTCTGGGTCAGTTATTCTATTCATCTACAATGCTGTTCAACAATAATGACAGCAGGTGTTGGCGAGTTAAGGTGCACTTGATGCAGCTTGTCCTCTTAATAACTGTATCGGTAACCCCTGTATTTATTCACTTCAGATCTCCCGATTTCACACATTCTCAGACTACACATAAACTTCTGCCCAACTCCCTCTGAACTGTGTGTATCCACATAATCACAGTAAGACACACTTGCTGAATAAGTGTATTGCTGCATAAGCACCCTCTCTACACCGACACACACTTCTCCTGTGAACATACATCTCCAAACAGCACAACCCATTACTATATTACTTAATATAGTAATATAGTATATTACGTAATCCAGCAATAACTAACACATGACAACAAATGGGGTAACCACTGGCATTCAATTAGGGCCTTAATGAACCTGGCTCGCCATGGATTCATTTCTCAGCTAGAAAAGCAATCTGCTACCACCATTACTGCAGCCTTCCTTGCACCGCACAGCATCGCACTCAAGAACACTCAAGCCTCCTTTCTTGACTGTGGTGACTAAAGAATGGCAAGTGGCAAATACACCAGTGGGATGTTTTAATCTGGGGGCTAAAAAAAGCCTCCTCTTCAGTGTTCAAATGAGAAATGAGGGAGAGAAATGCTGCAGAATCTGAAATAATGTAAGTGCACCGAGACGGCCCGCACTTCTGCACTTCGTGTTTGTACATGCAAATGTATAAATGTATAAACTGTGGCCGCACACATGTTCCGGGGTGAACAGTACTTTGGCATGAGAACCTAACTGTGACTGACGGGCTGGTTTATAATAAGAAAAGGAACAGAGCACCCAGCTGCTGTGTTCATACCTGGAAAATACTGTGGCCAGAGGAGAAACATAGTTGCTTCATCAGCACAACAGCTCAGGATTTATTTGGAGCTAACTACCTGTAACACACTGACACAGGTGACTGTATGAATGGAAAACTGCATTTCTATACATAAAAATAATGCATGCCTGGATAAATACAGGCAGTCTCTCCCCCTTTAACTAGAACAAAGCTAGCTATGGTGGCACCTGTTTACCATATTTATTTTGCTATAATGACTGTGCAGCAGGTGCCACAGTCATTAGGAAGATAATTGTTTAAGTGGAAGGCCGGGGATCAAGCCTCCATGGCACCAAGCCCTTTCAAGCAATATCTTCTCTCTAGGCCACGTCACAGCCACATGAAGACAAATTGAGATGCCACTGCTGCCTATCCAATGCAGTAAATTATCAATAATAACTATTTACACCATGCACCATATAGTCGGCAACACAGGATCAGCAACACAACGGCTTTGTGTCTGGCCGGACAATTGTTTCTAATTGTTTATTGACAAGAGCAATAGCGCATGTTTTTAAACGGCTGCCCTTAGTAACAACGTTGGCACCGATCTACTGTGTTCAAAGTTTGGATTAATTAATTATTGACCCTGCTTGCTTGCTTGCTTGTGTTCACAGTACTCAGCAGACCTCGTGACGCAACATGACACTGTCGTTCAGGGTGTCAGCTTTGCTCAGAAATGGGCCTCTGGATCAAATGCATTGGTTTTTCATACATTTTGGCAACCGCTTTCAATTCTGGTTCACAACAACCTAAGTTTGAACTAACTACTCAAGTGGATCGAGTAGAATTTGTCAGACAAATTGACATAGGTAGATTTTTGATAGCCTACCTTAAACATACATTGTAACCAGGGCAGGAATCCCATTAATTTCTTCCACATAGAAATTACCACAGATTCAGAGGGCCATATTTGAGCAAGGCCAACACCTTCAACTGCATCAGATTGTGAAGTTTACTGAATTAGACTGTATGTTATGTAAAGCAAAAAAGCATAAGAATATGAAGAAGGAATGGTGGTTCTAAGTATCACACTAGATAAATTATGGCATGCTAAATGTCAGTCACACTGGGCTTCTGTGACATCAACTTGCTAACCTTTATACCTGCACTTCACTGTGCAGTGAGTGAGACTCCAAATGCTGATTGTATATAGGCTGTTTAAGAAGCAGAATAAGGAATGAAGAAAGGATAGAAGGAAGGCTCTTCTCACCATCATTCTGTGGGCTGGTGCAGGCCCTGCTACGAGGACCTCTGCTACCGCCGCAGGACCTATTGCCTGTGCCTCGGCTTGTTCCAGCAGGCATAGCTGGTGTGTGATGTTAGCCATCTCCTCCTGCAGCCGCTCTGTTTGGACAGTGATCTCTGCGATCTTCTCTGCAGCAGACGCCGTCAAGAACGCCTCTTTGAGGTCTACCAGGTGAAGGGTCCTCTTCTCCTCCAGACGCACCAGTTTGCGGAGCTCGTCGAACTGGCTGTTCACATAGGCCTCTAGCTCCTCTGTGGACATCTGCGATACGTAGAGGAGACAGAAAGGGGAGAGTAAAGGAATTAAAAGGTGAATTTATGTAGAGAAAAGAAAGGAGATACTGGACTGCCATTTAAAATTAATCTGGATGAATTTTAAACTAGGTTGGAATTATTGAGATTTACTAATAAAACAGAGGAACATAAATAGACATCAAACTCAAAAACATCTAAAGCTAAAATAGAGGTGAGATTTAAAGTTGCATTGAGCATTAAAGTTGTAAGGGTATGAACTGAACATCCAGCAATGAAATATAGATACACATATGGAATCACCGCGGTATAGAGGACAAACAGAAAATTCTATCTTTTACTTTGACATGGGAATATTATTTCAAGAAACCCACTGGCCTCTGTCATGCAATAGCTAATTGATAGCTTGAAGCAGATCCCCTAAATGCAAACTCCATGCATCCCATCTGTAGATAGAGACCTCAGAGGCTCCTTCTACCACAGCAAGCCATCTGTTTGGCTTTCAAGGCAAGTGAACTGCTCACTGAGATACCCTTTTAATTCCTCTCCCTGTTCCCCGATGAGGCTCTCTTTAGCTATGACTCATTACGTTAAAACACCTCAATAAACAGACGCCTCCCTACAATCCTTCCCACTGAGATGGCTCCACCTCCAGCGCAGACTCTGTCGTGAGGTAAAACACCCCAAAGTCCCATGTCATGATCTCTGCTCCTGAATATGTTATAATCACTTCAATCTACGAACATCAGCTGCTCGCTCTCTCCTCCTCCCTTGGGCAGAATTTCACTTTCTTCCTTTCCATCTATTTTATCTTGTTTCCCCTCAGCCTCCCTCTCTCTACTGAAGCAAGGAATCATCAGTCTTCACTGAGGTTGGCAGAACTGAGGCCCCTAGGGGCCCAAAGTTTTATCGTGTATTTGCCATTTCTGCACAAGCAATCAGATTCTCCAAATTGCCCATTAAACCAAGCGCGAGAAGTAACATTTTTAATTTACTTTCTTTGTATGAGCAGAGAAAAACATGCGCATTGTTCATTCTGAATCAGACAGAGAGAGTTAGTGAACATCCAACTGGAAAGCAAAGAGTCATTTTCTCTTTTTGCCTCACCAAAATCAATGCCCTGAATACATGTATGATAGAGGAGGAACAACAACAACAGGGTTCGATTAGCAACAGGTTCCATTTCTTGTTCAGATACACAATTTAAATCTATCTGTGAAGGAAAACCGAGGACACTTTTCAAATCTATCTATCTAGGCCTCTGGAATGAAATTCTTATACTTTAATATACAGAGCAATAGACGGAAGTGCTTTAGATATAATAAATCCATACTAAATTACACTACAGGCTGATTAAATCTTCTAGAAGACTCATCATTTTAAACGTGAGCAGTGAGCACTTAAAAAACACATTAAGATATGACAAGGCATTTACTACTTCATTTTGTGCTGGGACTAGAATTTAATGCTGAAGCTGTTGCTCATGTTTTGACAGGGGTACAAATTCATCAGGGGTGAAAAAGGTGACAAAGACGCAAGAGATGTGGTTTTTGCTCTTTCCAGCAATTGCAACTGCTGTTTGGTAAATTAAAAGTCAGGGCTTAGATATGACATTTATAAATTGACTTCACAATCACTACAACAAAAAGAAAAACAAGGTAATTTCAATTCAGCTTCTGTCGTTTTCAGAGAAAAACTACATGAATCACAACAAGTTTACTTCCCAGTTTTGATGTCTCTAATGTCTCGCTCTAAGCTGACTCTGACTGAGGTGTCCTGGATGCCATGAAATGTCAACAATTTCAATATTCAACTCCAACTCTCCTACAGATATAAATAATCCTTTCCAATATTCATTTCTAAAACCTTTGACATCTGCTAGACCTTTGACAATTATTATCAGTTAGCCAAATGGACTATAGCTATCTGTATTTTCAATATCTATGAAATCAATGACAGCTTACAGTATCAGTAACCACTTCATTAGTTAATTCCATGTCAGACATAGCTTTAGCATTCAGCTATCATCAGGAATAGGAAAAGTTAAATTTTAACCACAATATTTATTTTAAATGACTAGTCTATCAATAACTTAAAGTGAGACCATGTAACATTTGAACTAAGAAAAGATGCAATCTCCTTTTGCAAATAAAAAGTTCAATTTATGACCAGTAGCCTACAGTTACATGAGAAAGTTTGCTAAGGTTAGCAAAAGTCACATATATACAAACATTATTTCTGCACAATAAACAATGTGAATATTTTTATCTGTTCAGTAAAGGCTAAACAGTCCAATGCAAAATATGTGGTACAACATTGGTGACAACTAATGAATATCTATTTGTGGTAACAACAAAGTTTAAGGGAATGGAATGTTTGCATAAATCACAGGGAACAATGCTACCCGAAAGCAAAGCTATGACATGAATAGGGCAGCCAGAAGCATGACATAAAACTTATCATCTTTAGTATCTTATCTGTCATTAATCTGACACATTCCATCATCACAACTCCCAATCTCCAGGACCCCCTGCCCTCTCATCCAGTCCCTGTGGCCTCAGTGGCAGATGGGAGCCGTGATCCTGGATCAGTGCTCTTTGTGTTTGTTGAGCAGGAGCCCTCTGCCCTTGGACCTTTCACTCAGTGACAGAGTTTCTCTGAGAATTTGTCCTGCTAGCAAGGAAGGCGCATTCATGCGTGCTAATCTTCATTTGCATTGCTGCAAGCTGAGGCCACGAAATGAGGCCTCGGGAGAGACAACGGCACACTGCTTACAAGGGCAGAGTTGGAGTAAGGACG
Source organism: Seriola dumerili (assembly GCF_002260705.1). Taxonomy (NCBI): domain Eukaryota; kingdom Metazoa; phylum Chordata; class Actinopteri; order Carangiformes; family Carangidae; genus Seriola; species Seriola dumerili. Next base: position 5,310,183 of record NW_019174474.1, read on the forward strand.
AGGGATGAGAGAGAGAGCGCACGCAGAGGTAGGACATCAGGCCAGCAGATTAAGAAAGCTCATTTCTTTTTCAAGCAAAGGGAGGACGTTAGGAAAGCAGATTAAAAAAGCCTAATTATTTTTCAGTCATGTTCCTGACATACTTTGTATTATTACTATAGAACCTCTTATCTGACACATTAAGGGATATGCCAAACCAATATGGTTATTTTAATGAAAACATGGCAACATAAACCTTTGTTTCATGTCTTTATGCTACATTATATTGGAGATATGAGAGGTGGGCTGAAAGCTAAAAATTCAGAGGAAAAAAACACTCCATGTGACTGAAAATGTTTCCTCAGAAAGCTGAATCTGTGGCTTACTGAAAATAGAAAAACTTCAATACATTCCTCTATCATGCCACGATTGCAAGATAGCAAGACACTCAAATTGAATTACCTTCACACACTTGTGTACTCTCTAACTAGCTACAAGAAAAGGTTGTGCTACTCATGAGTGCTGATGAAACAAGACTAGGTCAAAATCTAGTACATGGCTGTGTCTGGTCAATGTGTGAAACCGAGGACGTAGTTGAAAACTGTTGTGGAACCGCTGTAAACAAATTACATCAACACATCCTATTTGCATTATGCATGTGCATTCTGCTTAGTGTCAGCCTGTTTCAGCCCCGTTTGCTTCTCTCCTTCTCTCTGTGCTCACACTTACAGTATTTTAATACAACCGAATTCCCAATAAAGCTGTACTGTTTTGGGAGTTCTGTGTTTCTCTGATACTGTTATCAGAATGTAACAAGTTTGAAACAGTGAATGAAACGTGGCCAATTAAAACTACATATTAACTTCCAAACCATTTCCAAGCTGCTGCTCTGCTGCTGCTAAAATCTGGATTTTATAACCACACTGTCGCCTGACAAAAATCAACACATAAATTGAAGACAGACTGTGCTCTGATTTTGTTTATATTTACCTGCAAAATGATCACTCAGAGAGAAAGTTAGAAGTGACAGAATATCTTTCTTATTTTGTCTGTCACACAGCCTCCGTCTGGGATCCACAATAGTTTCAACATCATCATATTTCCTGAAAAAGTGATCAGGGCCTTTATTTAGATCAACAACAAAAGATAACAGATTTGATATACATATCAAACAGAGGCATTAGAGGCCTCTGTTTGATATGTATAATTGGTCAGATTGCTTTTTTAGTACAAAGTCTCGTTTGCATTTGCACCTGTTTGCCGTGTTAAAGTTACTGCATTACATGTTAATACTGGTTAATACAAATTCCACACTTCCTGTAACTGTTGAGTGTAAGTGGACAGAAACCCTTCATTTCTTAGCAGGCCTTTTACTGCTGTACTGACACGCTGCTTTCAGCATATTATATCAGTTCATGTTGCTGGTGTTTTTGTTGTTTACATGCTATTTCGATCTGCTGTTTTTTTTTTGTAGCTTAGCAGTTACCAGTGGCTTCTTCGCCTCCCTCCCACTCTCCTGCTCTCTCTCAGTGTGTCTTATGTTTACTTATTCCTCTGCCTCCTTTAGTAATAATGGTACATGAAATGAAAGTACTTTATTGCGGTCCAGCTGAAAAAGCTGCAGAAGCAAAGAACCAAAGCCCTTGGGAATGAATACAGATCTCTGTATTACTTTGGTGAGATCTTCACACTAAAATGTGAAACAAAAGTAAGCTAAAATGAGCTGACAATAAATATCAAAGTAGCCTCAGCTTTTAATCTTAACCTTTTCACTGACACAGACACGTGGGCCCATCATCACAAACGCTTTTTGTAGACAAAAGCATTTTACTTTCTAGTTAACTCTCAAAATTTTCATAAAATACCACGTTATTTGAAATTAAAAGAGAATATGATGCCCCATTTGATACAATGGTTCATTTAACTTAAATTTAACCATTTCTCTCACTTCGACCATCCTGTAGCTTCAACAAAACAATAAAAAACGCATAGATATTTTTAAATAAGGAGATACAGGAAAAATTGTTTTATGCCTCTGAAGAGTTCAAAAGCTTGACTTTCTTTGAACATTCTCACTACCAAATCAGAGTCAGCTCTGCCACTTGCCTCTTGTCTAATTTGTGTTATCCTTTTTTTATTTTTTAAAGGCCTAAAAACAATTAAAAGAACATTAGGAGTAAATGGATCTGAACTTGGAGTTGTCCTTGCCCTTGGCATTAGTGGCCCAGTTCCAAGTGAACACTACTCTTTCTCTCTCGTGCTCTCTTTTATCTCCCCCAGAAATTAGATTCTCCAATTTGGCCTCTAACACAAAACAGTAATACATAGAAAGTTAATTTGAAAAACACCAGGTCATATAAAGTAATATAAAAAGGGGACATAAGATAAGGTAAAAAAAAAAAAAAAAGAAGAAAAATGAGACAGAAGGCCTTTAGTTTTATAATAGCAGAGTTTCAATATCCAGCACCTTTTTATTGGTTTTGAGTGAAGCAATGTCAGCCAAGCAACTTTCTGGGGAATGATACCGAGTAATTCAATTAAAATGCTGCGAGCGGAGATACAAAGGGAATGACAGCCTTAAAGAGCAATGGGAGTGGGGGTATAAAAAGAATGGAAGGAAGGAGAGAGGGAGAAAGGGATAAAGGTAGGAGGAGGACAAGAAAAAAACAGGATGAATAAACCTAACAGCAGCGGCCAAGTCTTTTCATGCCTCTCCCGTTTGTTCCTCAGCCTCGGCTCCCTAAGACAGCTTTAATGTGTCTGCTGCTCTTGTAGATTTTATGAGGCAGGGAAAATGGATGTAGCCACTGCACACATGTACACAGTTGTGACTGGCCCGGTGTTGCTGTTCTGCTTCCAGATATCGGACTCCCTCTCTCTGTAGCTGCAGAGAGCAGCTCCACAGGCAGGGTGTGCCCTAGACGACACCCTGTGTGGCGGAAAGTGAGTAAATAAAACATGAGAGCGAGGTAAATATGCTGACTACCTGCTGTCCTGGTCTGAAGCTACAACATGCTTCATATATCCTTTCCAGGTCCCTGACGATAAGTAACACCAGCTGCCTGGCTGACAGACAGCTATCTAGGCCCCTCATGTTACGTTACGCCTCCGGTTATCCATTAATATGTATGCAGCTTCATTGCTGCTTTTTGCATTATATTCCATTCTCCTGTGGAGAATTGAGATATGAGCTTTGAGAGATTAAAATCCCCACACCTGCGGCGAAGTATATAATTAAACAGGCTGGATATAATAAGCAAACAGCAGCTAAGGGTTAAATCTTTTCATCCAACCCTCACCTCCTCACAGACAGCCGCTCACACCTCTGCCTCTCTGAAGTCCTTTAGGATGTCAGTACCATGCAATTTAACCTCATCCAACTCCAAATGTCTATCTCTTTCTCTCCTTGCCTCTCTCTACCTCTCGCTCTCACACACACACACACACACACACACACAACTTTCCTCACCAGGAGCAGTCACTCTGATGGTTGCCTGTCATGCATAATAAGAGACGCTGACATTTGAGAGTGCAGAGAGGACACGCCGACAAATCCACATAATGGTTTCTAACACAGTGCCCTGTGAGTGAGCAGGTAAGTGGTTTTCACCAAACACACTGCACCTCTACAGTGGAGTAGCACAAGACTAAATGTCCAGGAAGTCTTTGGGGTATTTCGGTATGATAATAGACATTATAGTCATTCAAATTAACCTTCCGCTTTATGCCAGTGTGCTTGGGTCACACCGGTGCAGGTACAGAGGAATGCTCCTGTGTGCCACTGCTCTACTACGGGTTCAAACATGGTTATAGAAACAGCACATAAGGCAGAAGAGGAGCTGCAGGGGTGGTTGAGAGAGTAGGTGCAGCCAATGTCAACTGTAAATAGCTGAGACCTTGCTGTACAGTCCCGATACCACTGCTCACTGTTACATCTCTTACAACACAATGCATGTCTGCGGTCAGGTTTTATTTTCAGTGTTTTCAGTGAACATGTCCCCACTATGGCATCTGTAATGGAAATACAGGCACCGTTTTCAAGCTTGACTTGTCCTGAAAATTTAGTTTGAGTTGCTTTTGTTTTGGCTGATGACTGTGGTGACTGTGTGTGAAATGGACTAGGCACCCTTCTTTTTCAGACGGCAACCTAGTGAAGGTTAGACGAAAAGGTTGAAATAAGGTTGAGATTATTACTTCAGCCTATGACGCTTGTTTCACATCTTCATTTCATACGACTGACTGAGACAATCTGACTGGCACAAAGAAATCGATGTCACTTCCCAATCCCTCATTAACTACCATCAGATGCTCCTGCACAACTGCCATCAGTATTTAACTGAGGTCGACCTCACTGGCATGAGTGTAGAGGAGTGGGTGTGGGTGGATTTCAGAAGAGAACAGACAAAAGTGGAATATTTATACACTATAATGCAGTCAAAAACAACAGTCCTGTAATAAATACTAACTTTGTGAATGTTAGTATTGATTTAACACCGTGGCAATTGAGAGTGTAATTGAGGCTGCATAATATTGAAAGGTGTTTTTAATGTTCTGTCCATCTAATTTATTTATGTGATGGAGTAGAAAATATTAGAAACCCTTTACAATTTAATGCAATGTATGATACACCATATCCACCTAGACTGAATACAAGGATTTCTTTTTCAACTTACTTAAATTCAACAAGGGTTTAAAAAACAGCTAGAGGGTATTCAGTATTCAGCATTTCTCTCTATTTAATACATGACAATGCATAAGACACAGTCACTTTCAAAACAGAACCTCTGCCTTAGCACAGAAGTGCTGAGTCAAGAAAGTGACATCAACTGAAGCCTGAAAATGACATGACTCAGTAATCACACAATGATGCCATCACTCCTACGCTTCAAACAGAATTATGTTTGCAGAAACCCAATAGGCAAGATCTGTGATCTGTGAATGGGGTGGCATGAAAAATATATGGATTGAAATAATTGGCTCTCGTGTTTACTACCCAGTGCCTTTATGACATAATCTCTTTCTAATCCCTCTTTATCTCATTCTAGAATGCTGTGTCTCCACCGCTGCAGTGTCTATACCGCTGCAGTGCTTACTGCTGTACCCACTGAATTAGAAATGAGTAATTGTTATTTTTTTTCCCTCTGCTATGGCTCCCCACGGTTTGAAACTAGGTTCAATCAAGGTTTGTTTTTAAAGCCTTACCAGGAACCTCCAAAAGCTAATAAGATGGGTCATTAAAGTAAGATAAAACAAATGGTGGATGAAGCTACTGCAGATTATTTTATACAAGTGTAGTGTGCCTACTGTTATCACCTGTTTGTATATTTTGGAAAACTTTTATGAGCTTGGAAAAAAACAATCACAATGGGCCAAGTCTACAGTGAAATGTGCTATTTGCAGCTAATACAACTACACTGTTTGTTTGCCACACTTGTTCAGCTTCTCAAATGCAAAGTGAACAGTTAACTTCTGGAGGCAGCACTGTGTTGGATCTTTCAAAAAAAAATCATCAGCAAATTTAATCAAACCACATGGCACAATCATAAAATGAAAAGCAATGCAATATGTACACGGTACGCTGTCATTCCTTGCAAGGAGGTCAAGTCTACCTTTTACTGCTGCAGAGAAGATCTCATTTCATTTGATAAGAGTTAGTGGGAGCTCATTACTAAATAAGAAAAGCTGAGTGGAACTCTTTTGGGAGTTACTATATAGCTCATGTAGGGATTTAACTCTCGGTTCTAAATGCAGGAGTTTGCTCTCACCTCAGGGTTGGTCCACTTGGTCTTGATCTTCTCAGCCATCTGTTGTGTACAGCCCAGCAGGTCGTAGCCCTGCCTGCTCTACAGGTGGAGCAGACAAACAAACAATAAACAGAGTGTTCCAATACATAAGGGCGTAAAGCACAGCACGTAAAGTGAGATTCTTTCTGTGTGAGTCATACAAAAGTAGAAACACTCAGAGGTAGCTAGTTATTAGCTGCTGATCATTCAGAAGAGCACCAAGTTAACTTATGCTTTACTCACGCTTGGCAAAAATATTTTTGGGATCATGCTATTAGAAGACACAAGAAAAGGTATGGTACATTCTTGACATGTCACAGGCTACAATTTTACATATAAAGTTTGACATGTTACATGCTTAATGCAATGTACCTTGACAGGAAATCATATCATTACTCACAGGGATAAAGGATTTCTTTCACATGGATACACTGGCACAGGAAACAGGATAAAAGCTAAAGTAGGTTTAGAGTAAATAATGTGGCCTTGGGCTGAGTGTGTCCGTGTGTGTGGGTGTGTGACCCCTTTTGTCTCTCGTCAATCCATATGTGGCCGTGATGCAAGCGTAAACCAGTGAAATATGCTGCTCTACTTTTGTTGTTCAGAAACACACACGTACAGTCAGAAAACAATGAGGGTTGTTACTACTGTGGCTAAATGCGCCGGCTTTGCTTGAGGATTTCCAAATGAGGCTCTTCCTGAGATTTTCTGATTGACTTTATTTTAGTGTTAACAAACAAAACCCCCTTGACTGTTCAAAACATTAATCCAAAACTAAGTCCTGGTTTCTGATACTATTACAGACCTGTTAATTGGCCCTCTGTGCAGTAACACAGTCCGAATGTGTTCAGTGAGCTGATAGCATCTGACTCTAAATGGTAATATAATCATCACAAATGCTATGCTCTGCAGAACTGAGCCCTCAGTGTTGATTCTCAAAATCCAGCACAACATTAACCCAGCTTACTGGACCAACTGCAATGCTGCACTGAACGACTGGTGACTCACTGGACCTATTACATACACCTGCAGCAAAAAGCCATCTAGGAAATGGAGGAAGAGTGAAGCCATAATTGGTGCTGAGCCAAGCGGACATTGAGGGGATATTCATAATGTTTAATTTCCATTTCACAGTTTTCATCGAAATTATTTATGTGGCTATATAATTGAAGCGATTTATTAATGATGGCATGTGGGTGATCATGAGACATTATTATGTTTAAAATCTCTTACAGAGCCTTGGTGAGTTGCCTTAAGAGTACAGGACCTACAGCTATTAGCATACTACTTAATACTGAATTAGAAATGCAAACCAGATAGATGACGCTCTGAATGCATTATGTTATACATTTCAGAGCTGTAGATGTTGTTGTGGACCATGCCAAAGTGATTAACTATGAGAGAGGGCATACAATAAATCACAGAGCATTAGTCTACCATACATAAACCTGTCATGTTCTGAGGGTGTGACTCACCTTCTGCCACACATAGGCCTCATGCAGAGTAATGATCTCATGATCCTTGTGCTCACCCTGCACAGCACACACCACGCAGATTATCTTCTCATCTGGTTTACAGTAGAGGGAGCCTTCCTGCTCATGCTCCTTGCAGCGCAGTCTCTCTACTGTTACAGTGTCCCTCTTCCCAGCCTCTCCAGCAGCCATGGCCTCCTGCCCTGCCTCTGCACCCCCAGCTCCGTTACCCAGCTCAGCTGCCAGCTGCAGACCATTCTGGGCTCCCTCTCTTTCCTTAGCATCACCATTCTCATCCCCATTAGCCACTGCCACTCCAAGCGGTGCCATCTCCTGATTTGCGCCCATTCCAGCTGCCCTCTCCGCATCAGCCTCATCCTCAGCTTCACTTCCAACTCTAGAGTCTCTGTTGGTGCCAGGTCCATTAGCCTGTGTTCCCTCATGGTTATAAGGCATTAGTGGATGATGTGTCCTGCTGGCGTGTCTTTCAGCGTGGACAGGGCAGAAGGCAAAGCTGCAGGCATGGCACACTTGTGTGGCTGGTTGGGCCTCATCAGGCTCGCACGCATCACATGACCCGTCCATCTGTGGCAGCTCCTCCTGTTTCACCCCTATGGCTCCTTCCTGTGATTCCCCTTTGTGGTCCATGGTGGCTGATAATAATTCTTGGGATCAGAGAAGTAAGTTATAGGAGACACACAGAGTAGGGGACAATATATTAATAGCTGTGACCTTCGGCGAACAGCTCTCATATTTGCACAGGGGAAAGTCCAAGATCCTCAGGACTAATCCCATCTGATATAATATTCCCACAACAGATGATGTATGGAGGGAGCCAAAGTCCACAGGAAACAACATCCAGTGGAACATTATCACACAAGCGAAACACAAAAAAAAGCATCATCCTGCAAGGGCAATAAACAGGAAGACCCCATCTGCAGTCACTGAACTGTCTTTGTGTGCAAACACACTCGCTGTGTTTACTGACTCACAAACAGAAAACGCTGAGTGTGCCTGTACCCTCAGCATGACCAAACACACACGCTCTCCTCCTCTCACCTCTCTCTGTATGTCGTCAGGCCCTGACCTTTTCATGTTTTGTTCTGTCTTTGTCTTTTCCCCTCTCACCCTCCTCTATTCAGTCCACTCTGCAGGAGTGAGGCTGAAGGCATGAAAAGAGACCATGGTGCACACACACATACAGACACACACATACATAAAGAAATCTCTTTTTTCTCCTCACTTTCTCTTTCTCCCCGGAGCCTTCCTCTCCTGAGCTCTGTTTGTGTACTTTTCCCGCTGCTGACATAAACAACCGCTTGAAAAAGTGCTGTAATGCAGAGAAACCCCCCCTTTTCCCTCTATCACCACCCTCTGTGCTATTTCTCCGACTCTGCCTCACACCTTCACAAAGACACAGGCATTTTCTCCCTCATCCTATGGGGCTTAACAGTTTGCAACTCAATGCAGTGTGTAGTGTGTACTTACTCGTCTGTGTCTTCCTCTCCCCCTCTGCTTTCTTTCTGTCTGGGGCTTGTTTTGAGGTAATGCAGAGTCAGTGGAGGTATTAGCTTGACGGCTAGCTTCCTTAGCAAAGCCGCTGTGCCTTGAATTCTATTATTGGGCTGTCGACTGATCAACTTTGACTTTAAAGCAGAAGAGAGGCTTCAGCTCCAATCCGACAGCGTTTACTTCCTTATTTTCATCAGCTGCTGTCTGCTTTTTTTTCTACTTCCTGCTTGTCGTCTCTTGTGTGTGTGAGATCGGCAGAGACACACAGAGGTTGGAGAGAGAAAACTCGTGTAACAAGCACAACAGAGACAGTGAAACTCCAACCCGGAGACAGGTAGAAGCATAAACATTCTCACACTTGCAAAGTTAATAAAAATAAGCATGTCATGAGCTAGCGTTACTCATTTTGAGTTTAAGTGATATATAATTGTAACGCGATATTTGTTTAACAAACCAAACCTGTGCAAAATATGTCATAGATTTAACCATTCACGGTAACAATAGGTGCGGATTTTAGCTAACGTTATCGCAGATTAGCTAACGTTAGCTTAACGACGTATTTTAAAGGATACAATTCAAAACGAATAATGCCCTTACTAAACCTGTTCATGAGCAGTTTCCTTTGAGTTATCACTGTGAAAGTGCTTTAATCTTCTCTGCTATGGAGAGAGAGAGAGAGATATATATAAAACTCACCAGAAACTAATTGGGGATAGATAACATCTTTACCTGAACTATAATTTCCACCTGCGCATTGATGAGTAGCCACATTGGAGTCATAGCTAACTCAAAACTGAGCCACTTCAATAAAATTAACGAGGTCATGGTCGTTTGAAAACACTGTAGACATTTTTTATTACTTGCTGACATCCTGTCAACAATATTTCATTCTGTGTATAAATTTTAAGCTCCCTGTCTTTCTGGCGTTCTCTTTTGGTTTTATTTTGACAAGTTTATCCACCTTTCTTTGACACAAACAAAGGCCATTCTGGTTGTTTTTCCCTCCACTCTTTGTTTATTGAATCAATTTAAAATATAGCAATAATAACAGATCACAAAACTGCAAAAAAGGAAAGTAATAACTACAAATATTTGATGATGAAAATGATAAAAAAAATAAGCTACAAAACAATTTCAGGTTATTGTATAACAGCCGTTGGGAGTCGATGTATTTGCTGGCCTGCCTCTTGTCTTGTTGTTGGCCAGTTTACTTTTTGTTGTTGTTTTATTTTATAAATTATTACAGTAAATCTGCTATTATAGATTGAACAAAGTTGGTCTGAACCAATGAAAAAAACATAAAAATAGATTTGTAAGAAAGATGGTTCCAGTAGAACATTATATAAGAAGCATGGCTAGTGGTCAGAGACCAGATGTGACTAACAATTTGCTTCTGAGGCTGAAATTTGATAAGAGTGATTTGAAACTTCTCCCAAAAGTACAAAATGTCCAGACATCCAAATTTCTCTTCTGTTTAAAAACAGTAACTTATTTCTGTGATTCAGATGTAATCATCAATGCAAACGTTGTATTAACAATAAAGGCAGTATCTGGGGGCTGTGGTTTCCTTGGGGGGTTAGGCAACATGACCAGAAACAATATATGAAAGCAGATACAAAAATAGCATTTTATTGATCAATCATCAATTAAAAATAAATTACTGTGAGTGAAAGCTACGAGATCAAACTAAGATGTATTTATTATGTGAATACAGGAAGAGCAAGCAAATTGTGAATTTTAACACTCGCGTTAATTGGGAGTTTCTAATTATACTGACTGCTTTTCCCTTCTGTTCACATCCTTAACCTCCATAAACCAGCACTGAGAGACAATAGAGCAGGATTAGAGGTCTGGAGAGAGAGAGACAGAGAGATGAGGAAAAACAAGCTGTTCTCTGTAGAGAGATCTAAAGAGGCTATTGAGCTGGGCTTCACACAAGCAGTATTTGGCAAATAGTGGTTGACTGTTACCCTGATTTGAATGGTATGCCATAAATAACCATAAACCACGTTCCAAATAAGCCTCCAGCATCCACTTGATATAGAGGATGATTCGGTATTTGCCAAATTTTTTTGAGCTGTTTTAAAGTGGATTACTCTTATATAAAGATTGTCACCAGAAGATATGTACCATAAGAATATAAACAGAAAGGAAGATGCAGTGAAAATATTTCATTTCAAAGTCAAATTTGCCTTGGCATGAGACCTGCTTATGTCATACTGATGTAACGATTCAAACTGAAACTGTGATTCCAGAGGGCATTTAATTGTAACAGATGTTTAATTCTGGTTAGGTTTGTAGTTGGAATTGAGAGCACAAACTGTTTCACCACACACATCACAGCAAGATAACATCTAAACATTGCAATTTAACCACTTTTCATGGCCAGTGTGAAGTTAAATGGTCACCTGACTTCATTTTAAAATCTTTCACTGCATTCAGCTCTGCTTAACAGCAAGAGACAGCAACATCTTGCACTCTGCATAAAACTGAAAACAATTAAAAGGCTCATTGACTTGCAATTCATTAGAATAAGCACTCAATATAAATCCAATATGTGGCTACTGATAGGAATTATTCTTTCTCTGCCCAGGGATTGTAGGGAAACAAAATGTGACAAGCAATAGGAGCTAAATTTGTTTACCCAAATTGTGTTTCTACAGCTCAGAAAAGCCTGTGCATGGAAGCTGGCAACACAAAGAACATCAAGCTCTCAGAAATGCCAGCCAAGAGTGAAGGGGGGAGCTTTGGCAGAGGAGCAGAGCAGACAGAAAACACTTACCTAATGCCTCAGATTTAACATTGTTTTATTGGCATAAGGTCAGTTGTTGGTCTCAAGATAAAATGTCCTTCAGTGCAACAGCACTGGTCTGTCAGAGGAGCAGTACTTGGAGTGAGTTAGCATCTCTCCCTCTCTCTCCCCATTTATCTGTTGATATTTTATTCTGTCTCTCAGCTCCTAATTTGCCCTCTGGATCATTCTCTGGATGCTCTTGACTTTTCCACCACTCGCTCACTTGTCAGCTTGCAACATAAAACAAAATCAATATGCTGTTTTGTGAGGTTTTTTGTGGATTCCTGAAGCCCGTCCCATGAAGCAGGATAGCTAAACTTTGCTGAATAAAACCTTTAATACCACCAACCTGATCTGAAACATGGACAGAAGTAAAGAGAGATTAATTCGGGTTTGCAGTTATCTGGCTAAATTAGTAATGCTGCACATGCTCAATAATATTTGCTTTCCGTGTGTGTGTGTTTGTTTGTAGGGCAAGTAAGGGGAAGGACAGCTGTCAAGATTGATCAGAGGCAGTAAAGAGTGAGATGCAGGTGAGGGAAGTAGAATTAGAAAAAACTCAGTTTGTGCAAGGAGAGCACATATGAAGGACACAGATGAAGAGCTCCATTGTTCTAAAAGTCTTCTCTAAAAACATCAACTTCAATTTGCAAAGGAAAATTATGTTATCATTATCATTATTATTGTTTTAATTACTTAAAGTAGCCTAATTGCACTGTTTCTTATGCCAGTCAAGAAACACTTAATCAGTTTACAGACTGCATTAGCTAAAACAGTCCTGCAAGTCTTACCTTCAAGAAGTTTATAATGATATGTTTTTGTTCAAACTGTTTTAGAGAAGTCACAGTTCAAAATAATGATAATTTTGGAGTTTGTGGTGCTGTTGCTTTGTATTGCATTATACTTGCATTAGACCGCCAGTATTTAGTCTACCCTCACTGATATAAATGGGGTGTCAAATAACCTAAGTAGATAAATTAAAGGATTCAAGTTAACGCCTTTCAAATAAGGTATGGCCTTTGTCCAGTAATTACAGTTGATAATGATAATGTAGCTTTGTATAAATATAAATGTAGTTTTTCGTCTTACATGTCAGTACAACAATTCATTCTTGCCCCTGAGATGTTTTTCCCATCATTAAGTCAAATTATTTAATCTTTCTTTCTTTTTGTTGTTCCATCTATTCTGAACCCGTAATGTCTGTCTTACAACTAAGGTCATCCATTTCTAAAATGCTACACTGCACCCTCAGTTTCACATTTCTTTTTTTCTTTTTTTTTTTTTAACTGGACTCTGTATCATAGGTACGTCCAGAATGCATTGTCATATGTATGACGCAAAGCACCAACTCGTTGCGGTCTACAGCTAAAGGGATATCTGGACTAAGCTCTCTTTCTGTGCCTCGCCTTCTTCTTCTTCTTCTTCCCCTCTGTCTCTCGCCCTCTTGTCTCTCTCTCTCATCGAGTAGGAGAAAAGCTCCCTCAAGAAAGCAGACGTACTGAAGTCAGAGAGAGAGGGTGGGGGCGACAAGAATACCCCTTCCCTCAGTATGGGTGTGTCATTCTCAGTGTAGGTTTGAAAAATGTAAAGTGTGTGTGCGGTTTCACACTTCAACCATTTGTAAACCTTTTTTTTTTCTTAATTAATGGAATTTTTGCTGGTTCTTGCTTCTCCAAGCGGCTACAGTTGGGATTGTGGGTCCGGGGTTACGATGTTAATGTAGTCAAAGTCCCTCATAAGGATGAAACAGGGTCAGTGTGCGTGTTTGTGCATTCATTACCAAAATTCTGACATTAGGAGCAATATCGCCCTTCACAGATAATGGTGCCACATTAGTCACAATCTTCTCTTAACCTCTCTAAGGCTATTAAGAGTTACAAAATCTCTTTATGGCCATGCCTCCATTCCCTAGAAACACAGAATCAATACCTAGCTTCGAGGCTACAGCCTTCCATCAATACGTCATTTAATCAATAAGCCCATGAGAGAATTGCCTCACATCTGTTTTTATAAGCCCAGATTCTACCTCAGACTGGATTGCTAGAATGAGTAGTTAGAGTAAATATGCGGGTTATATGAACCAGACTAATGACTTATGACATTTACACTTTCTTAACTGTGATCAAAAATGCATCAGTGGTGATTTTTTTTGCGCTTAGATGACACAGAAAAAGAAAAACCAATGAGGAACAACATGCATTTTTCAATTTTTTAGGTAAACTATTAAAACTTTTTTTCTACTGCCTTTTTTCTGCAGTGTCTCTTGAAAAACAATATATCTCACATGCACTTAAGTACTTTTCATTTCTCAGTGAATTGAAACTTTTAGCTATTTGGCTTTTCTTTGGCACTGAAGCGTGCCATCAGATGGACAGACAGACACGAAGTGGGACCCGAACACACAAAGCAGATGAACCAGTAAAGCACCATCGCTGCCTTGGCATATATTCCCTCTCCTACCCTTGTTTGATCCAAACACTGCTCTTATCAGCCTCTTACACACACTCTGTGAACACGGTAACTGTCTTACACCGCTAGTCGTCGCGCAGTGATGTGCAACCAGCAGTTTCCTGCGGGGGCTCACGGTCCACTTCTGCTCAGAGCTGCAGAAACAGGGTGTCACGGGGGGCGACGGTAATAACGTTATTCGGAATCAAACATCCAGCTCAGCTAATATGACAAGTTTGAATTCTCACTGCACAGTTCAGTGTGCGGACGCAATTAAGCTTAGGCTTGTATTCCTGAAGCAATTTGAAATATATCATACCTCAGTGGTCCTTTCATTCATTGGTTACACATGGGAGAGAATTTCAGGCAGTATGGGTGGATTACTATTTTTTATTTGTTTTCAACATATAGCTTAGCAACAGTTGGGAGGTAGAAAGAACCAGGCAACAAGGCACACCTGTGCCTTTTTCTCATCTCCTTTTATCCGAATGACTGATTTATTTATTTTTGTTTTATACAATTGAAATGGCGCGTGGTATAATGTTCAAAAGCAAGACTGTGACTGAATCAATAAATCATTACCACAAACCACGTTTCCAGACAAAAGAAAGGGAAATTTCCCACTTTATACCAAACAAAAGTAAAGATTTATAATGAGAAACAGGAATTGCCTTTTCATTATTACACGATCATCCAAAGAAAAATAAATTGTGTTTTTTTTAAACATAATAACTCAACACTCAACAGATCGTTCTATTAAGGACTATATAAGCAAAAGTGCATCTTTTGCTTATATAGTACAATATGCCATATATAACCATAATACCATTATATATTCTAGTTTTTGTTCAGTCATATCCATTTTGACATACCATATTGTGTCTCACCTGATCTTATTTTATCTCTCTCATCTCATTGTCCGGCCTTTTCTCAAAGCACAGAACTCGTAGATTTTGGCTGACGTCACCTGATAAATAACAAAACTGCAGCTTCTCAAATGCTAAATTAGAACTTGGTTTTTGTGACATTTTTATGTTTCTTTTATGTTACCTGGTGCTTATTAAAATTCATTTTATTAATTAGACTGAGAGCTCACTTGAAAACATTTTCATCATCATGAAATCATCATGTTAGAGACAAACCACTTCGACTTCATATTTTTTCTATTCTTTCTTAGTAGTATTTTTCAGGGATTATCAATTTCCTCTGTCATCCAGTCTTCAACACAATGAATTGTGGAAATTTGTCTCAGCGAACAGACGTTGGGATTGGACCTCTCTGTGTTCCAGTCCTCAATGAGAGAGGTCTGTTGGATGTAAATGAGAAACGAAAGTAGATCTGCAAGATCTGATCTCTGTATAAACTAGCTTTTATCTCAGCATGTGACCATCCTTGACCTTAATGTTGGATTTATACCCAAAGAGAGACTTTAGTAATGGACTGTGAGAGCTGCATGTAGTCTCCTTAAGGAGTTGTAAGTGTGAATATACGGTACAGCAGTCTAAATATGAATGTGTGGTAGCACAAATAAACTGCCACAGTCAGGTGATGTCTCTTTTATACGTTAAATTAACATTTCTGGACTGAAACACTGACGGTCAACATACTTAGCCAGGTTTTCTGTGTATAATGATGTGATCTGGCCTCCACCAGCTGTCACAAAAATAGCACAGAGCACAGGTGCTCATAGCGTGAGCAGGCAGAGCATGCAAAGCATTGCAAATCATGACACTAAAGATGTGGTGCACTTCTGTATTGCCAATTGCCAATTTTATTTGGATACCAAAGGCCGTATCACAGAGGCCAGGGGACAGAAGCCTTTTGCACCTCAGTCAATGTTGCTGTATTAGTACAAAGCTACACACAGTGCTGTCCCCCTGTATGAAAATAAAAGCCTTTGTGCTGTCAAGGTTTATCTTTGTTTAATTATTAACTAAATGTTTCAACAGAAGTAACTTTTGTCACATGGGAATGTTCTTAAATAAATTGTCTGATTTGTCTAGACTTTTCTGTCTCAGGTTTACAGAAGATTCTCTGTCTCATAAAGTGGCCCTGACCTAATCTGGTTAAGATCTGTTGGATACAGTTTGACACACTCTCTCTTTCCCTCAGAGGAAGAAATAACACAATGGGAGGTTTGTCTAATGTTGTTATGTCTTGGCTTTACTCATGACATGCTCATTTTTCCTGCTACATCTGCGCTTCATCAGTGGCAAACAAGTGTGTACTTGCCACTGAGTCGCACTCTGTAGAGTAGAGAACACACCACTTATACGTTCAGATCACCAAAACTTCACTTCACCCATTCACTTGCATGGGAATGTGTGTGCAAACGTTTGACTGGTACTGTATGTGAATATAAATATGACTGCAGATTGAAATGAACATCAAATATAACTTGCATGCAAGAAAGCTCATAATAAGCTATCACACACAATGCTGAGATTAACAGCCTTTTTTC
Source organism: Seriola dumerili (assembly GCF_002260705.1). Lineage (NCBI taxonomy): Eukaryota > Metazoa > Chordata > Actinopteri > Carangiformes > Carangidae > Seriola > Seriola dumerili. The sequence continues at coordinate 5,326,632 of NW_019174474.1, forward strand.
AACAGTCATGCGTGCTTGGCCACAGCTGGACCACTAACTTCCATGACATCATAGCTGAGGAAACAGAGCAGATCATTGGCACTATATAACAATGACATTCAGTGTTTTCCTCTGTGCTTCCTCTCAGCAGGCCCCTAAATGTGGGCGCCGGGTCACAATGCTCCTCTGTGCCCCCTGACATATGGAATCCTGGCACTGATGTGGCCCTGGAAAATTCTCAGTGGCAAAAGCCTTCCAAGCCTCCAAGTCCCCGGATGGCGTCCTCTGTGGCTCGTGGTTGATTGTCGAGGACTCAGCCTACAAAACACTGAAAGAGACACAGCTCCAAGGTGAGTGTGTTTGGTGAGATAGGGAGAGCATATGAGAAAAAAGGAAGAGACACTTTTGAATAGTTTAAAAACTGGCTGCCAAACCAACCAGACTTTCACAATTTGTGAGTGTTCCGATGATGATTGAAGGGTTTCCACACACTCCTTGTTAGGAAAAGAAATGGGAAACACATTTCACAAAGAAACCTGTCAACTGGAAGCAAAGCCTCTCACATCACAAACCTCTTATTATCTTTTCAAGTTGAAGCTGACCTTATAAATTTTACTTGTGTCCTCTGATCATAGTCTAGCATTCATCTCAAGGTAAAACCGCAGCTGTCAGTCAAAAGGTGGAAAAATGAACCTTATTTCTTTCCTTGTCAGAGTGGAAAATTGGGGGATGGGGGAAGATGAGGGAGCGCGGCTGCGTTTGGCTCAATCGCTGAGGTAATTACAGATTTAAAGGCGAAAAAAAGAATCACACAATGTTCACTCAAACAGCAACGCCCGAGGCCTACAAAATGGAGTAGAGTCTTTTGTGTGTGTGCATTGCTGGTGTGACTGACGGAGTGCTGAGAAAGAAGAAGAAAGGGAGTCAGGAAAGACGAGTGAGAAAAAGGGAAGAGCAGGTTAGAGGAGGATAGAAGCAGAGAATATTTTTTCTCAAAAGGGCGGGGTAATGTGGAGGGGAGAGAAAAACTTGAGTGAAAGGATGAAGATTGAATTTCGTCTTCACAGACGAGAACACTGCCTGCGAGCAAACAAAAGGATGAAAAGTTGACCTGCTGCTGTTCTTTGACTGACGGTTGGACAGTCCCCCATCTTCCTGATGGCAGCCCCTCCTTTTCTCTCCCTGTATTGCTGCAAGTCTCCCACTGCCGGTGTCCAACATCAACTCCTAAAACAATTATAGGACTGCCAGAGGGTGGACATAGCGCTGAGTCAGCAAACAAATGTGGAAGACTACCTGTCGCTGAGCGTGGAGACAGCTAAGGAGAAGGATATAGGATGAAAGGAAAAAGGGATGGGAAGTAGGAAGAATGGATGAATTATTTTAAAAATGGAAATCTGATGACGAGTAAGCTTCTTATTAATTTGGCTGACACTGGGACTGTTTGTGTGTGCACGCATGTATGCTTGTGCAATCTGTTTGTCCCCTGTCTTTTAGGGAATACAACAGTAGTCACTGTAAAAGCAGATTATGAGATTAAGTGGTGTGCTTTTGGGAAATAAAAAAAAAAACGAAAAAAAAAATGGTAGATGAATGAATACAGTAATGACGCTAGAAGGAACTCCTTCTTAATTGAACTTTCATGTAGAGTGTGTCTGTGTAGGGGGACTTTGAGTGTTGAATACAAATGAAGCATGTTGTTAGGATATGCATCTCTGCGTGATATGCTACAGTCCGTTGCAACATGTGATATAGTGGGGGCAGAGGGGTTACCGTCACTTTGTAATGGCTTTACTGAGAGCAGGGAAATGAATCGCTAAATCAGTAGGATTAATAATCGGCTCTGGGTGGGAAATAACCTGCAGAGAATCACAATGACTTTGCTTTTATCTCCTGCGCTTACAGAAGTGCCCATCCCGCTCAAGATTGCCTCGCAAGTACACCACATAATCCCATGGGATTAAATTGTTTTTACATGGAACATGTGTAGCATTGCAGTGGAGGAATTTGTAAAGCATGGTAAATATAAAATCAGGGCTTTGATGTGAACCACTGCAGGGCCAACTATCTGCCTTTTTCCTACTTCCGTCGTTTCTATCTCCCCCCACCCCCCTCTCCAGTTCCTTCTGTGTGTTTAGAAATAGGATCTTATAGCCTAAATTGAAAAATGGGACCGCTCCACAACACTCAACACATGGCAGCAGATGTGTGGCAGTCTGTGAGAAGGGGGCAGGGCAAGAGGAAAACGAGACAGAGCAAGGAAGGGACTGAAGGAAAGAGACAGAGAGAGAAAAAGGGACTAGTAGGAGGGGGGAAGAGAAAGATGAAAAAGGTAAAAAGAGGGAGTGAGAGAGAGAGAGAGAGAGGAAGGGAATGAACAGACAGGAGCACAGAGGAGGAAGAAAGATGAGAGAGAGAGGAGGGAAGAGGAATGGAGAGGAGTTTAGAGGCTCTCAAACACTTTGCACTCCCAGCACAGCAGATGCCACATTCTGTCTGGCACAGTGATCTGTGGGCCTGCTCTATTTATACCCTCACTGTGTCACTTCAGGGCCAGCACAATGATCACTACGCACGCACACACACACACACACACACATCTAGCATAAGGCTTTTGCAGAAGCTCTTCTGCAGTGACTTAAATGAGGCAGGTTAGAGAGGCTCCCTGCAAGGAGTAGAAATGGAAAACTATGAGGGCATACACAAGAGACAAAACGAGAACAGGATCAATATGGCCACTTCAGAAAGTATACAGACCCCTTCACTTTTTGCACACTTTATTGTGTTGTAGATTTAATTTTAAATCAATAAAATTGCCATTTTTGACCATCAATTTACACTCAATAACGCTTAATGACAAAGCGAAAACATGTTTTTAGGAATATGCAAATTTATTAAAAATCAAAAACTGAAATCTCTAATTTACAAAAGTATTCAGGCCCTTAATTCTCTGTTTTACAGCTTTAAGTCTTCTAGGGTCCTCTTTGGCCACTCAAGCACAGTCATAGACTTGTCTTGAAGCCACTCCAACGTTGTCTTGGCTGTATGCTTCGGGTGCTGAAAGGTGAACTGTTGCTCTAGTCTCAGGTCATGTGCACTATCAAGGACCTCTCTGTATTTGGCCAACTCTAGGAAGAGTCCTGCTGGTTCCAAACCGTCCATTTTACAATTACCACTGTGCTCCTAGGGACACTCAAAGGTTAAGAAGTAGTTTTATTCCCTTGCTCCGATCTATACAAAACCACAGTTTTATCACAGAGGTCTTCAGAGACTTCCTTGGCTTGGTTTTTGTCCTTATATGTGGTGTGATTTATTGGGCCCTATATACACAGGTGTGTGCCTTTGTAATATATGTCCAATCAATTTAGTTTACCACACATTTGGCTCCAGTCAAGTTCTCAACATATCTCAAAGATAATTAAAACAAACAGGATTCCCCCTGACCACAGTTTGAAGTCCCACAGAGATTTCAGTTATAGATTTTTCATTAAAATACAAACATTTGCAAAAATATCTTTTCACTTTGTCATTAAAGGTTATTGAGTATAGATACATGGAAAAAAATAGCAATTTTATCAATTTTAATTTAATCTGCATCTGCAAATGTGAAAAAAAGAGAAGAGGTCTGAATACTCTTTGAAGTCACTGCCTATGCAGTGAGGTCCAAAAGTCTGAGACCATTTCCCCATTCACTTGAGTGAGAAAGTGTTCTTACATTCTTAATTGAATTTTTGTGTGCAGTGTGTATGTATAGGGGGTGAATAAAGTTCACACAAGTTTGCACAAAAAAAAAAAAGTTCATTACGTACAAAAGTTATGTGTAAGTGCTGACATTTCAGAAGATTTCATTAGATGAAAGATGCAGGTTGCTTTTCAATAATGCCCGGCTGGTTTTAGTTGGCAAGCGAGACCATGAGAAAGGGGAGAGTGAACAAGCAGTGGTCTGATTAAGCAGCAGGAGGACTGGCGCCATTTGAATTGCCTTGGTTACTGGGAGTAACAGCCACAAGTTACATCAGCTTTCCACCTTAAAGTGATAGTTGGGGTTATTTGACACTGTGTTGTATGAGGTACTTATACATAGTGTATTACCTGCCAGAGGTTTTAGAGAAGTAGTAGTGCTGGCACAGAAGCCGAAGGATGTGCTGCTATGGACAGGGTCAGAACCTGTTTTAGATACTTTAAAAATGGCCACAGACAAAACCAAAATTGGATGTTTACACTTAATTTTGAATATTTTCACTGCTTGATCTTGCCATCAAACAGCCTTTTCCTTTGGAACTACACTTTCTCAACTGTTGAACCACCATGTTCCTACACTCAACTTGTATGCCAGTGCTCCAAACGTTCTCCAAACGTTCTCCAAACTGATAGCACACCGATCCGAATTTACAGCAGGGAATAGACTGACTATGCCTAACTACCTCACACAACCCCACGTCTAATAACCCGAACTATCCCTTTAACAACAAATAGAGTTGGGGGAACTCAAAGAGGAAAAGCTTATTGTTTGTTCAAATAGTTAAGGAAAGGCAGCCAGGATAAGAAAAGGAAATGAGACATAAAAGAGAGATGGTTTGTATATTTAAACCTGCAGCAACAAATATAGTTCTGTGTATCCTCTCTTCCATAAAAGTGAGTAGTGAACTTCTGGCACTACAGTTTGTGAAGATGTGAAAATTGTATATGAATCATCACATGCCTTTTTTTCATCTTGGGTTATTACTCTCATGTGGGCTGAAGGAAAGCTTGATAACACGCACACAGCTTTAATTTAATCAGCAGCACACTGTAGACAAAAGCAGGGTGTCTTTACTCATGCTTTGTGTGATCTCATCTGTAAAGCTATGTTGCATTGTTAAGAGGCAGCACCCCTGCATGTTAAATGGTCCTTGTTTGTAATCAATCAACCCAAATGTTACAGAAGCAAAGCAGGGTTCATTACACATCCGGCTCAGAGAGACGATACCACTCCACACATCCATCAACCTCACACACCGTGGGCCCCTTGCGGTGTAACACTAGCCGGTTGGGGATGGAGGGTGCGGTCACACACACAAATACAAACACTCTCACGCATATACAAAGACACATAGATGCACACACACTCGCACTGTTGTCTGTGACCTATGATGTTATATGCAAAGTCACACAAATAAATTCTAATAGCACAGACAGAGGTGGCATTTAGGAGCAAGAGGAATATTTTATCCAAGCGCAATAAGAAAAGCTTGGAGGCAATCTTTGAAGGGTCACCTTTGATATCATGAAAAATGAAAGGCTAAATCATGTCTGTAATATTTCTGTGTGTCTGTCAAAGTGTGAGAGGGACAGAGGCAAACTTTAAAGACGCCATGTCTATATCTATTCATGTAGGTTACAAAAAATTTAATGAAAGCTAACATAGCTGTTTGTGTAACAGTGTGTGAACCAGTGACTGAGCACTCCAGCTGTCAGAGGGGCAGAGGGAAGAGAGAGCTGTGCACCAGTGAGCGCAGGAGAGAACAACAACAAACGCTTCCTCCGCTTTGAAGTGGACCCTATCACCTTCTCACGCTCCACTCCCCCCTCCACTGTCCATCAGCAAGCCATAAATCCAGGCTCTCATCTGCCGATGTGCCTCTGAAGTTCAGGAATGCCTGCGTGGGATTTGAGGCCCGGTGAGTTATGGGAACACCTGGGAGGGGTAAAAGTGGGACAGGCACAGAGAGAGAAGGAGGAGGGGGCGGGGGTCGTTCAGGCTTCCTAATATCTATGAAGGGCAACATGTTGACAGCCAACAAGGCTGATGGATTAGTTCGGGTGGTCAACTATCTTCTGCCTTTGAATCATGGAAGAAGCATGGAATACAAGCCTGCTGACGACATGCACGTACCCACACACACCTATTGTTTTTACGAGATGGGAATATGAGCATGTAATGCAGACTTGCGTGTTCAGTGGCAACTTCAGATAGAAAGATACAGCAGAGAATATGGGGATGGCAGAGATAGGGATGTTTTTGAAAAGGCTGAGGGTTATAAAAACAGAACATGGCCGGGGTCGTGGCCCAGCCTGACTCTGTTGTTCCTGCACAGCAAGCTCACATTCTTTAAACCTGCACACTCAAAGTCACCCATCTGCCTGTCCCTAGCCTAGTCACTACATCGCCCTCCATTTGTTTGTCTGTCAGTGAGAGCAGAGGTTTCTTTCAATCTGTGTACCAGGTGTGTGTCCTTGGATCTCTTTCAGTCTCCTGCTATATGTTGTGCACATGTACAGTGTGAATGAGTGTGTCGAAACCATTTCTTTCATCGTTGATTGATCTTTCACGTTTTTTTGTTTTGCGTAATCAGTCAAAATATAAAAAGAAAAAAAAAAGTTTATGTCCCCCATCACACAATTTTTATATTCACAAACTCTTGTTTGTTTATTTTCCTTATATAAGTCATATTCATTCAACTTAGTACTACTCTATATATGGTGCTGCAGGGATTATGTTTTTTTGTAAGCCATTCTGGAAGTTAGCATCACCCTGCTTCCAAACAACAAAAAGCCAATGGGATTTTTCTATTGGGTTATTGCAGAGAATCAGCTCTTGGATGAAAAAAAGTTTATGATACTTACAGATCTTTTTCAGATAATCTTCATAAATGAACACCAATTTTTTGATTTTTGAAGCCTAAATATCGCCAGTAGTAAAACGCTAATGTTTGGCTTTGAACAAACGACACCGCGGTCGCATGACTTCAGCGTCACCATCGCTAAACTTCCAACTTGTAGTTTGATTTAGCTCTTACCTCTTCTACAAAAGCCTTTCCTACAGCAAGTCTAGTAATAGTCTGCACCCACTACCCTCTAAACTAAAAAGTAATGCACACCATGTCAACATGTGGAGAAATTAAAAACTTGACAGATTGTGCCTGTAGTTATGGTTGCTAAGCTGTGATTGGGTAATCGCTGATCGGTGAAGGGATGTAGTGAATGATGAAAATTGGTGTCAATTAATTTCCTGTTGCTTAAAAAAAAAAATCAATTTATCATTTCAGTATGTGCGTTCTTGTGTGCGTGTTTAAAGAGTCTGGAATGAAACCATGAAAATGACATAACTATATTGCTCCCTGTTACTTCCCCATGACAGGCAAAGTAGGAGGAACATAACAGTCAACACACAAATGAATGAATCACTTTGTTGCACTCTCTTTGCCCTTGCTGCGGATGTCTGTTTTCTGTCTTAGTGCATCTCACAGCCAATATTTATACCTTTCCATTACCTGATGGGAGGCAATAAATTTTGCCATTAAATGGACTCATATACAGTAGCTAATCTCAATGATATATTTCAATGCTCAAGTGCCCAATAAACCCCCTCTATTCTCTTTAAGGATAAATGATATAGAATAGATGAGGTGGTTCAAAAATCAAAGGAGTGGGGATGAAAATGAAAGGGGACAAAATGAGAGAAAATACTAGATATTCCCCTTGTGGTAGACATTGGTATATTACATGTGATTGTGGAACCTTAAAAAGATTTAGTCTCTCTTTCAGTGGCATTGATTTTGTGGAAGATGTCTTTGTAACTAGCCCGGATGATTTGCCCCCACCCGCAATCAATCAATGCCCGCGGGATCTCACAATGGCAATATTTGCACAGGCGAAATAGATGTGAAGAAACAGAATGAGGAAGAGTGGAGGGGAATTAAGGGGGAAAAAAAGTGTGAGGGAGACAAAAAAGAGAGTTGAAAAAACTGAGACAAGGACAGGAGCCACATCACTAAATCAAAACCTCTTGTTTTGTTGACTTCAACTTTGCTGATTCACAAAATGATATGGCTCTCTGAATTTCCTGTAACCCCGCCTTGTATGTCAAGTGCTCTTTTTTTTCTTCTTTTTTTCATTCTTGGATGGATATTGAAACCTCCCACATTCAACATTTCAGTTGAATGGATTCATGATATACTTAAGTATAAGGTTAAAACACAGAGGTTTGTTGCTTGAATTGCTTCTCAACCCTGGGAGGAAGTGAACTATTACACCGTGTATTGTTTCCCCTTTGGTTCGGTCAATGCGAGGGTGTCATGAAGCGTTAGACACAAAGCCTCACCCTACAGTCATGTCAGAGTGCAGTGTAATTGCTGGTGTGGGCGGCCTGGATGTCTCAGACTTGTTATTTGAGATGAGTTAGGTTACAGGTGTGAAAGGAAAGGAATGTCTTTAAAGTGTACATAATAACACATAATTAAAATTCTCTATATCTATCTTGTCTCTATAAAAGACAAGCAAAACACAGGATGTCTGCATTTTTTATTACCCTTTTTATTGTTTTTGTTCTTCCCAGTTTAGTCACAGCCAGATTCCCAGATTCCCTGTCATTGCCAGCCATTCTGTTGACCTGTGGTGGATGAAAGATGAAATCATAGTGGTATGAAGTCATGTATTAATAGACACTTTTTCTAAAATGGCACCCACTCAAGTTCCTCACCAGGCACATACTGCACACCGCGTTTACATCTATCTTTGCTAACCTGCAGTCTTTTTCAGTGCAGTACTGTGAAGCCGACACCTAGTATGTGTGATGTGTTGTGTTTGTGTGTACACATGCATTTCATTATCATGGTTTCTTGTAAAAAAAAAAAAAAAAATGCTTCATAGTGCCACTAGTGGTTGAAAACTCGACAGGGGGCCTTTAACATTTCAACTTTAAAGTTTCTGCAGTCACAGGCAGTATTTCAACTCTACACTACCCAGATGCCCTAGAGCCTTTGTTCTTAACATTTGAACCGCTACAATTTCTTACACTTTCATAACCCCGCTCATCATCTTTGACTAGAAGCTAAGACTAAGTCGTGGTTATGGTCTGGTGTGAATCATGATAAGATTACCCTTTTTTTAAAAAAAAAAAAGAGATTTCTCTGACAGCAGCTAGTTCAAATATACAGAAAACTGATTTTCTTAGGATAATTCAATGTGACATTGCCATCAAGGGATATTGTTATCAAGGACAGAAAGGATAATAGTGTCTGTGAGGGCTGAGATTGCCTGGCTTGCAGCGCTGGCAAGATTTGTACCCAAGTCTAAGTTTATAAAATCCTGAAGTGGAATAGCCATGAAATCACATAGGCTTCGTTAGTTTCTATGTATATAATTGTGTCACAATTTTTATACATTGCCCCAATTCTTCTGCGTCCTATACTCAGCAGTCCCATCTCACCTTCACTAAGGCACGTGCAGTCTTGTTCAAATGACTATGATACTGCAAAGTCAGCCATAAACCCCCCCCCCTAATATTTGTCTCTAGTGAGCTCTCCGTCTTCCCCCCTCTAAAGAGAGAGGCTAGCACCTGGACGCAACCCAAAACGACTGCCTGCCTCTTAGGCCCATCTTCATCGCTGCATGCCTGAGTGACCTGCTCCTCTGTCTACGCTCCTGTTGACTTATCTACTGATTGACCGTCATGACATTTTCTCACAGTTAGCTTTAATCATTTCAGTGTAACAGTGTACCATTATGGAACATTAAGGCACGCCGGAGCACTTGTGTGGTACAACAGCCAACGATGGTGGCACACAGTGTAATTTACATAGAAATGACCGAATTACTGAGCACAGGCGCAGCCATTGGGTGCTATAATTCAAAAAGACTACTGCGAGTAACCACACGCGGGTCTCTGACAGGGTACAGCCTCCAGCCAACACTAACATTCAGAAAAGCAAGTGGTCAGCCAGCAGGAAGGAATGTGCTGTTTCAGCAGGTTGTAGGTATTTTGTCATCACCAGTATCACACGTCCTCTTGCCCTTCTGTGTATCGATTCTCTGTGCACTTCAGGCATGGAGAGGACAAAGCTCTTATTATGAAACAGTAACAGCCCCCGGAAAAAAGCAAAAAACCAAAAACTCCACTGTGCCAGCAAGTATGGCGAAAATGAACAGATATTTTAATGCTATTGAGTAGGGGTAAGGTTTTATAAATGCTAATTTAGAATCTAATTAATAAGATACATACAGATATGAACGTTTTACAATAGTCTGCCAAGTGGTGCAGCATTTGCATACACCTTTTCAGAATTAGAAAAATCATCCTCACGTCCTTGTTAGGTAGACACAACCATATGTCCAGCCAGCTAATTTGGACCAATCAACTCTTGTCTGGCTTTGGGGCTGATTCATAATCTCCCCTCATGACATTTGCATAGAAATATCTTAATTACGGCCGCAGTCTCAGCTAGGTGCAGGTGGCCATGAGAAAGAACGCATTCAACAGCAAAATGATAGATTATCTCCCCATGAATGCGATCAGTGATTCTTTCCAGCAAAAAGACTGAAAAAAAAAAACCCAGTCATTTCCATAAGCATACTAATTCACATTAACATAGAGATGAACCCAGATGCAAATGAGTGAAACGGCATGTACTTGAAACAGGTCCCCTGGCTGTACTGATGAATCAACAGGCATCACCCAGAGGAATATCAAAATCCATCAAGCATGTCAATCAAATGCTGTGCAACATTTCAGTTGAAGTAAGGAGGGGAAAAGCAAGGCAAAAACACTTGAACACAACAAGGTCCTTACGAGGCAGCTAATGTCATGGCTGAGTAATCCTAGATTAAATAAACAAAAGAGAATTTCAAGACGTGCTACGATGGCGGAGTAAAGCACATGCTGAATTTAGCTCTTTTACCAACATTTCATTTGGAGCTTTTGACTTACAACTAGGGCATTTTTTTTCCATCTTAATGTGCTGTTGGTGTGTGGCCATCATTATACAGTTTATCTGTGAAAAAAAGAAAGATGGCAGTAGACCTATTCTCTTTATGCTCCAAAATGCAAATGTTATACATGAAATCAAATGAGGCTTATGACTTTCTGCAGGCTATGGTCTGACATTTTGGAGACAGAGCTTGAGGGACGAAGCATAACAAATAGGATGGAATTAAGTGGGGAAATTAATCAGGATTTATTTTTATGTATGCAATGACTGGCATGAAGCAAATCGTATTAAGGGAAAATAGAGGAAATCCAGACTGAGGTTAAACAGTTCTTGTTTCAAAAACAGTTTAATGGATTATATGCAGATCTCTCTATTTGTATACATACTATAGGCTATTTTATTGCTCCATATCTAATAATATCATGAAATTATATAATGAGGAACATAAAACGTTGTATGTCTGTATCAGCCACTGTATTTCTGTCAACATAAACTACGTCAAAGATCTGACTCACTGGTTGTCATGAGAGACTGAAAAAATAAACTAGCACAATGAAAATAACAGACTTTTGTGATGGAAAGGGACAAGGAGGATGTAATCTGTTCCATAATCTGCAAGCATGGCAGCCCTGAGCGCCTAGACAACAGCTGGACAGATGTATTAGTCTGTTCCCCTGTGTTTGATTTACTGTGGCAGAGCCCTGAAAAAAAACAATTCCCCCGCTCAAGGATGCAAGTTTATTGGCTGAAGACATTGCCCATCAGACGCTTAGTTTTACATGGTCACACACACACACACACACCGACACATAACCCATCACTCCACCTCACCTTCTCTTTTTATTTTACCTTTTTTCTCTCACTTTTTACATCTTTATTCACTCTCATTTATCAAACACTTGCATGCTTTTCGCTGCTGACTTCAAAAGTAAATCCATTTGGCAGTGATTAACGGAGCTGGGTGTCCCTTGTGATGTTTCCAGGTGCATAGACTTGTTAAACACTCGCTGTGTGATGAAATGTGGCTACACACCACAAATCCAAAGCCCACACCTATGGATAGTCACCAACTGAAAGTGTAACTGATTTTAACATCAACTTTATTGGTAGAGGAAGAGAAAAGGACAGGACATCTTTAGATTTGACTTAAATTAATTTGGACATACACATGCTGTGATGAAAACAGAGGAGGTCACTACACTTAACACATTTTCTCTCTCCTTATTAGTTGTGGTATGTGCACCCCCCTTCTCGCCTGCCTCTGTTACTCATTACCTTCTACTTTGTCTTGAGAAAGAAGGCCCAGAGGCCCTGACCTTGTTCTTACAACCTTAGCCTGGACAAAGCCAGGCTTTATGCCAGCTCTCCAGGCACACCACAGCCTGCATGTACAGCCCTTACCACTGCCAAAGCCCCTCCAGTTGTTGCCCCGGCCCCCCAGTTTACCCTTCATGGCCCGTATCCACTCAGCTGTGACTAAGTGACTCTCCCCCCAGTGTGTGCCGTGTTTCATAATGAAATCATTCAGTCATGCGCAGGAAGCTCCCTGCACTGTGTAGCCATGGAAGAATGCTGGTTATGTCCGTCCCCTCACACATGGCAGGTCTGTTGGAAAGGGACAGTCTAAGTCAGTCAGTCACCTTGTGTCTGGCGAAACACCCGACTTTACTTTTTCTTTACTCAGTGCAGTCAGTTTGGTGCAATGACGCAACTGTTTACTGTTTTTAGAGCGTACCTAAAATTTTGTCGGCTTTGTGACTTTTAATGATTTCAGTGTTAGAAGAGCAGTTAAGCATTCTGGGAAATATATTTATTTGCTTTTTTGATGAAAGTTAGATGAGATTGATTTGATACCCCTCTGTCTGTCTGGTCAATACAAGGCTACCAACAGCCTGTTAGCTTAGCATAAAGACTGGAAACAAGGGGCAAAAAACTAGCCTGGCTCTATCGAAACAAAACAATATCCACCTGCAAGCACATCTAAATCTCACTAATTAACACGTGATAACTCATTTTTACACACAGGTATAAAATAATTAAAGCAGTTTTTACGTTGTTTGTGTGCTAAACTATTTCTTGCGTGGTAACAGTTACTTCCTGAAGTCTTGTCATCACTGTCAGGTTGCCAGGCAACCAGCAAAGACTTTGAGAAATTACCCCAGCCAAGAAATAGTCTGGCTCATAAACCAGAGTATATAGTTTTTATGCTTCAGTTTTTGTGCAGATTAAACAAACAAGATAGATTTGTGAGCTGAAAGCAGACTTCATTATCTAGAGCCAGCTAGCTGTTTCCAGTCTCTAAACTAAGCCAAACTCTTGTCTTGTCCTTGTTTTGATCAGACCAACATAAAAGTTATACATTTCTCATCTATCTCTCACCAAGAAAGCTACAGTAATAATTATTCTCCAAAATGTCATACTATTCCTTCCTTTTCTTTTAATATAACCTCCACATTATCCTGACTTTATTAAGAGTTTTTTAAAAAATCATGAAATATAGGAACACAGCCAACTTAGACAAGAGTTTATGTACACAGCTGGGACTCCTTACCCTTGCCTGCAATGTGTCCATGGAGATGAGCCTCCCTCAGCTCCTCTGGAATGTTTGCAATGTGCACAAAGAAGATCAGCTTGAGTACCTGGGGTCTGTGCTGGGGCCTGCTGCGGGCCCCCGGCTGTATGACTGTCTGAGCTTGTGATTCAGTGTACTGACACATAAAATGAGCACATCTTGAAGAAACCACAGAATACTGGCATGTATGAGGGAATCACTGGTGCCACAAGCTAGGACAAGCTGCGTTCATTAGACCATGTCACATAGGTATGTGAATGAAGATTTGCTTGCCTCTGGGTGGGAAAAAAAAACGGGGGACTTGAAAGAATATGTGTTGTGAGCTGAAGTAAGCCAGGCAAGAGTGAGAGTGGAACATATGCAAACAGTTAAAAGGGTGATTCAACAACCCCTTTGATATCCACCATTAGTGTGATTACAGCTGGCATGGTCCCTGGTTAAAAAATGGCTCTCTTGTGCAAAGGAGTCCACAAAAAAACTCATTAGGAAAATGAAACTTTCATTTTCCATTTAGCTAACAAATGAAGTTGACAGTGATGTTAACAGCAGAGACGGATGCACGACAGGAAGGGCAAGATGTGGGTGAATTATAGAGGGAGGGAGATTGTGTGAGGCAGGAAAGGAGGAAGGGTTGTGAGTCTGGTTTAGACATGCAGACCTTAGTTTAGCATTGTGTTTAATCCCTGGTGTCTGCGGCCTGTCGTAAATCTCTTGTTTGGCATTAACAGACATGCTTAGAGCACCATGTCCAGCTGCAAGTGCAGTCTTTGCAACCCCCCCAACCCCACCCTGAAACACACATGTTCATATACTAACCCTACACCCAGCAACCAGCACATTAACATGACCTGCTTTTCCCTATACAACAGCCAGTGCACATATTGATCCCCAAGTCCCTATTACAGCTGCAGCAGGCACTTACTCTGGAAAAAGCCTCCAGTTACACCTGCTTCAACGTCTGCCGCTCATCTGCAACTGTGTAGCGACCTAGCAGGGAGAAGCACAAATCACTGACACACGTGCTGCAATCGGTTAAATCAATTGCGAGTACAAATCGAGCCACTATCTGTACAAGATACACTCATTCTCTCATCCTTCTCCACGGAGCTGTACAAACAGTTGTGGTGTGCCCTGGAATTGGCAGTATATTTAGAAAAAAAAGTCGTAAAAGAATCCAGGTGAGGAGCAGGACAGTCAAAGGCTGGAAAGAATTGGGCCTTGAAACTTAAAACTTTAATCATTGACTTTCTTTCTGATGTGCTCATAAGTCTAGAACCAGAAATGAGACACAGAGCTGGTCCCATGGTGGAACTAATAAGGAAAGGATGCTTCCAGAAGGGTCAAACTAAAGACAGATGTTAAGAGAAACAGTAAAAGGCGAAATAATACAATTGACCTCAAAACAATATATCTGTACTTTTTCTTTCATACCTCTCACAATTACCAATTCAACCTTGAAATAATTGTAAACGGGGCTCTACTTTGAGAGCACAGCTCTCATTAACTGTGGATTCAGCCTCTCGAGCATCCACTAAGGGACTTTCCTTACTTTTCATCTGAACAGATTGAGCCAATAAGCCATCCAGTCTTGGCCGCACAATGACTGTTTATATCACAAGTGTGACAAATATTCTGCAATCTGTCGTTTTGGTCTAAAAAGGATGGAGTGTTGATATAGCTAGGGAACAGTTAAAACCCTTTTCGGAGAATGTCAAATTATGTCAGTTGTCTCCTTCAGTTCATCATTCTGGGTGAGATTGTAAAGGGGATTAGAGATTCCTGTTGTATCGTGCCTGTGGCTGACAGAATGGCTCCTGGGGAACAGTGTGCCAGAACAAGATATTTCTATAGCACAATGAGAGCACTGTAATGGGCAAGTACAGAGGCTTGAGAAATCCCCGCGCTCCCTACATAGGTAAATATTTGATGCAGTCTAATAAGGCAGTTTAGTACAAACTGCATATGAAACACAGTCTGACAACGGTTAAATTATATTACAGTGTATTTATCAAAAAGGACAAGAGATTTTGGAATGTTACAACGCACATTAAATTAGTGGAGCATCAAATATCCAAAACAGGTAGCCAGACGATATTTACAAGGTACTTACAACATGTACAATGGACATGATACACCTGTGACTTTAAGGCTGAATATGCAATGCAAACACAATTACAAGAGTGCAGGTGCTGCTATGACAGTGTACTGTGCAAACGATCCTCTATAAAAAGCCAGCCAGATGTCAACAGAAATACAGTATTCAAGAGTCAACTTATGTTAAGGCTTAGGAGTTTGTCATTAGGATTACTGAACACAAGGCAAAAATCCAAACACACACACACGAAGGGCTGCATTATCACACCCTAGTCACAAATATAGCCTACTCTTTACATTGATTCCTATTCAGGTGAGCATCAGTGGAGTGAAGTAAGACAGGATAAACTGGCCTTAATCATTCCTCTCTGTGAGGCATACAGTGAAAATATGTGCAGGGAGCTTATAAACGTGTCAAATTTACTTATTCATAAAGTAGGCAACACATTCTATTCACAAGAGGTAGTTCAGCTGGATATTCAAGACAGTTCTGTGTAATGCGCATCAGTTTGGCACAGGTGTGCCAATCGCCTTTGCAGAGCTCATTATACTGTGCAGGCAACAAATCCATCACCAGTGCGTGCTGAACGTTCACAGCTGGCTGTACTTGCCTTTGCAATGCAAAATGTGTTTGTATAATCTGTCTATCCTGTCCTGGAGAACACCAGCGTGCTCCTCTGAGAGAAATCCTAATTCCAGAGACAAAGGCTCGCTGTCTCTGTAGAGCTCCAGCAGCCTTTTCCTGGAGTCTCTGCGCCTGTGCAGCTCCGCCACGCGCTGCGTGGTCCTTTTTCTGAACACACACACGGAGCTTAGCACCGTATTGTGATATTTCTCCCACATGTTTAAGACCCGGAACCCGTGTACGAGTCCGGCCTCGTTGTCTATGAACACAAGGTCACCGTGGGGCGTTTTGAGGAGGTTGTTGGTGTCCCTCTCCATTACGCGCGAGTCCCACTGCAGGCTGAACAGATTGCTGACGAGCCTGTCGAAGTTTGCAGTCAGGTAGTCGAATATTATCAGGTCGGTCCACTGCATAAGCTCCAGCAGCTCCGCCGTCGTCTTGTTCCGGAGCTCTGCAAGCACAGGATGCAGCCCGCTGCTCTCCTGTCTGAGTGGCGCAGGTGTGACCACCCCGGTCAGGTTGGAGACCCACTCAGTGAGAGAAACCACGGCTCGGTCACTCCACTGTAAACCATCTATCCGCGTCCTCACAGCCGCCCATTGTTCACTATCGCTGTTCAGCTGTGACAGTATTAGAGGGGGCAGGTTTGTGATGCCCAGTAAACTGGCAAGGTAATATGTCAAAGTTTCTCCTTGCACCTGATCCGCGTTTATCCCGTAACGCACACACGCTTTGCTCCCGTCTGCAAAAGTGGCGAGCTGGTTGGATATCCTACCGCATCCAGGCTCCAGCTTCACTATCCGGTATGTCCTGGCTCTCTCTCGCCAATCCCGAGCATATTCCTCAGTGAAGCCCTCAGGGAAGAGATCTTCGAGCCATTCACTCCAAAATATCCCATCCTCCACCGGGGAACCTAACTTGACCGGGCCCTCCCGGCGCGCTGACCTCTTGTTATCCCCATTCATATGGTAATTTCGACTTCCTGCAGAGACAGTTTGATCGGTGAGGTTGCGAGCCTCAAGTCTGCCCCCCAAGTGCGGTCTTTGTGCCGCTGGGACAGCGAGCAATGCCCGGAAAGTTTTGGCGGAGAGGTCCGCTGGGAGACCTTGGTGAAAAGACCCTCCGCCCGGTACTGAGAACCTCCGTTTGTGTCGCTCCAAGCGGTTCTCCAGTGCGCTCCAGACGTAGAAAACACTTACAAGGGCGCACATGAAGAGCACAGCGAACAAGTTTGCTGAAACAGCCCTCATGCTGAAGACCACCTTTCCCCTCGGGGACCCACGGAGCTCCAGCAGATTAAGACAAGAGACAGAAAGAACCAAATTTCTTCAACCCACAGTTGAGCTGGAGCGGCTGTGAGCTGCGCGCCCCGTGTCCCGTACACCCCCGAAGCCCGCGGCTCACAGGAGGACTGCTTGAGATCACAGGATGAAGCGGGTCTCCGAAACAGTGTGAATCTCATCTCCCGTCCTGTTCGGATGTCTTGTCATATCCCTCCTCTGCGGGAAACAGAGAGAGCATTTCGCGTATCAAGCACAGCGGATATCCTCTACTGAGCGTTCTCCATTGCAGCCCGCTGGTGTCGTAGGGGCTTTCTGTCCGTGTGCACCCCGCCGTCCCTCATCCTCCTTTCTCTCTTCACCGTTCGCTGGGTGAGTTTGATTTGTGGTAGTGTCGGTTCGCAGAGAGACACTAGGCGGTGAGACACGTGACTCCAGTCCCGAGATGGTGGGCGGATCGTGGGAAGGGGGGTTCAGAGAGGAGCGGAGCAAGTGCACCGCACCGCGTTGTGTGTGTGTGTGTTTGATGTGAGAGGAGTGCGTGGTATTGGCAAAGACAACCATTATGATAATTGATACCTAAGGCAGAAATACTTCGGAAATTATGTCACCATTTTAAACAAATTATATTCTGCGCCTGTGTAGGCTATAAAGCGGAGTATCCTGTGTCAGACAGGCAGGGATGGGTGGAGGGTGACCCTGCCTGAACTCACTTTGCCCAGATTTGTGCTAAATCTCCCACATTTTTAGTCTATCTCTAATGTAGGCTAATGCCAACATAAGATCATAATGTATCACAGAAAGCAACATATCCTATTTTTATAGTTTTGGCTCTGTGTAGGCTGCAGCACATTGGATTTGAGATGAAAGTATAACTGTAGGGTTAAAGCGCTGACTTTCAGCTATGACACAGTTTGGGGTTGTTCTCATCCATAGTGGGCGGACACAGGACCCATTGACCTTTTTACACCTCCAATTTTAGGACACTGGTATGATCCAAAACATACAGACAAGGCAACCATTTATCCCAAATACTGGGAATAGTGTTTCTGGCCAAGTCAGTCACCTGACATCTGTCTAACTGGTCATGTGTTTCCCTGCAGACTGAAGGCCAAAAGCTCCTGAAACAAGCAAGAAGTGTCCAACATATTTTGGTCCCCCAAATTTGGGATACTATGTATTCTATTATTCTGATGTAGGTGTAAAGATTCTTCACAGTTCTTTTGAGCTCCAAGTATGATGGAGAACAGAGCCAAAATAACAAAAATATGTGACTGTCCTAAAGGTTTCATGATCTGGCTGTTCCTTCTATATCACACAATAGTATTTTTAAAGGCTGAAAGAATTCTAAGACATTTCAAATAATCTACAATGTGACTATAAGTGCCTTTGTATGTAGGAATAACAATCATTTGAGTTTATTTTTGAAAAGTTGTATATATTTGAATTCATTTCAATGTAATCTAGACCCACAAATACATGTGTAAAGACATTTTGTATACAATGTATCATCAGTTTTATCCTAAAGTAGCTACATGAAACTAAAAAAATCTTAACACAAGATCCACTTACTATGGAGTTTTCAACCATATTTCACCATCTTCAACAGCAGACAGCATTTCCTCAGTCATGAAATGCATGGTACAAATGCCTTGTTTCAGTATTTAATGGCTCAAGTTGCTGTTTTGTATTCATAAAGACCACAGTTAGTTCAGTTTCTGCTGCTAAGTATTTGATCATTTTCCTGCCAACACCTGGGGCACAATAAAGTCAACTCATGCTTGTTTCATCCTCATCCAAAGCTTTTGTTAAACCAAATGTAACATGCATGCACACAAACTCCTTTATACACATCTCCCTCATTAACTTATTCCTCATTAGCATCCCCTCGCACTCTTCACCATTCGACTCATGTTTTCGCACTCTGTATCTTGAACCTTAGCTTCCTAATCAAATTAATTGGGTCATTTTTATTGCAACATACTGGCATGCTAAATTGCCTGAGTCGAAAAGACAGTCACA
Organism: Seriola dumerili; assembly: GCF_002260705.1. Lineage (NCBI taxonomy): Eukaryota > Metazoa > Chordata > Actinopteri > Carangiformes > Carangidae > Seriola > Seriola dumerili. The sequence continues at coordinate 5,345,892 of NW_019174474.1, forward strand.
GACAAGAATACTCAATTACACCCAGTAAACTAGAGGGTCACAAATGTGTACTTTAAATGCCTGGAGCACAGAGACTGTCATCTCCATGTTGATATTCATGTCATTTTATAGCTTGCAGAGAGAACTGCACAAAACCCATCCTCACTAGTTTATCTTATAACATGCAGAAATAGACAAGGGATGACTTCTCACAGACAGGCAGGTGAAATGATTCTGATGTGGTCATATTGTTCATGTAGCCTTCACTTCTGCTTTGTCAGATTGGATCTTTTAGTCATTTTTACTTTCCTTTTTTTTTCTTTTTTTTTTTTTGCCAACAGCAAAATAATTTGTTCAATTCCCAGCCTGTGTTTTGATTCTGAAATGCAGATTGACAGCAGTAGCGGTGCAGAGGGAACGAAAAATCTCTGGGTAGGGCGCGAGTAGAGAGGCTTTTACGAGTCCTCCAAAAAATCTCCAGAAATGGTTTGTGTAGTGGTGCATGGCTGAGCATGTTTTTCTAACACGGCAGACAAAAGAGTGGGTCCTTGTGGAGGTGGAGTTTTTCCATATGCTGTTTAAAACAAATTAGCCATTGCAAATTTCACACCGTGTCTGTCTCCCAGAAATGCAGACAGTTAGGCTTCCTAAATACATACGAGTAATATATAGAAAGGCTCTTTTGTATTTATGAGCATGTTACCGCAGTTTTTTTCTCTAGTCCTGTTGTAAAAATGTTACTTCACCTTGGTGTAGTAGCTTCACTTTCACTTTAAAGCTGAGTAACAGCTAGACTTAAGACTTGCAGCGTCTAGACATGGGAAATGAAGAAGGCTTAAGTGCATTGCTGGAATTCTCTCTGATGTGTGTTGCTTTTTAGGTGTCTGGAGTAACCGTACTGACCGGCTCAGTCTGCGGCAGCTCTGCCGGTGGTGTCCCTTTCTCTGAGCACAAGTGTAGGCATGTTCACATATCAAACCTATCTGTTTCTTGCCATGTGTTATCTGCAGGTCAGCCAACCTCTGAGCCCCCCCTCCCTCTCCCACAATCACCCCCACCCCTTTGCTGGTGCATTCCTCCCTGTGCTTTCCTCATAAATCCCACAGCAGTCCCGGGAGGGCTGTAACACAGAAAGCTTTCCTCCACTAGTCATGGCTGTCTGTGGTCAAGCGCTGCAGTGACACAAGAGAGCCCAGACCGTCTGTCATTCTGTCCGCAGCGACACAGTACACCCATCACCGGCCGTCTGACCATGCCGCAGCTGTGATATAATCTCGGGTTCTCTGCGTGGTGCCTGTCTGCCTGTGCAGATGGACAGATGGACGCAAAGGTAGACATTAAGGGATGGGGACGGAGGAGGAGAAAGTGCAGTGGGCTTCTGCCACATCCCTTGTAGTCTAAGGTTAATTCACGCTGAGCAATAACTCATAGGTCCCCTGACACTTTGCAGCACTCTGTTTCCTGGACTGAATAATGAATGTGCAGGGCTTCCATTAGCGTTGAAAGCTACGATTATTTCACAGGGCCTGACAATTACTCATACTGAGGGACTCAGGGACAGGGCGGGGGGGATCCACGGGGATGAATTCATCGTCTCCTGGTTTATGTGTGTGATAAAGATATGTGTAAGTGAATGTGTGTTCTTTGGACATGTGTGTGTGCTTGTATGTGTTTATTCTAAAAAAGGAAGTGACTGGAGCAGATTATAAGAAGGAGGTATCTTGGTTTAATTTAGTATTCTAGTGGTAAGAATGTATGCACACTGAACTGTCAATACCTGCCTTGAATACAGGAACTGGGATATTGCCATCTGCTCAAGAAACCCAGCATGTACTCCTTTCTACACAGAACGCTAGAATGTGGCTGTGGTAAACTTGCAGTTGCGGATGTACCATTACAATAAATACTCCAGAGACAGACAAGACATTTCTTTTAACTACTGGTGACAGAGACACAATCTTGTCAGCACTTATCTCAGCACTAAGTCTTTGGAATAGGGCATAAATTGCATAAAATGGACTTTATAGTCGGCACACTAGTTTCTTGGCGTCTATTAGCAGGCAGATGCTGCTGGCGTTGAATGTGAGACGGTACGCAGTTTCACTCTCAATCATTGTATTTCTAAGATGACGCAGTTTTTTAAAAAGCCCTGCTGGCTTTATCTAGACAGAAAGCGGAGTCTCGCAGGCGGCGAGAAGAAACAAGCAGCCTATGCAGAATCAAAAACGAAGCTGTTGCTACAAGCAGAGATCCGCTGCACTGCTAGGACCTGAGCATGGCACAGAGCCACCAAGCTGCTGCCCTTTTTTCCACCATTCACTGCGGTTTCATTAGCCTGTCTTTGCCAATTTCCTGATATGCAGGCTCAAGGTTTTTTTTTTCAGCAGTGACTGGTCAGTTGCAATTTGCTAATGAATGGGTAATTGTTAATGAGTGCAGTATTACTCCCTCAGCTATGGAGAATAAGCAGGAGGCCTGGCTTATTGATGTACTGTACTCCTCATCTCCATCTGGTTTCCATGCAGCAGCGGTTAAATAGGGGGTTTTTGAGTGAGCAGAGGAGTGGGCCATTGAAATTCAGTGCTACACAAGGGAGACCCTCTTACAAGAGTGAAATCGGGAGGGGAGGAAGGAGATGTACTGTCGAGCCACTCGATTAAAGAATCAGTGTCCAATCTCCTGGATTACACCCCCTGACCTGCAACACCAAATCCCCTATTAAATAAGTCAAGAATTGAATTCTTTTTACTTTCCCATCTGTTAACTGGCTTATTGACTCAAGTGTGCTCAGTGCTTTGTGGCGAGGCTTGCCTTTAAATTGGCTAAAGGGAGAGCTTAAGAACATCTGATCATTATTAGGTAAGTCATGACATTCAAATCCTCGGTGTATTTTTTTTCCAGATGAAATGCGCCGCGTGCTGTGGATTTGCCACAGCGCTTGCAGGGGGGGGTCACACACGGTCAGTTAAGATTAGAGATGGTGGTTGAATGTCCTCCTAACATTTCAGCGAAAAATTTAGCGGCTTCAAATTTAATGGGCAAGCAGCGTGAAGTGCTTGCCCTCATCACATCGCGCTGGAATGAATCTTCTGCATGTGAGGGAGGAGTGCTGCGGTTTACATGCATCTTCTTTCTCAATTCCTCCACGCCCTCGCCAGATTTCAAACCAGTTTGAGCAACCACTAATGAAAAACATTTAGCCTTTTCAGCATGTGGCTCTAACTTACAATTCAGCTTGGGGAAATTTACTGTGTAGATGGTAAAGCTAGTGGTATGAATAAAGACAGTCTATATTTCTCATGGTTAAATTCAGATTAACAGGCCTGTGCAGTGCAGTATTAATATCTGCTCGCCATATGCGACGTACTATAACCACATAATATTTGACTGGGAGTTATAGCACCAGTCTGCTTCTTTGTGCTATCATTTGGCTCTGATGCTTCAAAGCCTTAAATTCTGCTTAGATGTAAGCTGGACATGAGTTGAAAAAGGAAATGCAGTATGCCAACAGAGAGCAGTCCACAGCTTGATGGTGGTAATTATCAGCCTATAAGAGCTGCTGATATAGTACATTGATTAAATTCAAATGGTTGATTACACTTTTAAAACATCTTAGAAAAAAAAAAAACAGCTGGAAGCATCTTAAAATGCTTCTGTTCTATCAACCCTAACATTTCTTCCTGCCAGTTTACCCCCTGTTTACAGCTCCTCAGCTTTAGTAACGATGGTGTTGGAGGGTTAAGGGAGGGAAAAGGTCAGAATCCTGGACACAAGAGTGACCCCCCCGGCATCTTGACCTTTTTCTACCCAAGAGGCTGGTTGTGTTGACAGGACCCTGGTGGGGGGAAGGGTAAACAAACGAGCCACATGGAAACGACTCCTAGGCAACCGCTGCAAGTAAAACAAAAATACGGAAAACCTCAGCTTACTCAGAACTCACACTCGGTCTCTCACTCCAAATTAGCAAGCAGTGTAGACTGTTTGTGTTAGCTAGATCTTATAAAAATAACAAAGCGCAACTCAATTCAAAGAATCACCTGGTTTTGTAAAAGTTTGACTTAGTTTTAGTTCCTTTACTTTATGTTTGTTCCTCTCGATGTATAACTATATAACTGTGCTGCATAAATAACAACATCCTGCTTGTCCTTCAGAGCCAAACATCAGTTCGACTGGGTTAACAAGTAAGATTCCGCCATTTAAAACCCCAGAGAGGAGACTGAATGCTGTGGTCATTTGATATCGGCTTTATTGCACAGGAGGTGGGCTATAGAGTGAAAGTCTGATCATTTATGTCTGTGGCCTTGTGGAACAAGCCTTTTCCATAGGCCTTGATGTTGAGTGTATTTTACTTTCCTATGCTTCACTGGTGCCTGGAATCTCTAATGTGGCAGATAGACGCACACCACTGATAGATTTGCGTCCCTTGGGACAGGTTTGTATCACTGTTGGCTGTCAGCGCATACATTATGCCGTTTAAGCAAGAATGATCACTGCTATTAACAACAAAGCGGGCCCAATTGAATAATTTAAGTAGTGGGTAGTGGCAGTGGCTCATTCCTGATAAAAGAAGGGAGTGGAGAATTGATCAAACAGCCAGCCCTAACCCAGCTGTGGGAATATAAATAATAAAATGAGATCAGAGGGATTAGTCGTGGTGCCCTGTTCCAGTCCAGTGCCTACTACTTACATTCCTCTCCCACTGAGGTTCTCGCTGTGGACATCTTGATTCCACTTTGCTGCGTGCAATGGCAAATCGATATGTTCCATAACAGATGGAAGTGGGAAGGATGGGAAGTGCCTCATGTGGAATCCTAGAAAGTGATGAGCTGCGGTACATGATTTAAAAAAAAAAAAAAAAAATTTAAAAATTGTTTTCATCTTTTCACCTTGATGTGTACAGGTTTTTGTGACTTGGCTGCAGTAAAAAAGATATCTTCTTATCCACATCAGGCCTGTTTATAAGTCTTCAAAGGCTGCTTGAGATTCATCTCATGTCTCCTTTGAAAGGCATTTCATGGATTTGTAAGCTCTGACTCCCTCTAGAGGGAGTAAGGTTGCACAACAGAACATAAACAACAACATGCTTCCTCCTATAAAAACTCCCCTCTCGCTTAAAATATAGATTTTTGAATTCCTAGCTGACACCAAGTTTCAGCAATGAAATGAAAGAACACAAAATGTTGTGTTCTTTAATTAATATTAGTTGACAGATTGGGTGTTGAAGTCCAAGCCCAGGCTCCTTGTTCCAAATGAGGTTTTTGGCAATCTGTGCTCACTGCTGAATTATGCAACTACTTCTGTGTGAATGTTCATTTTTGTATGAATTTTAAAGAATTGTTCACTGATCTATCTTATGAATATCCCGCCAATAAGTTCAACCACATCCATCTCTCTGATTGAGTTTGCAGGATAAAGACAGCAGACATCTAGTGTAGTCTGAAATGTCATTTTTATGGTCATGTTTTGATAGTCTTTGCCAGTTTACTCTCACAAGAACATTGGATCAACTGACGGGAGGATGAAAATATGCATTTACATCTTACAGATGAAGGCGAAGGTCTCCACACTCACATCCCAGTTGACGCTACACACTGTGGCGTGTTCTATCTTGAGCTGTAGGAGGTTAGACATCAGTATGAGCAATGCATGATGTAACAGATCTGTAAGGGTAAATTTATAAGAGACGGAAACACTCAGCTATCAGGAGGATTTATCAGTTACTTGAGATCATGGTGCTATTTCTGGCGAATGTCTTTAAGTATCTTGGTATAACAGGTTTTGATCTAAGATAAGATTTTTTTTTTTTACTTTATGGTTATTTTACTTGAGGATTGATCCCAGATAAGTGACCCCCCCCCCACCCCCCACCCCCCCTCCCTTTGACATTTTACTAATTTAGTCCAGGCCTTTCAACATCATGGCTTTTACACTGAAAGGTTTGGAATAAGAGCCATGAATCTGTGAAGATCAAAGTGTTTTTTGAAATTAACTTTTATCTTTGATGAAGTAATGAAATGCCGACGAAAATTACGAGTGCAGAGCCAATAATGTTGATACTGAGAGTGGGTTTTAATTTTTCAAAAATTGTTAACAATTTAAAAGACCTTCAGAACAGTCTCTGTTCTTATTTAGTTTCATTTTCTGGTGCCTTTTTTGTCTTAATTGCTCCTTCTTTCTGAGTCTTTCATGGACACACATGCACGCACGCGCATGCACACACACACACACACACACACACACACACACACACACACACACACACACACACAATTTCTGCCTCCATTATATAAATCTAGACTCTATATGTGTCTATTTCTGAAAAGTGACACATCACAAAAGCTACTGTATGTTACATATAAATCTATGAATCTAACTAACATGTCAGAAATATTTGTTAAATATACTGTTAAATGTTTACTGATTAACTCTAAATTCACTTACAGAAATGTAACATACTGCCCTGCAAAATGCAGTGACACATAATGTCTCCTTTGAGAAGGGATGAAATCTGAGAATCTGATATTAAAACTGACTCAATGTTTGTCATTTAATATCTAAAAAGACAGAAGTTTGTTACATTACACAGAATGGCCCTTATACCACAAACAAATTCTCCCAGTACATCCAAGATGTTTTGGGTGCCTTAAACCTCCTGTGACATGTGGTTTGCGGGGCCATCAGAACCTTTTCCCACTTTACCAAACATTTATGCCTTTTCATTATTTGCCACAAGAGGCCGCTGTGCACATATTGTCTTTCCTTTGTAGAACTTTGACTTAAAGAACACTTGGAGCTGTTTTATGTCGGCTGCTGTTAATGCACTTTTTGCTTTTACAGTCCAAGCAAACATAAAAGATAAAACATGGTGCTAAAACAACGAAAGAGCGAGAAACTGGAAGAGGGAAAAGAAAGAAAAATAACACATGACAACAAAAACTTTATAAGGTACACCTGTAGAAAACTAGTGCAATCCAATAAACAGCTCTGCCATGATTTCATTTTAGAAAGCTTCATTTTCAGTGCTGACTGTGAGAAAAGTGATAATTCTCCTTTATCATGAGGTCGTAGTGGGTGGTGGTATAATATTGAACTGCGTTATATTAAGGGGTTATTTTTAATATTTGGTCCACCCCATTTGCATACATTAGGGGGGCATAATATTAGAAGCACGGCTGTCATTACATGCTGGTCAATCTCATAATAGGCTACTGTAGAAAAAAAAAAATTTATTCATCTGAGAAAAGCCAAGACATAGCAGTGAAACCAGGACATAGATGGTCAAAAGCCAGTGAGAAAAAGTGTGTTTTAACCTTTTTAATTCCAGTTATAGATGCGTGATATTGTTATAGAAGTATGAAGATACATATTTTCATAATTTTGGTCAACTACTGAAACACCTGAAAAAAGTTATTCACATGGACTGACGTCAAACTCCTCATCTCATTGTGTCTGATTTAATGTTATATTCCAAACATCAACTCATGGACCCAGTTTATATGCACATAGTGAAAACAACACATAATGTTATATGTTAGACTTGCACCTGCATATTTGAGTTTCTCATAACCAATGTAATTATGGAAGTATTTAGGTTTTGTAAAACATAGCATAACATAGTTTTAATTGCTCATACTCATGTTATTTGTGATTTTAAACCCAATACACATTCCATGTTATTATTCATATAGTACACATAATCTCAATATTGGAGTTTTTTTTTTTTTTGTTTGTTTTTTTTTCCTGCCTGTACCATATCCCATTTAATTGCACTGAGGCATGCTATGTGGTCAGGCTTAATATTTGGCACGGCAGAAAAAGAATACCACCCTAGATCCAATGTTATTATGATGGCTGCCCTCGCATAAAACGAAATCCAAAAATTAATGTGACTATAAATACACACAACAGATCAAGTATCGAGAGGTTGGAGCGCCACGTCCACACCCTACATCCCGACATCCAGCACAATGCGCACGATCCTCTCCCCTGTTTGTTTTCCACTTGATGCCTCATTAAGTGGCTCTGTTCTATAAAACCTCGAGTTCTTCCCATCAAGTGTTCCATTCCTCACGCAAAATGTCACTGAGAACACGTTGAGATCACTGGCTTCTGTCTGGAGACTCCTCCAGAGCTATAACCAAGAGAAACGAATAACAAAACACCGAGATCAGAGGGGACAAACTGCTCTCCGGCAGCAAAGTTGGAGAGGAGAGGGAGAATTGGAGCATGGAGGTGATGTGCTGTACAAAGTTCGGTTTCTGTTAATGGGCTTTGGGTGGTTGTTTTCTGCTTTAAAGTAGCTTAGTGGTTCCAATTTTGGTCTCTCACACTGACCTCACTCAGCCCAACTTTTTCTCTCTTTTTTTTTTCCTTTCTCCCACCTCTTCTGTATCTCTCTGACCAAATTATTTCCACCACAGTGGCACATCCTTGGTTGTCTCCTGTGTACGGTAGCAGGAAGGGGATAAAAGAAAAAAAAGAAGAAAAAAAAGATGATCAAAACAGAAACCCAGTTGCCATGGTACACCAAAACAAACTCTACGTGAGACGCTTGTCTGGTTCATTGCCCGCGTCGCTATTTTTTAGTGGCAATGACACAACGGCAAGGGTCACTTTATGATAAATACGGATGAAGGGAAGGAAATGCAATTATCCAACAAACAAAAGCGGAGGCAGGTCTGTAGGACTCTGTGTCTCATGTCAGAAACCTTGTGACTCCCTGTTGGAACCAGGGGTAGATGGAAAGTCTCGTCCTTCCTCCTGCATACCATGCTTTCCCTCTGTGTCTTCTTTCATGTCCTTCTGAGGTTTCCATTATAAGAGTGACATTTCTTTTTCTCCCAGTGTGGTTCTGTCCTCTGAGCAGGGAGCTTTGTCAGCAATTACTCAAGGAGCTTCCAGTGCTACTGTAACCAGCTCCAGTCCCCCCCCCAAACAATTTAATTTTCAGAGTTTTGTAGCCACGCTTATAGACCTCACAGCTGGAGTCTACAGTCTTCCTATAAACTTATATGGGCTTGACAAGATTTATGATCTTCAGAGCTGTTTGGATGACGGCATGAGTCTATTCTGAGACAAATCCCACTCACACTATTGAAAGAGAAGGTGACCTACAACATACATTCAATGGGAGGGCACTTCTTGTTTTATTGGACAGTGTTTGCAATAAGTAACTAAGTTTTCTGGGTTCAAGCTTTTAAATCTTGATTCAGCAATTAAAAACCAAAGTAACATGTGTAAAAATGTTTCTGAAGTTTGCATATACCGGCTGACTTTACATTTGGCTCAGCATGGATTCACATGAAAAGCTGAGGTCGGCAGATATTTCGCACATGCTGTAATTTGCATGAGGTCGTTTCCTATTAAAACTTTTTCTGGTAAGGATCAGCTATGGTCGCATTCAGAGAAAAAAATTTCACTTCAAAGTTCCTGAAATAGATTTTCAGGCGGTTTACATTATACTCACACTACATGCAGTGGTGACTGATTGGACTGTATAGGATGTTCCATGGAGGTACATATGGAAGAGTTCATGCTGCATGCTGGATATTATATAGGAGCAGAGCTCACCAGGTCACACATGCATGTGCATATGCTCAGACATGCACACCATTTCTCTAGCATCCTATCTATAGACGCCCTTGAGGGTGCTATAATAATCTTTACTTTAATGTGGCTCCCTGCTGTTGCAATCTCCTGCAGATGGACCTTTTGCTTTGGGATTAACAGGGTGTAATAGGATGTGGAATCCAAGTCTTTGTCATTTCCACCCAGGGCAGCCATAGCTGCATAGCTTCACTGGGTGGAGACCCAGGAGGACAGATTTAGAGCTTCATACAAAGTAAATGTATTTGACCTGACTTACTTTATAAGTTTATGTAAATCAAAGCCAGGCAGGGACAATTTAGAGTGTGACTTAAAGGCAAAGAGCGAGTACACGTGAGCCAAAACTACTTTAGATGCCTCTGAATAGATTACTTGAATATAATATGCATCTCGAGCATTGAAAATGCTTTGAAGTATTTGGAATTGGATGGGCATTGGCAAAAATGTAATGCAATTCTTGAGGCACTGCATCTCACTTGATTTAGCTTGACATACCTATAGGCATATATATAATGTCTTGCAGAAGTCTGAGCTTCATATGTAAACAGGGCCAATAAGTTCAGACATACCGTACATTACATCCTAAAGTGCATTAATGTGTACTGTACCTTCTTCTATTATATTCAGACTAATTTGGACTCATTTTCTCTTTCACTTTATGTCACGTAATTATCACCATGTCTATCTATCTATCTTTTCTTTTTCTTCCCTCCTGCTCTTTTGCATAATAAAGAAAAATGACTGGTGAGGTAAAAGGACAGACATGCCTCCGCTCCTCTTTAGGGACAGAAAATTATGCATAAACACAGTGGCTGAGTGCAGAGCAAGTAGTTAACCTTAAAAGAGTTCATAAAAACAAGCTGTCTTCATAAGTGGAGTGCTCTCTTTAGAGTGCAGCACGTAAATGAGAGCATATTTGGCGTCCAGTTTGACACTGTCCTGCACTATTAAGTTACTAAACTGCACATCGTCATGGCACTCTGCTGCAAAGCTGGCAACAGTTGTCGCCGGCTTTGCTGAAAAGCTGCTGCAGGCATCTGTCTTACCTGTGAAGCAGACGGCCTAGTTTCCATCCACAGCATCTAAGGCAGACGGCAGGTTGTGCCATGATAGAGTGAGACCATTAACTGTTGGAAAAAAAAAAAAAAAAAAGGGCGCTTGTGTTTACTCTGTGTCCACTGTGTAACCATAGAGATGGAATGAATGTGTTGCCATGATTAGATTCTGGTGGATTGAAACCACATGGCTCCATAGTCAGACACCTTGATTTTGCTCTCACTTAGAACCCTGGGATATCAAAGACAACACAAACAAGTCAAAGCTATTAATAATGGACTGATCAGACAACATTTTGGGACTACTTACGATTATAAATAGCCTCCGAAATGCCTTCTGTAACAAATGTGCAGTCAACAGTGGATTTCTTCTTGCTTGTCATTAAGTGTAATGGCCTCCTAGGTAATTTGTTTTGCCCCTGCTACACCACTTCCTTCATGTACTAGGTAATGAGATTTTACTGTGCGCTGTGGGCAGGGGGCCCATTCTTTTTGACCAACCACAGTCACTGTGGTGCCAAATGAGAAGCCTCTATAATGCAGCCAACGATGAACATGATCTGTGGGTCATGAGAAAATGTTTCCCTTTGGGAGAATGTGTCTACTACAGTAACATGATGGATGAAGGTCTCAGCAGGCTCCTGTTTGTGTGGCAAGGTGACCAAACAGGGCAAAACAGATACTAAGAACAACATGACAGACTTGAGTTTTATGATCAATTCAGCATGTTGCAACCATTGTCAGACATCATTTTGTCGCTGCCTAGTGAAAAATGTGTATCTTGTATCTTGTGTAATTTTGGTCATTTTACATTTTCAGAAAAATTGGCACAGTGGTTTCAGCCTAAACGCTCAAGAACCAATAGTTTGGTACTAATCCTACAAATCAGCCATCTGGGACGCTATGAACTACAACGAAACGTAAACAGTCGCAATGTTAGGTTTCCAACTTGATATCCTCATCCTCTCAGATTTTTTCTTTTTTGTGTTTCACTGTGTAGATTTACATAGCTGTGGGACTTCAAAGATGCACAGCTTTCCCACTATCTTCTCTACTGTAAAATGATCACTTTCATGACTTCTGGTTCCCATCAAAGACAGAATCCCACTGGACACATGTTGTGGAGGTCAGGCTATTTGGGCTCAAAGTTCTATTTAGTTGAACTTAGCCGCTCTCTGGCCTTGCCTTGCACAATGTTGAATGTGCAATTTTGGTGTGAAAGCCCTGTAAGTACTCCTTTATGTTTTGAGGAATTTCTTAACCCACAAAATTCCCTGAAAGAAGTATTGTCACCAAGATGAAAACAGGGTTGTTTTTCTTCATTTTTTTTGGTCATGAAAAATGTATGTTTTGGACATACATGGTGTTCATAGCACGGTGGCCTTTACTTCCTGAAAGTGGCATTCACCACCAGTACTCACAGTTATTTTAAACTTTTAAAAAATCCCACCCAAAAAAAATAAATAAACAGTATAATAATATCTACTGTCACATATGTATAAGATGTGAGTGACACTTCCTATATTTACTCATTTGGCAGATGCTTTTATCCAAACTGACTCACAACTGAGGGATCATGTAAATAAGTGCACAGAAAATGCATAGTAAGTGCTAGTTAGGTATGTTACAATGAGGTGCTTTCAGAAGAGATTAGTTTTAAAGAGATTCTTGAAGATAGAGAGGGACGCCTCTGCCCTGATAGCATTCGGTAGCTGGACTGCGATTGCTTTGTGTGCAGCAATGGCAATACCAGACGACATTCCTTGGAGGAACACAGTGGCCAAGAATGAGCATAAGGCTGTATGACTGAGTACAAGTAGATGGGTGTAGACCTAGAAGTCACCCTGAAGGCCGGCATTCAGTGTTGAATTTGATTTGGGTGACAAGTTGCTCATTGTTGGCTGACCGAGGACCACACAGGCTGCTGCATTTTGGACCATCTCTAGGGGTTTCACTGTACGTGAAGGGAGGCCCGCCAGAAGGCCATTGCATTCTTAGACGACTTTGTTATGTGTTTAATTAGGAACACATATCTTATATTTGTGAGAAAAAAATCAACGCATGTAAGACTGAAATTGTATTGATTATGTGTTTAAATTAAATAGTGAGACAATGTGTAAGTGTACAATCAAAAAGACATCAAAAGTTATACACCATTGGTGTATGCAGTCTACTCTGTGTTCTTCTGAGGCAGAGTAGACTGCAGCTCCCGTCCCGCTGAAAATACTAAACTAGTGTCCGCATTCACCTGAATGTCTTGGGTTTCACATAATAAACTATTAGGCATCTGGACAAACAGTAGAGAGGTGGTGAAAGGTGGATAGAAGTTGCAGCGTGGCAGGCAATATTTCCTTTTCCCCTCTCTCTTGCTTGGTTTTGCTTTTTTTTCTGAATTCAACTGTCTCTATTCCTATTTCTTCTTAATACACTCTCTTGATTTCAGTCTGTTTTTCAGTTTCCCTCCCAAACACATACACAGACTGGAGCACTGCTCATGTGCCCCTTCTATGGTCTAAATCCTGCTGTTTTAGGAAACTGCCAGGGATATTTGATTCTCCTGCTCTCAGTCGTTTGATCTGTATTCCCTTTTAGCTCTTGCATGCATGCAGCTTGGAGTCCCAGTGGGCAAAGAATAACAAATGAATTAATTCCAGTGATGCATCCAGCTGAAATAAAACACACCCAGGAGATCATACAAAATAACAAAAGAAAAAAAAAAAAAAAAGTATCTTGAGCTGTGTTTTCCCTGGCTACTTTTCTGTTGTTATTGTAATGTCTTCAAAGTTTGAAAGCAGCTTTGCAATCCAGGATAAAACTATGTAAAATAATTTGATCCACTATTTGATTTGCAGAATAACTTTAACAAACATATTCAGATTTATAGGAAATTTAATTTTGTAATTTGATACCATTTGTTTTGTGAACAGTATATTTATGTATATACACTGTTGCCCATAAAGTTGGAAGTTTTCAGTTTAATTGTGGTTTCATTTTCATTGTGATATGTTTGGAAGAGACTGACTACTAAAGTTTTGAGAAGATATTCACTTTATCTGTCAAGAATAAATCACATTGTCACAATCATTTCATGGAAAGAGGTAAAGAATATTTTATTCCAACTTTATGAGCAACAGTTTATAATAGTGCATTGAGTCAATCTGACACCGTATCTGTGTATAATGTTGTAAAGTTGTTACAGGAATAGTTCGACATTTTGGGAAGTATGCTTATTCGTTTTCCTGGCGAGAGTTAGATGAAAAGATCACTACCACTCTTAACACGCAGTTAGCGGCTGGTTAGCTTAGCTTAGCATAAAAACTGTGCCAATTCAGGGGTTGCATCTTTCGGAGGACGCAATCTACGAGGCTGTGGCTGTTCACAGCCACCCGCTGTAGACCGTGAAGGCTGAACCGAAATGAGACAATCTGGCCTACAGAGGATTTTCACTTTGAGTCACTAGCTGTGCCCGCCCTTACTGTTGCATCACAAACTGCGGCTCCCGTCACCTAGCAACTTTTTTTTTCACCAATGGCCCTTGGTTTTAACAGTTGCACCGTTAGCTCTTGAACTGAGCTGAAACTGGCGCGCAATGAATCTTGGGATAATTTGGGCCATGAATGGCCCACCAATTGAAGCCTTCATTTTCAAAGGTAAAGAAGGCTGCATTTGAAGGAGCCTTCAAATCGGTCTTCACATGAAAACTCAGATCCGGCCCATGAATTGGGACACAGCTAAAGAGTGAAAACAGGGGGAAACAGCTAGCTTGGCGTAGTCCATAATTAACAAAATACCTAGTCACTCAAGAAATAGTCTGGCACATAACCCTAATTTTTCTCCTTACTTTTTGTATAGAATCATCAAAAGTGAAACAGTGTAAAAGAGCTTTAGAGGTGTTGGTAGGTAGACATAGACTTAGTGCTAAGCTGAGCGACCAGTCTCCTTACTGTAGCTTCATATTTAGTGCATGGACAGTAGACTGGCATAAATTTCTCAGCAAAAAAAAAACAACAATATTTTCATATATTGCTAAATGTCAAAGTGGTCTTTTAAATCTTACAACAGCTTCTGATAGAAAGCTGCTATTAAACACACAATGCTTTCTCAGACTATACACAGCTACAGTTTGCAAGCTTAGCTAGGTGTGAACTTGAATAACATTGGACTCAACATTTTTTAGACATGAACCCATAAGTGGTGAAGCACACATAAATTCTATCACCACATCATTGGCCTTTAAAGTGTGGCCGGCACATTGTGTAGAACATAAACTGGTTGTTATGTGCTTCCCCTCATATTGTGTGTGTGCGTGTGTGCGTGTGTGTGTGTGACACCATAATGAGTTAAGCATAAAGTGCTGGAGCCTGCTTTCATTCACGAGTGGTGACGTCGTCCTCTGAGCGGAGTGAGGGGAGTTTTTGGGAGACCACTGCAAGTGGAACTCCTTGCGAGGCTGGGCTGTAATCTGAAGCCAAAGGGAAGAGAGAGAGAGAGAGAGAGACAGAGAGAGAGAGAAACTGAGGGAGAAAGAGAGAGAGAGAGAGAGAGAGAAGGAGAAATGGAGGGCGGGGGAGGGAAGGACTGAAGGGCCGAGAGAAGGTGATGTCAGCTGAGTTCAGAAAGTAAACAGAGTTCCAGACTGCAGCATGCTGTCTGCGGGACGGGGACTGCAGCTGGGGCAAACCCACAGGGGCACCCACACAATCCCCTGGACCAGCACCTTTATCTCTGGGAAGGAGGGCTGGTTCCTTTTCATCTCCCTCTTCATCTTCATCTCCTTACCCCAAGCGAGAACCTGGCCCTATGGTAAGACATTGGCAAAGACTTTACCTTTACTGCTCTTATTTTTCCTCCTTCACCCTACCTCATATCCTCTTGGTTTATGTTCTTTGTTCTCAAAAAGCCGGCATCAGCACTCTCTCCATCCCCTCTTCCCTTCAATCCTTTAAGAGCACAACAGCACTCAGCAAGGCTTGTGAAAGAAGACCCACAGAGAGGCAGTGATGTAAAAACTACCCTTTTTCTTACAGAGGCAGCAAAGAAAAACAGCACTGACAAGTTTGTGCAATCTTTGTCTTTATAACTTTTATTTTGAAATACAGAGTGAGGGTTTGTCCTGTGTGGGTTTGTTTATTGTCCCATTAAAAAAAAAAAAAAAAAAAAAAAAGGGCTTCGTGAGCTTCACACTCCTTTTTACTCGTTGTAGTTCTTTCTTTTGTGTGAAATTAAACTGAGGTTGTTTTTGTACTCTTTAAAAAAAAAAAACCTTGGATGTTGCCACACATTCCTTAAGGTAAAATGAGGCGGTCGGAGTCCTAATAGGGCTGTTGAATCTTGGCACTTAGTCCCATTTGTGCCAAAGTGTTGTGGGTGAGTTCTCTCACAGATCAACATTGACTCTGCCTGTTTACCCTTAGTGACCACTTGATCTACTGCAGGAAGACATGAGTCATGTTTGAGTCAATCACGCTGACTGTGGTAATGTGTATACCATGCGCCGTCTCCAAGACTCATAACCAACCAAATCTCTGTGCTCTGTCTGATTCCCCTTCGCACGGTTACCACACAGTGAAATAATACCTTCAATTTGTAGTGTTGGTGAATGTGGCAAAGGGCTGGGTAGAGCACAGCTGTGTTAAACCCCAGTGATTAAGAGAGTTCTGGCAGATTTACTTACTTATGTTGTCAGCTGAGTTACTCTCAGCACAGCTAGTTTTGTAGGAGTGTATAATCAGCTGATGATAGATCTTGTCTATTGAGCAACCTAAAATACTCTCCTTTTTTCAAAGCATAGCAGAGGTGTTTATATGCAAATCCTACCTTTATGGAAATGTCTGTTTCTGCGTGTGCCTGTGTTTGTATGCATTTGTGCACGTTCTGGCTTTTTTTTATTTATGTAAGTTTTCCTGTTCAGGATCCCCCACCGACATGGATCCTGAGATCTTCTGTTCTTCTGACACTCTCATCATGGTTTAACTTTAGTCCACAGGGAGGCTGTCAGGGCTTCTGGGTAGTGGGCAGTGGGAAATAAAGACATTAAAGCAATGATATTAGTGTGGAGAGAGTAAAATCTTGGCACAAAGTTTAGTTACTAGAAGAAAAACATGGCCACGTTTGGAAAAATAGTGTATCAGACATCAGACCCAAGAGTTCATTCCAAGTTTAGGGGCTAAATCTTGAAAACAAATGTGCACATCTCAGACTCCTGTTTGACCTATATACTGCTGTGTGTACATACAATTTCACAAAAGTGGATAATAGAGTGAGAGGATATTTCATTGGGTTTGTGGTACCGGAGGGAAGTTTATTTAAAGGACTCTACAGGATGGGCACTGGGATCAACGCTACACTCAGATACGCAATGCCCACAGAACTCCCCTGGGAGTTTCCCTCTTCAATGATAGCTAAATCACTTCAACCTCAAAATACCAGACAGCTGCTGTGGGCAGTAGGCTAAAAGGAATAGCCCATACGTGTGCACACATGCACTCACAGCTGCTGTAAAAACAACTATGTTTCCATGATACATCAGCATGAAATAAGAACCGTATTGTCAGGAGGAAACTATTCATTCAGTATTGGACTAAACATTTTTATTTTCACTTTCTTTCTTAACTTTTCCGAGTTGTCACTTCATTACAGCAGAGAACAAGTATGACCTAATGATGTGGCAATGGCCAAATACAAATGAAATTGTCTGCATTACTAGATGCCACCAGGGTTAAATGAAATATATATTTATTTTTTTGTTATTTCAGTGAGCTGAATGTTAAAGCAAAAGTTTGACATTTTGGAAAATATGATTATTTGCTTTCTTGCAAAGTTTTAGATGAGAGGATAGACTCATCAAGAAAACAAAGAAGCATTGCCAAGATATACAACTTTTCCTTTACGAGATAATTCAGTCAAACCTGCAGAGCAGAGATAAACCATATCTAATAGACGTGACACAGCCACAGCCTTGTGTCATGTTTTTGGTCAGCCAAATGTTGCGTGAGTAAGTGATAAGGTTGGTCGGCCGGCCAAGTGTTGGAGTTTCCCCATTGGTCATTGCTCTTTCAAAATAATTTGGCATTAACAAGCAGTGTTGCCAACTCAGTGCCTTTGTCACTAGATTAACTGACTTTTCAGACCCCTTTAACAACTTTTTTATTTTCAAAAAAGCACCTTTTGGATGAACCTTACCTACTTCACTTTTTGGACAAATCTTACTTTCCGTAGAAGAGAGTCGCCCCACGAGTGAGTGGACGGACTTTCCCTCCACAGGCACACCTCTCTATGCTGACCACACGGCAGCTGACGTGAATGAGATTCTAACTTTCTCCCTGAGTGATCATTTTACAAGTAAATATAGCCAAAATCACAGCACAGCTGTTGTCTTTAACTTATATGTAGTCTGTGATGATTTTGTCAGACATGACCGATGGTTAACATGTAGTCTACATTTGGCTGCAATTGAGTCACTATTTCATACTTGTTCTGTTGTCTGTGAACAGAAACAGAAAAAAACATGTAAATGAGGAATGAAAATGAGAGCAACATTTGTGAATCCATCTGTTTTAAGATCCTGCATATGTGAGCATAGAGAGTAGGAGAGAAGCAAACAGATAAAGGCTGACTCTAGGCAGAATGCAAATAACCTATGATGCGGTCCAGTCCAGTCATATACAGGGGTTTGAGCATGTTGAACTAATCCTAAAGGCAGCACTTGGTTGTGAATGTGAACTTCGAAGAAGTGGATGCTGACACAAAATCATAACAAACAAAAAAGCAGATGTCGACCTTTGAGGTTTATTCTTAGCTGAGTTCAGAGGAAGTTTCTTCCAGAAAATGATGACAAAGTGGCTGGAGCTAATGCAGGCTTATGAGACACATGCAAGGTCAAATTCAGCTCCTGCAGCACATTTTGAAGGCAGTGTATCCATTTATGAATAGTGTTGGTTTCCTAGGGCTTGTGAAAAGTTGTGTGCATCTGCAGGCTATATATTTGAACATAGTAAATAAGAAAAAAGGCAACGAAACTGAACAATAATGTGAATGTTTTCTGTCTTTTGCCTGGCAGAAGTCAGGGTTTGTTGTGGCTCTCCTTCAGGTTAGTGGGTCAGCAGGGGAGTAAGGTCAGACGCGAGGTCACAGGATGTGAATTTCCATGACCGCCTCTCTGACCGCGCTGATAATAATGTCAGTCTCTGGATCCACATCAATGGGTTTGCAGCCGAGACATGCCGGTTAACAAGCCGGACCTGTGGCTCTTCCGATTGGATGGAAGCCCTTTGTGACACATGGATGTCTCCACCAAGCAACAGGGCGTCTGTTATGATGCCTGATTTTCATTTTTCTGGCCTCTTGACATTCATGTTGAGGTGTACATGTAGGAGCACAACATCTGGAATGGAAAAAGCAGATACCACTTACATAAGACAAGAAAAGTCAAACAACCCGCACACAAAACTCTGCACGCTTAGCTACAAAACCGAGGGAAAAAAAAAAAAAAAAAAGTTTGTGATCTGCTGTTAAATTGTTTTTGTGGCTTAGTGCCAGTGTGTTCTCTCTCTCTGTCTGTCTCTCTCGCTCTCTCTCTCACACACACACACACAGACAAACACACACACACTAGTACTAGTTATGTGTGTACTGTGGAAATATGTAGACACCATCGCATACCAAAACACAACAAAAAATGAGACAGGTTGGATAGGAAGGGTGCTAGACAGAAATGAGGCACAATAGGGTAGCAAACTTTGGTGTCGGATGAGCGAGTTACCTCTTCGACAACTGTCAACACTTCCAGCTTGTGATTAAGTACAAGCCAGGGGCACGCAGCACAACCAAAGTCTTGGGTTAAATTGCAGGTCTGGAGAACAGAACATAATGATAATGGTGATGGTATGACTTTGCCATTTTTTTCTCTCGCATTCAAATAGTTTTTTACAGTGTGTTTGCTTGCATAAAAAACATAAGTACAACATTGTGCACCTAGTAATGCTTGTGCAAACGCCCACTCGCTTAGGTTTGCCCCTGTGCACGTGCACTTCCACACCTGTTGAGACCTTCCCAAACTGCTGTAAAATCCCACTTGAAATTGTTGCTGTCCAGTCTGTAGTTACCTGCAGGTGTTGACCTGGAAGCCTCACAGACGTGTTTTTACAAGGCAGTAAGCTTATTGCTCAAATGAATAAATAAATGAATAGCTGGGATGCAAGTCAGAGCGCAGTTATGTAAAAAAAAAAAAAAGAAAAAAAAGAAAAGATCTTCACTTGCGTTGTGTGTTGTGAATCAGTAAACACTCGTTAAGCAGTGGGGATACCAGTCCAGAAAAATAAATTAAATGCATTCCAACATGCGTCCAGCACTGGGGGAGAAATCTCTAAGTCGTGCTCCAGAGAAGAACAGAACATCCTTATCAGCAAAACAGGAGGTCAGAAAACTAAATCTGTACACATGTCTTTAAAGAATGAAAACTCAGCTGCTTGTGTTTATTTACCTCAAGGAGGAGCATAGAGAAAAAAAAAAGCTTGTGGTAATCTGGAAACTAATCCTATCACAATGCATGTACTGTCATGTCACTGACGGTCTGCGGTCTGACAAAAGATCATTTTCCAGCCTTTGTTATTCTATTCTAAATCAGGGCCGTCTTGTATGAGTACACTGAGGGCAAACCCCGGGATGTCACTTCTCTGTTGAAGGACTAGACGCACAGCAGCGACCCATGTAATGACATTACCAGACCAGCTCATAAAGTCTTTTGACCCTTTCATGTTCATGTCCTATAAATCAGGTTTCACGGTCTCTGCGGCCAGTGTCCTTTACAGACCTCAGCAAGGAAGCAGAAAAGCTGTCCCATAAGGAGGGGAGGTGTCAGCACCTCTTAATCCCCTTGTGGCAGGCATCACACCTTTTAAAAACTGTTTTCATCCTGCAGTAATGGTCACTGACCAATGACAGCGGTTTACAGTCTGAGGAGTAAGCTTGGCTAGTAACACTGTTGACAATGGCCTTAGTCCATCCAGAGTCTCCTGTTTGACATTCACGTCCAAATTGTGTAATTTGGGTCATATTGCAATCATAACAAAAGTCATAGTTGTTGAAATGTAGGTGCTTCCGACTGCGTTTTAATGTATGTGAGTGAAAGCAGACCAGTCAGGCTACTGTATTCAAACAATTAGCAGCTTTATAAACATGATATCACTGGATGTGCTGCATTGATTTTGATCTCTTTTTTTAAACTGGGCGTCGTGAGTCTGACAGTGTTATGGGAATGCAATCCTACATCAGCGGAGTACTTTTAAAAGCCTGGACTAGACTTTTCGTTGCATCTTTTAAATTGATTTTACTGAGATATTACATATTGAGGAAAAGTAAGAATGTGGCTGAACTTAGGCTTTTACTTTGGATCCAAAAAAGTAGCTGTACCACTGTTTATATCTAGTTGTACTTTTCTCACAGTATGGTGCATAATACCCTTTTTTGCACTGTGCCTTCTTCTTGTCACAACATGCAACCTCTCTAAACATGCAGGCCATGCCCATGCCATGGATTTTTGTGGTTCTTACACATGGTCAAAATAAATCCACAAAAATGACAATCTGAATAGAAACCATGAGCTTCTCTTTTCTCTCTCTCTCTCTCTCTCTCTCTCTCTCTCTCTCTCTCTCTCTCATGGAGACAGACCAAGCTAAACAAAAGAAAACTTTGAGTCAAAAACAAAGCTGAGAGGTCGTAAGTTTACTTTCATTTTTAACTGTGTATCACTGCTGGTCAGTGTGACAGCGTGGTCATTGTGGAAGCGACCGGTGTATATGGCCCCCGTGACATTATATCTGCCCTTAGATCTACCACATGCTGTGGCACAGAGAGAGCGGCCTGACCCCCATGTTGTCACAGGCGTGCTGCACGTGGTTTAAGGTCAATACACAAATGAAGCTGAGTCCATTTTTATCAAAACAATAAATGACCCTAGAAACACACAGGAATCATAAAACAGCCTGCAACAGCTTTGTGACGCACGAACCGTGTCCTTAAGGAACGAGTATTAAAGTTGACCTAGTGGCATTGCACAACCTACTTTCTGTTTGATTAATGTCAGTGTGCATGTCATACCTCACTGTGTCTTCTAGGAGAAACAGTTGAGATGAAGGCCAGATTGAAGTTGGACCAAGATACAATTTATGATATCATTAATGTGGAAGGGCAGCAGGGACAACTCCTTCTTCATTCCAAGACATCTGCTCTTTTTCTCTCCTGTTGACCGTCTGCAAACAACCTTTGCTTTTGTGTGTCAGTGCATTTGTGTGTGTGTGTGTGTGTGTCTGTGTCTCAAATTCTTGGTTTCACCAAACTCCTATAAACAATGAGTAAATCTAGTGTGCAACTACGGCTTTACAAATAAAACCAGCATGCAAGTGTGTCTGTTTGTTTTCAGTGGGGAGGGAACAGGAACAATAAATGGTGGGAGTCTAGAGTTGAGGGCAGAGAAGTTATTACGATTGCAGGGCTGGTGGGAGGGTACGAGCAAACTGCTGCAACGTTGTGGTGCCAAGTTTAAAGTGCAGCTTGTGTTAGTTCTCTGTCCACATCTGCCACAAGAGAATTTCCACTTGTCTGTTTCAGCTTTTAAATCCACTGTTACATAATCATAACCACTCAGACTCATAGGTCCCTGAATCACGGGTTTCCAGTCCAATGAGACATCACATTTATTGAGCAGAAACTTTACAAAGAAGAAGGCCAGTGTTTACATTCTGGTTTGTACAGTTTTTTTCTGATTAATGATTCGATTCTGTTTTCCTTGACGGTGACTTTACCGTTGTTGCATGTTGTCTGATGTAAAATCGTATGAGAACACAGAAATGACTGAGAAACCTGCGGTCCCCTAAAGAGGAGCTTGCGACCATATGGCGGTGGAAATAACCAGAGAGCACAGTGAGGAGCAGCAGCTTGGATAAACACTGAACTCACCAGAATCCTTCCACTGCTGTTCAGGCCTCTGCTGACCATAACCCATGTCAGCTCACATTTTCCCACAAGGCCAAATATTACATCTGATATACTTTCTCCGTGTCTGACTCATCCTCCTCTCTATTTCTGTCCACTTATGTAATAATGGTTAGGTAAATAAATGTGTCCTGCTCGCTTCTTTGAGTGATATTGCTGAGTTGCTAACCCCCGAAGTATCGTCTTCTTCAGATTACAGGCACTTGTACAACCACTGCCCGGGCCCGGAATGGAACGTTATGTGCAGGGGCTGCTGCGAGTACGATGTGATCCGCTGTAAATGCCCACTCCAGGGGACTCCGGTGGGCTACGCTGTGCCCTGCTGTCGCAACGCCATCAATGAGTGTGACCCCTGCATTATCCATCCAGGTAGAAACTTTCATTTAATTAAATCTTGCAAAATCTTACTTCATCAAAAAATAAAGAGCTGTCAGAATTGAGCATTGTCTTTATAAAGTATACATCTGTTGAGCCTGTGAGAGTTTGGTCTATCTTGAGTATCTGCCATATCGTTTTTGCAAAACCAAGTGCTCCCTATCAGCTGCACAGCTGTGTGTATTGTAGCATAACAAACAGTGGGACAGAAAGACTGAAAATAACTTCTGTATTTGTGTCTGATCTAATTTGTTTCCAGGCCAACTTCGCATTGGCTCCCTCTCTTGAATTGGCAGAGTGCGGAAGTGTTTGAACACACTTGGAACTTTGATTTGTGAATGAAATGGTTGTGAATCTGTGTGTTTTTTACACTCAGAGATAAGATCATCAGATAAGCTCATCACTGGCAGTGTAAAAGATACAATCACCCGGAGATGCCTGCACACATATGCTGCAGCTCATGCATCTGAGTTCTTGTTTTCTCCACGTTATTTTCCTACATGCCATTCGCCTGTAGAAGGATGTCATGTTTTTCCCACAGCTTGAATGTTCTCATGCTTTTCCTTTATGGGGGGAAAAAAAAAAAACAGCTGTTGAGAATTAAAAGGGTACCTGTACATCACGTTTTACTGTTAAACACAAAAAAATGTAGTCCAACCTCAGCGAAGGAACACAAGTCCCCATGAGTACATTAGTGTGTTTGTGCTTTCTACTGTAGTGAAAGATGAGCTTAATGAGTTTACCAGAGCAAATGTAAAGAAAACATATGTTAATTTAAAGTGTTCCCAACTCTGACAGCTCTTTCGAAAGATTTAATGTGAACTGTTTGTTTACTTTGTATTCTGGCCTGTCAGCCTGACTCCTGCTTTACCATAATTTTTCTGCTGGCTCTATTTCTTTCAGGTTGCAGTGTATTTGAGAACTGTAAGCGCTGTAACAATGGGACATGGGGCCCCAGGGATGACTTCTTCATTACTGGCAAATACTGTGCTGAGTGTCGGCCCGGCTGGTCTGGTGGAGATTGCATGAGTAAGTCTCTTCATTCTCTTAATTACAGATCCTATGGTTTCACTATAATTGTTTGTGTGTTTTCTCTATACTGTGTACTACATGCATTTTCCTTCCCTGCTGATTTAACGTCTGTGCCAACTTGGAAGACTGCTCTATTCCCAGGAGGTCATATATCCAACATTCAGGAACCCCATAAAACAATTTTACATGTAACATTTGGTCACTGACTATAGCTTTCTCAATATGCAAATATTCCACCAAAGGGCACAAGAGGCATACATTTAATTAAAAGGCTTCTGAATGTCTTTGTTGCCCCTGTGTGTATTGTGTTCACACTTCTTTATGCTGTTGAGCACAACATGGGGCTTTTACAGTGTCTTTGGAAGCTCAAGTGTAATTACTTTTGGTTTGAATGGCATCCAAAGCAGCTGAATGACCCTCAGAATAATAATTATGCTGTAATTAACAACCTCTGTAATTTAAACAGCACCCTGTTTCTACACAACTTTCCAAAATGGAATTCCTGTGTGTTTCAGAGTGTGGGGGAGTGATCCGTAAACGACAGGGCCACTTGGTGCTGGAGAGTTACCCGAACAATGCTCGGTGTGAGTGGACCATACAGGTGGACCGTCCCTTTACCATAGAACTCAGGTAAAGTCATAAACACAAACAATCGCCTTTGTGGTTGTTTACTTGACCTCATTTCAGTGAGGTAACATCTCACTGGGGATCATGAATATCTGTACAAAGTATCAGGGAAATCCATCCTGAATTTTTAATCTAGACCTAAGCGCTGGACCAACCGAGAGAAAGGCATTGCTATCCTAAGAGCCACTCCACTAACATGGCTAAAAATGACACAAAAAGAGTCAACAGCACAGCTTTCTCAGTTATTCTGAATAATTCACAGACTTTGCTGTCAACAGTTTTTCATTAGAACTACTTTCTACTGAAGAATCCCTTTTAAACCATGGAGAAGTCCTTTATACCAGCCAGCAAGTGAACAAACAATAGCTGATATGGATATACAGCTTACAGATGAATACAGATAAATAAGTCTGTGGAAACTGAAGAATATAGCATATCTTTGTCTCAATAAAATCCAAGTCACCACAGTTTAGTCTGGCATTATTAAAGCTTCAGTTTTTGCGATCTTCATTGTCCATCTGTAATAGTTATTAAAGGCTGGCCCATTTAAGTCAAATTTCCCCTCTGTTCAGATATTTCTGCAAGATGTATGTCGTGGACCGATGGCAAGTCTACAGCTGAGTTTGGAAACCACAACACCCTCTTTTTTCAGGAAAGTTATTACTTTTCAGTCCTGTGATAGCTTTCTATTTCTGTCATTTTCTCCATTACACATACAGCATTTTACAGGCGAGCACTCGTGCAGGGTTTTAACAGGACAAAAGCTCCATACAGTCAGATTCAGCCTGAGCATGCAGTGCATACGGCAGTGGTTTGTTTTGTGCATAAAAGTCATTTAATGATTCCACATGTGTTTTTCTTGTATATATAAAGCTTTGCATTAAACGTAACAACCGTGAACTGTGACATACAGAAGATTGCAAGTCCAAATCCATTCTGGGAGACAAATTTCAATATAGGCATGGTTGATATTCAAATGTCATATTTTTATATCCATAGTTTGTGGCATAAATCCAAGAAAACCCGTGAGTGAAATAGCATTGCTGTGCTCAGAGATAGACTAATGGAAAGTTATACCTTTGTGTTCGAGCCACTGGGGAATTCCTGGCAGGCTTCACTTGTATTTATCCGTCTTACAGTGGCTCGCTATACAGTCTCATCACAGGCAACATATTTACTGAATTACAACTGGCATTAATTGTTTGGAGATGCTGCAGGCTAACATTTAGCATTACCGTAAATCTCATTAGTCTAAGCTTCCCTGTCCCAAGGGTCTATGATAAAGGATAAAATTAAAGGATTTGGGAGCATGCCATTGTCCTATATAAAGTTCATCAGTCCTTCATGTCTGTTGTGATGTTAGTGATGTTGTAATTGCCCAGGAGGAGAAAGAAGACTCCGTTTTGTTTTTTTCTCATCCAGCTGGCAGTCATCTCAATGTCACACTCTCATTGCAACCAAACCAAACAGCTTATGAATTGAAAGTATCTGTAAATGTCTTCTAACAGTTATTATAGTCACTTAAAGTCACACGTAAACAGGCCCTAAAACCCCTCCTTAAGCACAAGCAGGATGTTTTGGAAATAATGTTGTGCAATCAACATCTTTATTCAGCACTCATGGACATTTACCGGCCACAGATCTGAAGTAACAAGATGCTTGTTTAGACCGGGATTAGCAATGCTGTTTATCAACAGTATTTATTGCCAATTACATAACTGTAATGGTAGTCATATGTGCACTTTGGCTGTTTAATGGACATATAAAGTGTGTTCAGGATAAGAGAGTGAGGAAATTCTTGAGAAGTTCCTAAAGCTTGCCAAAGCCAAAAACCTAAAGATAGGAATCTCTCTTTAGTTTCTTGTTGTAGTATCCATTTAATTTTGACAGAGCAGAGTCAGTAATTATATGGTCTTACTTGTCAATACCTGTGTTAGTCATGATCTCAGGTGACTGTTTTTTCTTCCTTACTGCTTGATAATGAAAATTAGTTCCCATGAATTTTTGCTGCACTGAATAAAGCAAAAGACAAAAAAACAAAAAGAATAAATGTAAATTTTTAAACTGCTGTGGTACCTGGTAAAAATGAAACACATTTCACACAACATTAAGAACAGTAAGCCATGTAATAGCAGGCAAATCACCCTTAGCAGCTTTTAATGTATTCAGTTGCTGTCATTATTGTTCATTACTTGTTTGCTGGCTAAAGATTTTAAAGCTTCGGTACCATGGTGCCAGGCGGTGTGGCACTGCCAGGGAACACAGGTGTTCTCATAATCCGGGAAACCACCAAAATAGCAGGAACCATAGAACCTTTTACACAAAGCATCCACAGTTAGTTTACTTCACTTCACCATCATATTCATAAAATGTCTCAAGGTGAAAATAATTAATGGCAAAATATGTCCAGAGTTGTATAGTTTAGTTTTGTGGCAATGATTTTCCTGCTTTTTTTCATACTCGTCTTCATACCAACAGGTTTATGATGCTGAGCCTGGAGCTTCACCATTCTTGTCGTTATGACTACGTGGAGGTCCGAGATGGTGACAGCATCAACTCAGGTGTTATCGGTCGATTTTGTGGTAACAACAGACCGGCCCCGATCCAGAGCTCTGGCAACAGTCTGCACATACTCTTTGTGTCTGATGGTTACAAGAATTTCGACGGATTCTTCGCCACTTTTCAAGAAAGCTCAGGTAGGTCAGACCCGAGCATCACTGCGCAGCTATAACAAAAATACTACTACTATTAATAATAATAATTTTTATTTACTCCCACACTTGTGAGGACCCTTGGTGATATGATGCATTCCCTACCACAAATCTTAACCCCTTTGCATAACCATATAGCCCAATGTGTTCTTGCTTTGTAGAAAATAAATACATCTCATTTGTAAAGTCATAATCAATGAACAAAGGGGCTCTTTGGGGTCATGTGTGCCAACAGATGCAAACAGAAGAAGGAAGAAGTTTCCACACTTCCTTCTTTCCACTGGTCAGAGTCCAGTGTAAAAGTATATAAGCTTTGGCTTCGACTGACACCTTCACATTTTGGCAATAGTCTGCAAATGGACCGTTGAGAAAGTGAGGTCTGACCAACACGTCTTCACTTTCCAGAAATGTCCTCATTCTCAAGGTTTAAAACTCAAAAGCAGACACACACACACGAGCGGGCGCGCACACACACACACACACACACACACACACACACGTAAGCTACCAGTGGCAAAGCCAGATCTAGTAAAAGTAAACAGAGGCTGTCTGTGTGAAAGTGACATTTAAATGGCACCAGCTTGGCTATGAATCTCTTAATGTAGGTTGGTGTGAACAGCCATTCCATTTGGCATAAAGATTGTGACATTCTACTGCTGATAATATATTATTATCAAAGTTTCTTTCTTTCTGTACCCTTATGCCCCACACTTGTGTGGTTACAGCTTGCAGCTCCTCTCCTTGCCTGCATGATGGGACTTGTATCCTGGACAGTTCTTATACTTACCACTGTGCCTGTCTGGCTGGCTACACGGGCAAGAGGTGTGAAAATGGTGAGTCTGTGACATACATGTAACTGAAGCCCCTACAGTATGATCATCCTTGAAAAATGCTGATATTTCATATTTTGGGACGTAAAAAATTGAGGACATACAAAATAACCTGCAGGTTTCAATCACAGGGAGGAATAAACTAATCTTTGCAGCATACTGTGGGCATGACTTGAATTTTCCATCTCCTTAGGCATCAGAAAGATATGCATTATTCTGTATTTGCACTTGCAAAATCCTGCAATTGTTTTATTAGTTTTCTTCAGAATCCAGACACACCTAGTTGCAGCAAAATGACTGAGAATTGACTTCTTCCTGAAAGTCTTTTTCCTGTTGTTGCTACCCGGAGGCCGTCGGTGATTCACTGTCACGAGGGAGAGGTCTGTGGTTTGGACTGGGTTCAGGCCAGCTGCCTTTCTTTGTCCGTAGTCAGTCCCTTATTTGGTTTTGGCCAATCACCTTTTCAAGAAATATGAACTAATTCAACAGAAGGGCTTCAAATCCAGATTACCACCCAACAAATAAATTTGCATGAAATTTTGTTTTTTGAAAATACCCACTCTATATGTCATGTGGAGTCCCGCTCCCTCAGAGTGTGGCTAGAGTCATTTTTGCCCACAAGGTCATCTATTTATGGGTGTCTGGACACTAACTTTTGTTTTTGTACCCCATACGCCTCCTTTAAGATCCTGCAACCATTCACTTTTTTCTTGTGGTGTTGTTTTCAAGGCTAAACATTTGAGTCTATGAAACTAATGGTGAAACAATTCTACTTCTATAACACAAGCCAGCTTTTCCATTGGAGTAGGCACCCGTAAAGAAAGGCAGGAGTTTCACTCCACACAGTGTGCATTCATCCGTGTTCCCATGAGGAATCCTCAGCTGTTAATTTTAATGGAAGAGAGCTGGAATAACGCTAATGTCTCACATTTTGTAGAGGAAACGTGTCTAGGTTTCTGCCCCAGAGTCAGATGGAGAATTTTAAGTATGAACCTGACATGAACCATATTTTATATCTGCACTAATCAACCTGTCATCTGCTGTAAGTCTGAGCTAAATCTCATTCTGTATGGGAGAATGTGACATGTTATTGTAGAAACTCGAGATAGGAAATAAATTACTTTTCTTTTCTCGCTCTGGCACAGTTTAATCTATTTTTGAGTCTAATCTGTTTTGGAGTGCAGTATTCAACATAGCTTCCAGTGCATTTATGAAAGGAATGATGATTCACTTACAGCATGTGTCGTGATGCCATCAGTGTTAGCATTCCACCATAATAACCCCAGACTCATCTCATTATGTCTGTGGACACAATCTGACATGAATGATGGATCATTTAGCACAACACAAGAATGTGCACAGCACCTCAGGGTGCTTCTCCTTTTTTTTTTTTTTTTTTTTTTTTTTTTTTAAACATATTCAAAGGAGGTCAGCTGCAGTTTACTTTTCCACTTTTGGTTAGCCAACAGAATTCTCCATCCCCTAAGGGACTGAAGGTTGGAAATGCCGTAAGGCATAAACGCCCAGATTATAGGGAGGGATTGGAACTTTAAAACCACAGACATTACATTTCATGGATCTGACCTAATTTAAAGTCAACAACACAGAAAAACTCCTGAGGGACCATCTCACATGCTATAATGGTATGATAACAGTAATGT
Organism: Seriola dumerili; assembly: GCF_002260705.1. Lineage (NCBI taxonomy): Eukaryota > Metazoa > Chordata > Actinopteri > Carangiformes > Carangidae > Seriola > Seriola dumerili. Next base: position 5,375,759 of record NW_019174474.1, read on the forward strand.
TAACATGTTTCTTTGAGCTGTTGTGAACTTGTTGTGTACCGCAACACATTTGTGTGCACATTTGCAGTTTGCCCTTAACATAGAAATAGATACTTTATTCACTCAGAAACAGCACATCACAAAATACTAAAGCAATTACACAATAATCCACATTTGTGACATGGATATTTTTGTTTTGCGCTAGGTTGTCATATAACAGAGTTACACATGGTATTCCACAACCACATTACCAATCTTTACTACCCCACTTCATAAAATCCACTTTTACAGCACTGGAAAATTGAACAGTTTGACTAAAGCTCTTTTATTGCATCTATTTCTTCCTCATTTACAAGATGTGTGTGAAAATCTTGCTGTGACCTGTTCACACTTTACCACAATTGGTGAAATTATTCATTAATGGGCCTCGAAGGTAGCAGGCTATGCTTTTAAACTATGGACATTTTTAAATCCAGAATAATGAGTGTTTGTGGGCTACCTGTCTGACCTGCAAACACCAGAAGGCAATGAATTTACTGAGGGTCTATTTGTGTGGTCCTTTACACCAGGGAGGTGCAATAAACTGATGTTAAGGGAATGCTAGAAATGTCTCCTAAATCCTCTATGCATTCTGATCTTTTAATTTAGCTAAGAAAAAGGAAAATAGGGCAACATATGTTTATAAATAAACTCTGCATGCCTGTCTTTCCACTCAGTGCTGGGATGCCGCAGGCCTCCGGTGCCCACCCATGGATTCACCGAGGGTCTGTTTCACCACTCAGGGGCACGCATCACTTTTCGCTGTGATCTTGGGTTTGAGCTGCGGGGGTTTCGTACTGCCATCTGCCTGAGTGATGGCACTTGGAGTGCACCTGCCCCAGAGTGTGGTAAGACAGTGATGTGAATTGTTTTCTATTTTTTCTATCAAATGATAAAAACTTGGGATCTTACAGAGTCATATGTGTCTCATTTGCTTGTATGTGATGCCATATATACTGCCTCAGAGATGGTGCAGATTATGGAAAATGTCTGATTTTCAGCTTCTGAAAGCCTGATTTTCTTTCCGGTTTCCAGTGCCAGTGGAAAGAGTCTGTGCTTTACCTCCCAAGCCAACCCATGGGGACCACTTCTTGGTTTATGGACCCAATGATGTCCTGATTGCGCTGCAGTACCTGTGCTACCAACCCTATGAACTCAGTGGGATCTCCCAGAGAACCTGCCTCCCTAACAACACCTGGAGTGGAACTCCTCCTGTTTGCACCAAAGGTCAGACTGTGGAATCTCTGTTATTCCAGATAAAATGGATATGTGTTTGCAAATAGTTAACTTTGATTTTGTTTTTATGAGGATATCAATTTTTAATTGATCATCACTGCCTAGAGGCATCGAGCATCAAGACAAGTTTGAACAAAAGCTTTCTGACAATTCAGCAATGATCTTTTTTTATGTTCTTTACCCACAGTGAATAATACTCTCACTGAAGCAGAAAAGGACAAAGACAAGGCAAAAGAGTCAGAAAAGGGCAAAGAAATAGAAATATACAGTGACAAAGATATCAACAAAACTAAAGAGAAGAGTCAAGAGAACACTACCGGAGAAAAGGAAAGTACTAGAGGGAAAGATATAAACACTGGGCATGAGAATACAACAGCAGTTGACAGAGAAGATAAATACAATGGGACCATTCCAGAGAAACCTGTGGCCGAGGATAGGAATGAAGGAGTGCTAGAGGAAAGAAATACTGCATCAGAGAAACCCACTGGAAGCAGCAAAGATAAAGTGGATAGTAAAGACCCAGATAACAGCCTGAACACAGTTGAAAAGAAAGAACCAGAGGCAGCACTGCCACCTGAGAAAAAAGAAGGCAGCCCAGACATAAACCTGGGCACAGGAAAGACGGATATCACAGAGATAGTTGTAATAAAAGACAAAGGGCAAGAAGAGAAGGAAAGAAAAGAGGAGCAGGTGAATGGAAAAAGAGATCCGGACAAAGTGGGCCCTAACGATACCAAGCTGAGGACTGTCATATCTGAGGGTGAAAACACAGTGGAGATATTTGAATTGGAAATGACAAAGAACAACACAGTTACATATGACACCAAAGACACAAAGAAAGAAAATAATACCATAGGTACTCCAGAGAATGGGAGGAAAATCATTACCACTAGAGTCAACATTACACAGTACATCCTGTACAGGGCAGGAGGTGAAGACGATGGGAAACCAAAGGAAAAAGCAACAACTGAAGAGGATAAGACAGAGAAGGATCCTGCTGAGAAAACAAAGGAGGAGTTAGATAGGGAGAAGGAGGAGAAAGAAAAAGAGAAGGAGAAAGAAGTCAACCAAAGCTTCACTGGTAAGAAACTTATTTAGAAAAAACACTCATTAAAATGCATATCACTAATATCAACTTTTCTCTGGCCTTCACCTCACCCACTGTCTGTTCCCTTCCTGCAGAGAAAAGCTGCCCACCTCTACCGCGTCTCTACCACGGCTACCACCAGGTAGTGCCAGGGTTGGATCCTGAAACAGTGGAGTTCCACTGTAACCACTCTTATGCTCTCAGTGGTGATACCCGACGTACCTGCCAGCCAGATGGTACCTGGAGTGGCAAACAGCCCCTCTGTATCAGAGGTACTGCCATCTGTTTTGTCACTGATTCTTTAATTTGCTTAATTACTGATTAGCATATTAGGTGGCTGTTGGGAAACTTTTTGCATTATACCAAGCCACCAAACTTTGAGCTAGTAAGCAAAAGGTTCTAAAATGCTAAATGCTGAATAAATCCTAATGTTGAATGGTAGAGATTAAAAAAATCTTGCAGTATAATAATCCATCAAGCCTGGAGCCTGCAGCTCTTTGCCAAAATGTAAGTGGTTGAATTGTCTATTAGCTTGACTTTCCTGATGAATTTAACAACTAGGGATAAAAAAAAAACACCAAGCAAGTTATGCTGTACAGCAGCCAAAGGTTTTTTTTTCAACCTGGCAAGCCAAAAAGTTGTCCTTATTAATGGCTTTTTACTGGGTTTTTTTTGTTGTTGTTTTTTTTTTTTTTAGTAAACAGCATTGATAGATGATTTCGCAAAGAATATGTCAAGATTTTGCGCAATGCTTTTATTCTCTTCTCTGAACGTTAGATGAGAAGAAACAAACAAGCTAGCTGTTTTGGACTTTTTCCCAGTCTTTATGCTAAACTAAGCATACAGAAGTGAGAGTGGTATTAATCTTCTCATCTAACTCTTGCCAAAAAAAAAACAAACAAATACACGTATTTCCCAGAATGTCAAACTAACCATTATTAAAGCCATTTCTCATAAAGTATGTTATATTAGACAGTGGTACCAATAAAGACATTTTACAATTCCAGTAGTTCCAGTAGCTCCATTCAGAACAAAGCAGATTCTAATGGGATTTTGAATGTATTGTATGTGTTATGTGTGTGTGTTCATATATGTGTGTTTATTTGCAGCATGTCGGGAGCCCAAAGTGTCAGAACTTGTTATACAAAGAGTTCTGCCACCTCAGACACCATCCAGGTATGTTTACCAATGCATATACAGTAGCAACGTTTGACATCCATAAGTGGTCTATAGTCTGCTGTGTAGTAATGTTCCAATTAGTGGCTGAAGAATTCCTCTCATGCCATTGTTTATGTTCTACACTCACAATCAAAAGTATGTACTCTACCTAAGGGGTATGTCTACTGTACACACCCCTGGCCTCTTCTTTTCCCCTCAGAAAGACACCTGTGCACAAGCTGTACTCCTCTGTGCTGGGCCGACAGCTCCAGTCTGAAGGCCCCACTAAAGGCCCCCCGGTGCTTCCCCAGTTGTCCCAGGGCTTCCACCACCTGTACACACATATACAGTATGAGTGCGCTTCTCCGTTCTACCAGCACTCCGGCAGTCCTCGCCGCACTTGCTTGAAGACAGGGAAATGGAGTGGGCGTCATGTCTCCTGTTCACCAGGTGAGGGCAGCAGAGGACTACTAGTTGAGTGACTACTGCAAATAACGACCACACTCAGGACAGGACAAACACGCTGACGCTAATTTTAATTCAGTGATATACATCTACATATCTACAGTGAGATGTGGATACAAAATGAATGTCCACTATGGGCACATACAGCAGCGCTTTCTAAAGATATACTCTCTGCCTCTAATTGCTGACATGGAGCAATAACTTGCCAGCTTCTTCACCCGTCTCTTGCCAGCCAGAGAGCTGTCGCCCTCTCATTACTACTCAGTGAATGTTCCATTAGCTTACATGTACAGCAGAAGACTTTGTCCTGGCTGTACTCAAATGTGCAACATACAGCCATGTCTCCTCTTTATAAATCAACAGCAGCAACACCTTCGATCCAAACAGTTCGTTTGGAGAATTTACACATTCTCACAGATGATAATAAGATTCATGTCAGCAATTATGTCATTGATTCCTTTATGAAGGCTCTTGTTTATGTAGCAGCCATTCGTGCATGGCAAAGATTCGCTAACTTGATAATGTAGGATATCCTTGTTGGGGAACCAAACAGACAGGTTGAGTTGGTCATACTTGTTCAGCATCAAGCCTTGCCATTTGTTGGGTTTCTCAAATGTTTCATAAAATAATGCTAACTAATAATACTGCCTATTTGTCTGAGGTAAGTACACACCTTATGTGGAGATTATACACAAGTCTGATACCAAAAAACCAGCTTCTTTTGCTCAAAATGTTATACTTGTAGCCTTTCACCACCAGGACTAATCACATAAGGCAAGAGACTCTTCTTTATTACACTGATTATATAACTGGCTCACATCTCTGTGCAGAGTGGAATGAAATCAGACTGGACCAGCCACTTTGTAGGAGTCACAAAATGGACTGCTCTTCATGGACAGCCTGCTTTAACATGGAAAGGTGTTTGTGTCTGCGGGCAACTTTAATAAAGGAGCTCTGCAAACATCTCCAACAGTGTCAATAAACAGTCACGGTAGAGTTTGTCACATTCTAGCTGATCATGGTATTATCGGACAAAGTAGCAAAAGCATCTTGGAAGTCTAATAGCTGTTTATTCATTCATCGGCTCATTCTGAAGGGGATAAGATGTTTGAATCTCACACAGTACATTTTGTGAACATTTGCCTATGTTACCGGACTATCTACTGTTTTTTTTTTTTTTTTTTTTTAAATACATTCAATGCACTAAGGCTTCTTTCATGAGTTAGGGAATCTCACATTTCACAAGATTGATCTATGTCACTGCTTTGCATTTTGGCAGACTATCTTTCAAATAGCAAGCTTATGTGCAAATTCAAAATAAAAGCTCAACAATTCAAAGACAATCCCTCAGCAGTAAATGTTGACACAGTCTCAGTTCAAGTCTAAGTCTAAGTCTTTTTCCTGTCCTCCTGCCCTCTCCTTCTTCATGGTCTGCCTCTCATCCTGTCACCTCCTCTTTGGCAGTGTGTGGGAAGCATCCAACCTTCGACCCAGAGAGGCCGGGAGAGGCTCACTGGCCTTGGCTGGCAGCCATCTACCGCCGCTCCACCAGCGGCATGGAGACCAAGGTGACCAAGGCAGACAGCCTGGCAGGGTCCCTGAAGAAGGATGGCGGAGCAGGAACTGGCAACCACAATCGGGCTTCTGACTGGCAGCTGGTGTGCAGCGGGGCTCTGGTGAACCAAAGGAGTGTGGTGGTTGCAGCTCACTGTGTGACAGAGCTGGGGAAGGTGTACCCTCTGGATGCAGCTAAGATCAAGGTGGTGGTGGGGAAGCATTATCGTGATGACCTCAGGGAAAGTAAAGGTCTCCAACATCTGAGGGTAAGCTATTGGAGATCGCCCTTTTAGTTTACTGATACACAACCCACAAACATTTTATTGATCTTTCCTATAACACACCTTTGTATATAATACAAAGTGAGCTGCAAGCTAAACCACATTGAATATTTCCTGGTTCATTAATTGGCTTTCCTCATCGCTTCAGCTTGTTTCCTTATATTTCTCTTTTATCGAACTTGCACAGTAAGTCCGTCTCTTTCTCTTTAAGGTGGCCTCCATCGTAGTTCATCCGAACTACGACCCCAATATTCTGGACTCTGACATGGCTGTGGTCAAGTTACTGGACAAAGCTAGGATTGGGGAGAAGGTCTTGCCCCTCTGTTTCTCAGAAAGCCCGGCAGAAGAGGTAACCTATAGACAGGGGCTTGTGACAGGCTGGTCTCCACTGCCTGATTCGAATTTAGGCACTGATGAGAGGGCGAGGGTTGGGGTCGTTCACCTTGCCGACGTTGTCCCGTGTGAGCAGCAGTACGCTCGTAACGGCGTGCCGGTCAGTGTCACAGACAATATGCTCTGTGCCAGCCAGAAGCCTGACTATGGATCCTCTAACATATGTCCCTCTGACACTGGGGGAATCCTCGTCCTCCCTGCCCTCTCTGACAACCAAGCCAGCAACAATCAGAAGCCCTCTCTCAGCTTGACACAGGCGCAGGGAGAGAGCAAAGGGCTGTGGAGGCTCCTGGGACTGGTGAGCTTTGGTTATGACCAAGGGGAGTGCAATCCTGACCTCTACACAGTTTACACACGTGTAGCCAACTTCAAAGACTGGGTAGAGAGCAATATGAAATAAGAATCCTACTGTCTGACTCACCTTGTTCCCCCTATGCTTCAAAAATATTTAAATGCCTTTATATCTTACTGTCCCCTCCCTTATGTGTGTCCACTCTTCAATCTATTTGTCCTTTCTAATCTTTTTTTTTTTTTTGTCTCATGCACAAGGGCATTTTCTTACTAAATGCAGAAGCAACACTGGACAATACAGTGCTCTAACTGAAGGGGGTGCTAACACATTAGATGTGCTGGGCATCAACCTTTTATCAGACTTCAGTGTTCAGGTCCCTCAGCCTGAGGTTAAAGACTTGAAAGTGACCAGAAAACCATTTCAAGCCTCTGGCTGATGCTGGTTTGTATTGTACTCATTGGTATGTATATATGTTGTAATGTACTGAATTATTCTATCGATTCATACGACTCCAGAGATGTACATATTGTATTGAAAGACAGAAAAATGATGACATTTGTAATTAAAGAAAATGTTGGTGTGGTAAAGTTTGTCAGAGTGTGATTTTGTCATCATAGTGTTTATCATAGTGTAAAACTCAGCATGTACGCATGTACAAATACATTCTACTGACAGGGTACAGAATCAAAAAGACGCACCTTATATTCGCACCATGAAGCACACAGTGGGCTTGTGCTGTGAAGCAAATGAATCCAGGTCAGAGGAGTACCGTTTTCACAACCATAAGCAGAGCATGTTACTCACAGATCAATTCTCTCCGCTGTGCTCAAATTAAATCAATTACTTTCGTTCTGACCCTCCTCCATTATTCAGAGGTGAGTTTACATAGATAGTGACTCTGCGGCTTATATCGACTTCCAAAAGGGGGCAATAAAGAATACATTATTTTTGTGTTTGGGAGCATCAGTAGAGAAGCTGGGCTCTGATTGTTGGTTCATTTGTTCTTAATTTCAAAATAATGACAAAATTTACGAGTTGCTTTACATGAGTAAATCACGGATAGAATATTTCATTTCTGAAAAAAGGCAACAGTGGGACAGGTAAAATCATAGAAGTATGAAAATACAAGAAAACAAAATAAAACAGAATGAAATACACAAACTCTGACAAGACATATTAGAGCTGAAGAAATTGAATATGCGGGGCAGTTTTTTGAAAATGTTACTAAGTCTGCAAGCCTCAGGCAGGAAGGTCCTGATTTAGGGGTCCTGATTGCAAAAGCCTGTGTCATTTAAGTCTGGAATTGGGATTTAAGAGGAGGAGGAGGAACCCAGCATAAGCATCTGTTCTCTGGCTCATAGCTCATAGCTCAAAATCAGCAATAAATCTTGGAGTCAGCTCATGAAGACCTTTTGATAAATAGAAACGCAAGACAAAAGCGCAACACTGGCATATGTGAAAGCAAACAAATTATGCATCCAATAGACATGGACCAACATTAGCATTCATTTGGAGTCGTACCTCTGATGGGTCGATTTGGGTCCATTTTGTTTCTATTTCTTTTATATTATACAGTGGAGATAGGGTTGAATGGTAAAAAATGATCAAATGAAGTGTGTAAGGGTGGGAAAAGCAGGGATGTAATTGTTCAGAAACCTATGGTGGAGTAGCTAATAAAAACAGCAGTTTTGTAGGAGTATGCTTACAAATGTGTGGGGGTTATGGTTAGGGTGGAGTAGTTAAGGGGGCATCACTAGCAATCCAGTGGCACACTGCAAATTTTATGTCAAAATTCCATGTTTTACATTTTGCTTTCTCTTTGTCTTTCAGTGGTCCTTTCCTGTCCAAACAGCTGGTCTATGACTTTTGAAACGACGTGCCACAAAAGGTATCGCATAACACCTGTCCATCATAAATATTCCAGTCAATTTCAATTTTTTTCATTTCTTTAAGGCATGACTTGGACTGTGCCCAGAATAAAAAATACATTTTCTAAAACCGGATGAGCCTGAGCATAGCCTCAGGTCATTCTCAACATTTTCCCAGATCTAATGTTCTTATCAGAGGCCCGTCAATCTGGAGAGCAAGGGAGTGTTTTTAAGATTTAAATTTTTGCATGGCATTTTGTAAAGTTTTATTTAGTTTTATAAGGCCTATTTTACTGTTTTTTTTTTTTTTCTTCAAAGTTTTTTTATTTTTATCTTTTTAATTACTTTAATGGGCAGTTTGTAAGATCTGCTTCAAAAAGTAGAATATGATTATAATATATATATATATAGGATCTAATTATTCTTTTTCTGTCTTTTTATTACTATAATTATTATTCAAAAGAAATATCCAGCCACACATAATAATTGGTGTTAGTAATATAAGATCACAATTGGAATGCAACTGCTACAGTGCCTTTCTTGCGCTCCCCAGGAACAACTTCTATCAAAGACTTTCTGTCTTTCCTTCACCCATTTACTAAGGTTGAACAACAGCTTAGTATAGTCACATGTTTCCCAGAGGAGAGTCCGGTCCACTTGGGCTGGGAGACTGTCTTGTTCACAGGCCCTGGTTAGCTCACAGGGCATCATCAATAGAGACATGGGCAGCACTTAACCGAAAGCTGACTGGCCTGGGAAGAGAGATGTAACCCTGAGCAAAGTACCTGGATAATGATGAGAAAATGCTACCATGAGAACTCCATAGTTGATGCTGGAGAGGCGGAGGGGCACAATACTTAACACCAGACTTACACAAAAATGTTTAGGTTTGATTCCAGTTTCCCAGTTAGGCTGATGGGCCCTCTGTGCTTTGTTCTCAGTGTGAGGAGAAAAGCCCTTTGAACTAAAATAACTTGGCACCAAGGATCCGCACACAGCTCCGTTGTTAGTATTCTGGTCTGACATAACAAAGTGAGACTGCTAATGTGATGTCCTTAAACATTTGCATTCAAAGGATAAGTCTGGTGTTATTCTATATTTTTCTTGCTTCTTGTTCCTACTTTAAGGCAAAGTTAGGCACTGTAGTTTTTACTAAACGTTACTCAAATGAGAGTAAGTGGTGCATTTTAATGGAACTATTCTAAACTATGGATTAATTAACATTTGTTGCACTTGTAAGTATTTACGGCGGTTTGACTCAAAATAAACTGCACTGTCCATATCCATTATAATGAAGTAACTTGTCACCTAGTGCCATGAAGTGGCTCATTTATTTGAATTTAATCGATGTCTGTGGAATCGAAAAATAAACTATTGTATATCAAGCATTTGCTACACAAGCAATACTTGTTGGAAGGATCAATTTATTGTTAGTGTTAGTCATTTGACAGGATTTGCTGACAATAAGAAAATTATAAAATACCAGTAGCCTTATTCTTTAAGCAGTAATGTGTTTACTACCCTGTGATGTTACTCCCCACATCCACACCTTTTACCAATTGCGCCTTTAGCAACTCATCATGCTACCCCCAGAAACATTCCTATTCCAGCACCTTCAGCCCTCTAATACATACAGTATGAACCTAAATAGAGCAGGGCATTATTCAGTCATTACCTGCCATATATGACTGTATAAAATGGAAGAAAGCCATTTAAACACATCTACACAGCCCTGAATAAATATACAACACACTCATGTTTCAACACACAAAGCAATTTTGCAGTATCGATGCAAAGCCCCAGCTGTGTTTTCATCTATATGCAGGCGTGGGGCTGAATTGCACAGCCAGAAGTGGCAATATGATTTATTATAGATGTGATTGTTTGACTCCGACAGCAGCTGCAGAAAGCCTGCATGAAATCTGGCTGCTGCGACTGAACTGAGAAAGAGTGTGTGTGTGTGTGTGTGTGTGTGTGTGAGAGAGAGAGAGAGAGAGAGAGAGAGAGAGAGTGATGGATCCGGAGAATGTGAATACAAAGATAGCAAGATAGAGAGGGAATGAATGAAAGACACCCCAGGAAATATGTAGTATATGTCTGTGTGCGTGCAGGTGTGGTTCCACTGTTTGGGCAGCCAATAACATTCTCTTGTTTTAGCTGTTCTTGGAAACATGTGTACCATTCACCAGCACCAAAACCAGTCTTTCAAATATACAAGGCTTAGCACACAGTTCAATACTTGAATTAACCTTCTCCCCCAAGGTAACGTCCCCACCTCCCTCGGGTATTTCTGAAGACTTGCCAGTTTTATTACCCCCGAACATCCTCGTAACACTTTTCCAGGTTTTCTGATTGCTCCTGAGAGGCCATCACCACTGGCCCAAGCCCTTAGGGGTTAATGTACCCTTTGTATTAGGGCAGATTTGTAATAGTAGCTATATATCATGGTTTCATCTTGAAACAGCTTATTAAAATGCATAATATTTAAAATGTCCAATTTTAAAAGGTGAAAATCAGCATTCTATTAGAGTAGGTTTATGAAAACCTCAAATGTCTAATTCTACTAATGGCTTTGTGCTTTGTGATATCACAGTTCCCAAATGATCAATGCTAGCAGCTGTGCAGAGAGACGGACAGACCAGGCAAGTATAGCCTACATGGGCCTGAATTGTTACAGTTCTTAAACCCCATGGGTGGCACTGAACACATTTGCTACCCTGTTCTTATCTGTAATCTGTTCGTGTCACTGGGAGGACACACCCAGTGAAAGGCTGCGATAAAACATCAACAACCTGCAAATCCAAGGAGTAACTTGCTGCTTCCTAAAAGTTGAATAACAATGGGTTCCCTGCTGCTTTGCATACAAAAGAGAATCCTGGCATTTCTATATTGACTATCCTTCACTGTGCGCTGAGGTACATCCAAAAGGCTGGCAATTCCCTGAAATTCCATGGAAGATTTCTTTGTAGCAGCACGCATCCAGTGGGGTGGGATGGAGGTGCCAAATTGCCATAAATTTCAATTTGGCAGAACTACACAGCTAATTTTTGAGCCAAAACCAAAGAGTTACGACTTGGCCCTACTCCCATGTAGAACAACATCCATCATGGAAACACAGTGGAAGGTTACCGAAAAAGTCAACAAGACCGTCATCATCATGGTAAGAATAATAAACACATGGTTAAGGTTGTGAAACTGTCACATATTGGTACAAAAACTGCAAGTTTTAAGAAAAAATTTAGGTTCAAATAAATACTTTCTTAAGGTTAGAGAACCTTCATTGTAAATAAACAATGATTCACATGAGGAATGAACAGCGGATTCCAGCATGAAAGTGTTTCATCGATCGAATCTCCTCCGAACATGGACTTTATCAACTAACTTCTTCCTTTACTCCCATTATAATTACTACAGCCACTAGAGGTTGCCTAGCAATAAAAGGTAACAATGGGTTCGTAACAAACTGCTTTCATAGGTGACCTATGGGATTGTTTTATTCATGGAGGACAGTCTCAGTTGTCTGGATCTAGATAATCAGAAAGCCATGACTTATAATATTCTTAGAAATTATTGTTTTTTAATGGTGAAATCAGGGACCATGAGCCCATAAAGGGGATGAATTAATACACTGGCAAAGGGACTTAATTTAATGTAACAAGCTGTTGCTACTTACTTTTTGATAAAACAAAGCAAAAAATGTTCTATTTAAGGTGCTAATAAACTTATGTAGTATTAGGATACTATTGATAAATTAAATGACACCTGCGAGAGCTATTTCAGGCAGACAAAATAATAAACTCTACATCACCAACTTTTCCTGGTAACGTTTTTCCCTGAGGGGGAAGGCCAGCTTCTAGACCACCCTCCCCATACCTGCTCATTCTTCTCCTGCCAACGCTCAGTGCTCAATCACTGCCTCCTGTCCTTTGGTCATCTGCTCCCTCCTTCTCACTGTAATGTCTCAGTGTCGGACAGAAATGTGGGTTAGTCTGAGAAACTGATTCCTGCATCTAATGCGGATACAATTGTTTCTGGAGCTGCTATTTTAATGGTTTATTAGATGTGCCTTACATTTGCTACCAGATTGACCTGTCGACGAATGCAAGCCTTGCAACTAGAATGCCAGCTTTTCACTACATGTTAGAAGCATTCAAAACCGATAAATCAAACAAATGTATTAATTGCTAAGAATAACACTGCATTCAGTCCTATTGCTTCCATACCTGCAATTATAGCCTTTTGTTTCCTTCTTTTTAACCATTGATGGTGGCAAAGCTGCATGTACAGAATTGGTGAAGACTCTAATCAGTGCTGCAAACACTGGCGCACAGCAGCCAGTGCAGCTTTGATACTCACAGAAAGATCTCACCCAAGTGTTAAAGCGGGTTTGGTGTGATCCAAAAATGCAAACTTTGCATTTAGTGAATTGTGCAGAAGTGGATTATCAAGTTAGATGAAAAGGTGCTCCACCGCTCACTCACATGGGTTAATCAGCATCTGGCTCTGGCTCTATTTCTTGGAGAAGTTTTGGTAATTTGTTCTTATTACTCCCCATGCACTCATTTGCTCCCCCCTTAATATGCTCTAAATGCATACAGAGCACTGACCCAAACATAATTGAAATTGCAATAACCTACTCTCATGAGTAGTCTGACAAGCAGTACTTGCAATATAGTTCACGTGGATGACCTTGAGCGCTGCTACATCACCATCTGGGAAAGTTTTATCCTCTCAAAAGACTTCGGTGAAGGAATTAATATAAGATACTCTTATTTTGTAGGCACACACTAACACTCCAGGCTGAGATCTCCTATTAGCTCAATGATTAACTTCTATTATGACTCCAGAAGACCCCACTTCTATCCTCAGTAACCATGGCGACCAAGGTTTGTCATAGAAGAGTGACAATTGCTCAAATGGGAATAACAGTCCATGTTTTTGGAGTGGCTCTTCTTAAAGATATTCATGGTATTGCTTTTGAAAAGGGACTGAAGTAGTTGTGCAAATAATAAAACAAGGAGAGTTTGAGAGTTAAGTTCAAATCTGCCCTAACTTGTCAGCCAGTTAGGATTAATGTCAGGGCTGCACTTAGTTGATTTCATTTGAGATGGAATTTTGGATAAAAAAAAAAGACAGAAAAAAGACAAAAAAAAATAGAGATACAGGTTCAAATTTGCTAAAATAGCTGCAAATGTCCCTACTAGTGTCAAAAAACATTGAGGTGGGGTCATTTATTGCCTAATATTGTTGACATTATAAAAACATCTAAAAACTACTCACATGTCTCTTGAGAGGCATCGGTAAAATGGCTAGCGGAGGGGATGGTGACAGAGTCTGTAACTTCGAATAAGATTCTGGGAGTAGAGTGGTTTGCTAAAACAAGATTAGAGAAGATGGATCTTCTTGCTTCTCTGGCTGACTTTTGATACTTTTTCATTGCACTTTTTCAGATTTCATCAGCCACAATGTGTTGTTGTTTTTTTGTTTTTTTACATTTTCATTCCTTTCTCCTACAGTCGTTCTTTAATTGCTTGGGTGGAATCGTTTATCCAGGGCTGAGGTGTTCTATTGGATTATTTGTCTTTGTTAGGTTGAAACAATAATCAGCATTAAAAATGCAATAATGAAAACAATTATTAGTTGCAGCCCTGATTATAAATAACCTATTATGACTTTTTGTCACCAGTTGAATCATAGGCAAACTGCAGTCGTGTGTCTTCAGTTTTTTCCTTTTATTTCATTGATTATCTTCTTGTTATCCTCTTTTTTTTTGCTCAACCTCATCCTCTACTCCACGCATGCAGAGCACATACAGTCTATTTGCCACATTAGTGAGGCAAAAAAGGGATCAGAACCAAGTCAGTATACTGACCTGATGTGTCAAAATGTTCCCACGCCCCTCTCCTCTATGGTTTTGACTTACATTGACAATATATTTCGAGCTTTTTTTCAGTTGTACAGTGTTTCACAAAGGCTAAAATGAAACTTCAGTGAAAATTGTGTGACATAATAGGGGCCTACATAATATACTGTAGACGATTAGAGAGAGACTATGGGATGATATCCATAGAAATCAAGCTCTGGATATAATGAGATTTAAGCCTACAATCTCTGGTCAGTGCCACAAAATAAAGGTCATGAGAACCTGCGGCACATAGCCCTTGTTAGCCTCTTAGGGGTTACGGAATCCAGCTCTCAGCGCTTCACCTCCTTTATACAGGTTTTGCATCAACTTATTGTATCCCAAATCAGTGTGCGTGAAAGAGAGAGTGGGTGTGAGAGAGACAGAGTGAGAGAAAAAGAGAGACGGGTACGGTAGGCTATAGGCTGCATCTTCAACCAACGGGAGTTGGCATTCCCATGCAGAACAGACAAAGAGGGGGGAAACGGGCGGAGGTGGGTGGGGGAGTGAAGCGGCGAAGAGTGAGGTGAGGCAGAGCTCATTCAGTGGGATCGTTGAGCGGCGGAGCTCCTCGGATTTTACTGAGAGAAAATCCCTCCGATCGGTCTGTGAAGCGCTCCTGTCCTGGACCGCTGTGCGCCCTGCAGCTCACTGTGGCTCACCCCCTCTGAAGCGGATGAGACAAGACCCAGCAAGGGGACAAGACCAAAAACTTTTTTCATCGTGCTTTTCAACAAAGGTAAGATGCTGTTTTTTTTTTTTTGTTTTTTTTTTTTCCCAGCCTGCAAACAGGTTAGATACACTCTGCACGGTGGAGCTGATGAGGAGACGCATGGTTCGTCTTAATCCTGATTTGTGTCTTAATTTTGTTGTTTATCATCGCAATCGAAATAATTGCTTTAATTGAGAAATCACTGCAGGTGCAACAGGGTTGCATATTTCTTGGTGATCCAAGTTGAACATCTGTTTGCAGATCTCCCTTAAATTAACCACTGGCTTTTCCCCCTTTGTGCAATATTCATATTCCACAGATTCTCAGAGATTAAGATATAAAAGTGACAACCTGCATATTACATTAACACGTCTGAAAAAAAAAACAGATTTGCATTTATTCACATCTTTCTTCGGGTTTCACAAATTACAGACTGAGGCGTGCATGCATCAAATAAAAGTCGAATTGCTTTGTTACCAGATAAATGATCTAAGTTTACCTACATGCCTTGTCAGTAACAGTACCATCACAGGAATAAATCAACCCCGCTACATGTTTTTTTAAGACAGCAACCTGAGGCACCACTTTGGTGATAGTGCTGTAGTTTTTTTTATACTCTTTCTCTTGTGTGTTGACACCAGGTGCTACTGTATCCTGTGTCGAGTGGTGAACCGTTACCATATTTACCTTAGTGACTTTGATGCTAAATTAGTCAACAAGTTGCCACTTGAGTTCAGAAAGTTTCTTTGCTGTAGGTTAATCATTTTTGTTTAGACATGATCTGATAGATTCACAATTAAATAATCAATGTTTGTAAACTTGTTTGATTCTGATAGAGAAAACCTGATAGCTGATTTCAAATTGTATCTTCTATCTGTCCATGAAAATGTTTGAACGTGTTTTTTGTTGTTTTTTTTCTAAATCATGGACTCACATTTCCACAGACAAAACCTGAAAACCCTGTCATACTACCGCCACCCACCTCCTCAGCCAACCGTTGCCGTCCATTCCTTTCCATATTAACACACACACACACACACACACACACACACACACACACACACGCGCAGTGTTATCTAATAACACCATCAATGTCACCATGGAAACCAGCTCTCTTGGCACCATCACCATTACTCTTGCCTTGTCACTGGAAAACGTTGACACTACAGAGCATGTTAGTGGATTCTTCTGTCAACAGCATGTTGATGGTTGCAACCTGGAGAGGAGGTGGTGCATCTTCTGGGTACAGATAAGCGTGTATTTTGGATTTTTAATGGGCACGTTGTCTTCCACTGGTGATCCTAGTGAAAGGAAAGGAACTGTCTGTGCCGTGTGCGCTGTGTAGCAGGGATGTGATCCGGTGAGGAGAGGCCTTGGGGCTTCAGTGTAATTGCGGGGAGAATCCGTAAAGGAAAGTGTCCATGCAGTTAATGTGATTTGTCCTTTTCCCCAGAGGCTGCTCTCTTCTGTAGCTACTGTGGCATTTGCTGCCTTTACATGAATGGACACAACAGGCATTCAAGGCAAGCTCACACATGACTGAGAGGGAGGATAAGTCACTGGATATGAATCTGGAGGGTGGAAGGTTTTTTTATTTTTTAAATAAACGTAAATGTGTTTGTCATGTGTGGGGGTTCAGCCTGCATGCTGCCATCGCATAAATGGAAATTCTCGTTCACATCAATAGGAATGTGTTTGGCCACATTATGCACATATTTAGCATTTGTTTACAGAGAAGAGTAACATTAGTGTGCTCCATTAATCCTCCTTACCTGCATTTGTCAGGAACCAATAGAAAACAAATTATTTCCCTGGATGTTTATATTTTTCCAAGGGAAATATATTCTATGTAATATTCTTCTTTTTCAACATTTGATCAGCTGATAGAAAACTCCTGATTCATTCTGTCTGTTGAATCAACTGGATGAATCAAAAATAAATGCAAAGCTATATGAAATTAATTAAATGTGTGTTATAACAAATTGTATGTGTTAAAGGTAATGAAGTCCAACGTTGAATTACCAAAGGACCAACCTCTCTGAGCATACATTCATCGAAGTAATCACACACACACACAGACAATATGCAGAGGCGCTCACATGCCGAGACAAGCCCCTGCAGCGTCGCCCATCTCCCACTGGATGTGAATTGAGTCAAAATCATATTTCCCAGAACCTGTGATGTTAACCATCTGTGAGGATGTTACTTTAATTAGGGTAGACATTGCTCGGGGTACTCAGGGCAGAGTAGATGTTTACATGGACATGTGTGTTTGTGCCTTTGTGTTTAGTGTAGGCCGCTCTACTGTGAGGTACACACACACACACACACACACACACACACACACACACACACACACACACACACACAAACTAACACACTGACATAGGGGGAGGGTATAGTTGTGTAGATATGCAAGCCAGGGGTAAATAATATGGAGAGTAAAAGGAAGTAACAGCATCCTGGTCAAAAAGATCAATATGCCGACTAACTGATAGCCTCTTCATTGACTGTGAAAATTAAATTTTACCAATCAAAATCATCAGTTTTATGGATTGATTATAGTGGTCTGCTGTGCTTGAGAGTTATTAAGAAGAATCCACTGGATGGATTTGTGTGGGATCTTCATTTGATGACTGGGAGTGGTAGACCAGATGGCAAATGAGCCATCACCAGTAAGCAGGCATGATGATTAAAAGAAAATTGCATTTACACTGCAGATTAAGCTGAAAGACTAATAGAAATCCTATAGGATGTTCGCATGTAAAGGAGAGAATTTGGTCTTGTTTCCATAGCGAGAAACAATTATTTTCTTATATGATCCCTAACAATTTCGAAAGCAAGCAGGCTGCAGATGGAGCTGGGCTATTTTCCTTGTTGCCTTGGTGTTTCGTACGTAACAACAAAACTCAAGAACAATGTGGAAGCACTTCAGTTTCTGCCAGATAAACTGAGATTTTACACTGCCAGAAGTGTTAGATAGAGCAGGACAGTAACTCTGATATGTGGGAGTGACAGAAAGAGAAAAAAGACAAGGAGGACACGCGGTAAAATATGGGACTCTGGGTTCGAAAGAGATAAACGGCCAAAAGATGGAGTGAGTGAGCAGGGTAGAAGATGGGGTAGTGTCTCCTCCTTGATATTTTACTGCGAGCTCTGCCCCATGCATAGGGAAGCAAAAAGGGCTGCACAAGCAGCCTGAAGATGCAGCATATGTTACCTGTCTGTCGCTGGCCAAGCCAAGCCTCTCGTCTCCCTGCTGCTTGGAAAGGCTGCCGAGAGAGTGAGAGAGTGATAAAGTGAGTGTGAGAAAGACGGGGGGCGGAGAATAAGCTGGGAAAAGTGGAGGAATGAAAGGAAAGGGAAGAGGAAAGGACAGTAGAACTTGGTAAAAAAAAAAAGAGGGCGGACAGGAAACAGGTGAAACAGACACCAGAGTACAGCAGGGGAGACATCTCGAGCAATATGTTTGTGTGTCCGTGTGCATGTTTGTGTGTGTGTCTCCATTCATGGAGCTTCTCTGTGGTCTTGCTGGCAGTCTGCGGCATCTAGTGCTTGAGTAATCCTCCTGGGAACACGCTGAAGCTGCCAAAGTGCCATCCAGCTCCTTTTTTCACTCGTTACCACCCTCATGCTCGTCTATCTCTGTCTTTCTTTTTCTCTCTTTCTCAATACTCCTCTTTTTCTTCTCTTAGCTGTTCCTTTCATTTCACTCTTTCCTAATTACTTCAATGTCATCCAATTTTGTTTAATTCTGCATTTTATTTTCCCTGTATTGCTCTACCTGCCCGTTGCTTTTTGGGCCTTGAATTGTGATCCATCACTGTACTCCTTGTGTGAATCTTCCCAATATGAGGGATTCATGCTCTTTTTTTTTTTTTCTTCTTCTTCTTTTGCTCTTGTAGCCCTGCCTATAGAATCAGTGTTTCAGTTCTCAGAGATCTGAACAGAGTGAGGCCTTTCCCATGGGTTGACCAAACAAAGAGCCTGGCTCCCTTCACTTCTGTATGACTGCACAGGAACAGAAACAGAGGCATTCACTAGCGAGTCTGCTGCTGGGCGGCAAAACGATAGATCTCCGCTGGCCATGGTCAAGGCATTTCTTCAGCTTAGCTATGAGACAGCAGCAATCATTAAACTGCCATTAGAATCTGCTTATATCTGTAAGGGAACGAATACAAGCTCCAAAAGTGGAACCATGTGTGTTTATCATTTTTCAACAATTAATCTCCATAGATTTGCTTTTTGATAACATCTTATTTATAATCCATGTATATGGAAAAAGATTAGTTCCATTTTAACTTGTATTTGATCTGAGAATTATCCTGTGTGCTGTCATGACATGACAGGACAGCAAGCAGTCATGAAATGCAGTGAATACAAATGTACCTTTAGTTGAGATGTTGTGCTTTGTAAAGCACAATCTGAAGTAAGGAATTTACACATTTCTGTGTAGCCAGTTCAAAGACCATGTTGGAAATGTTTTGCTTGGTCACATCTGGTAGACCCAGGTCAAAAGTCATGGTCAGTGTAGCCCACATGTGTACTAACAGCCTGCCAAGTTCACAAGTTGAAGAAATTTACACCAGATTTAAGAGCTAATGTGGTAATCCAACACATCCTGAAATACCTGTACACATTTTTTCTCACATGTGGACTAGTTTAATTTGATCAGTGATGATTTAATTTGCTCCATTTTTTTCAGGATGACTCAGATGTAGTAGAGTCTCAGCATTGATATTGGACATTAACAGTCACCTGCTGGCTTGGGGGTGGGGGCCCAGAGGGGACTGAGTCAGTGTTTACTGGTACAGTGAAGGCCTCAGCCCACCCACCCCTTCACCACTGCCACTGTCCTCCTCCGAAAACCCCAAACCACCCACATCCGATTGGCACCTGCCATGTCGGAATCCAGGTCAACAGGGGGAGTAACATGAAATTGCTCCGAGAGTGATTGGTAAAGGGAAGAAGGGGTCGGACGGGGGGGGGGTCACGTTTTTGTTTTGTTTTGTTTTTTTCTCTTGGCACCAAAGACCATGCCACTGAGAACAATCGGCCCATTGTGTGGCAACAAAAGAATCATAATTAAAGCACTTAGTGACTCGTTCAAAACATGTAGAAGACTTCATCTGAAGAACTGTCACAAGATTCAGTCTGACAGATTCGCACTGGTTATCAGATGGAGCCACTCTGGTTAATGCCATTGCTCTGCGAACCTTATGCCTCAACACACAGACAATAATATGTAACATGAAACAATAAGACTGTATGATAGTTTACTTTCATTTGAATTCTAGAAGGATATTCAATAAAACTGTTAATATTTGACAGAATACTGGAGCATAATAATCATAACAACATTCAAACTATACTTAAAATGTTAATGAGAGTAATGTTTGTACAACCTCTGTTAAAGTTTTGGAAAATTAATTGTATCCTGCAGAAGTTGCTCTAGCTGCTTTTCCCCTCATCGTCTTTTCTAGAGTAAAGCTTTTATGACAGTTCAACAATCAGGATAATGGGAGGATCAGCAAATGGGGAATAAAGAGGAAGAGGATGAGTAGAAAAAAAAGGATTTGATGATGATTAGAGTTTCCATATGGTGACAAAATGTGGCTAGATATTATTTTCACATTTGATCCTCCTGCCATCAGCTGAAGTCTAAACTGAGTGGGAAAACAGACAAAAACACAAATGATAAACAGTATTAAAAAAGTTCAAATTAAAATAAAACTATTGTCATTACCCACTTCACCCACTACCCCTCCCCACCTCACCCACCTTCCTCTTCCTTTGCCCCTTTTTACTATTCCACAAATCCTCAATTAAGTGCGTAATGGGCCTCTGAGGCAGGTTTGTGTGCTTCTTTGTTCAGCTCTGGGGGATCGGCCGGCATTAATGTTCCTCTTGAGTATGTAAATAGCCTGAGCTGTGGGAGCGCAGCGCAGAGCTGCCACTTGTCCGCTTAATCGCGGAGAGCTCCATCACTTTTCGGACATTTTGGGGAGCTACAACAGGACATGCATGAGAACTTCAGCACCAAATACAATGCCCACACTCGGAGGAGTAACCTCAGCGCCCATGTCCACCTCCCACTTCTTCCGGAATAAACCCCCTTTTTTTTGCTCACTCTCTCGCTCTCCCTCCTGAAACCCTCAGGACCCTTTACCCTCACCCCACTACCCAGCTCTCCCTCAAAACGGCCAGTGCCCCCTCTCCCCTCCTACTCCACACAAGCCTGACCAATCCTCCCTCTGCATGTGTGCTGCTCCCCACTGCTCGGCCTATCCCATCCCGACCAGCCCAGCTGACAGACCCTACAGTCTAGTTTTGTTTACCTCACCCACTTGTCCAGCGGAACACACAACAATCCCCTTCATTGCCTGTTTGTCAGCCCGCTTTTCAGAACTAAAAGGGGAAAAAGAGAGGAGGGAGGGGGGCTTAAGGGGGGGGGCTGGTTACAAAAACAAAAACGGAGGAAACAATTAAATTGCCCCTCCTCCCAATGAACCCTGTGCTTGCGGTTTCCCAGCTCTAGATTCTGTGAACTAACTTGGAGGCCTGTAAAGTGGCCCATTATTCTGGTAGGGGTGGCGTGTTCCAAGAGCGGCTTGCCTCAATGGCTGATGAACACAGAGAGGGTTTTGTTAGAGGGTTTTGGCTCACCACATTGTGCACTGGTTAATTAGGAGCTGCATCTATCTATCTATCTATCTATCTAGACATCTAAACATGTCTAAACAGTATACAGGAGCTTGTTTATTAGATAATATCTCCAATGGTTTCTTTCTAGTGACTGTATCTAGAAAGGAACATTTTAGATATTGTCTACTGTCAAGTTAAATTAATTTAGATACATATAGTATGTTTGAATCAGAATTACATTTTACACACTGTACTTGATCCTGCTTGCTCAGATGGATCCTGACATCACTGGGAATCCCAGCTCCTCTTATGGTATGAGGATTACAGTGCGCCAGGATTTCGGGGAATTTGTGTTGTATGCCTTAAATCTCGACTGAAGGGGGTTTACCATCCTCTCAGCAGTGTGCTCTGGGGATTTGGCCACGACTGGGATAAAACTGTGGAAATATGTCGAAAATACTTTTGCCCAGAGCTTCTGATAAAATGATTGACTGTGACTATAGTCAGGCTTTCATAATTAGGGGGTGAAAAAAAGCCCTAGCGAGTGTGTTTTTGCTCTGAATGGCATTCCAATGCTGCGTGTGACTGAAGAAATATTTACATAGTTTGACAAAGTATGCAGCGAATAATGACATGGAAAGAAAAACAATGAACTGAGGAGCAGCAGGGTTCCCCATTGGGGATGCCATG
The DNA here is from genome assembly GCF_002260705.1 of Seriola dumerili. Lineage (NCBI taxonomy): Eukaryota > Metazoa > Chordata > Actinopteri > Carangiformes > Carangidae > Seriola > Seriola dumerili. Next base: position 5,398,063 of record NW_019174474.1, read on the forward strand.
TATAACAGTAGTCAGTAATAGAGCTCTTATTTTCACAGCATTTCAGGGATATGAGAAAATCACCGTGTAGACGTGTTTCTCTAAGAACAGCGTCAGTGAAGTGGTCCTGAAAGGAAAGCAGGCATGCAGAGTGTGAAAAAAAAAAAGCAAATTGTTTAAACACAAACCAGATATATTTCTTTGATCCCCTTTCTCCTTTATCTTTGCAGATTTGTTTTATGATATTTTTCACTCCATGCACCATTGAATTTGCTTGATTCGAACAAAATGGTATTTGCTGCTCTAAAAAACGCTGGGCCAGCACTCAGGTTCACACCAGGTTTTCATATTTTTCATATCTGCCTCTGCTGAAAATGTGTTGTCTGTCAGACATACTCAGCAGTTGAAGGCACTTTTTTAGATGACACAGTGTTGTGTTAGCAATGATGCGTTGTGAGGGAGAGACAGTGAGAGAGAGAGAGAGAGAGAGAGAGAGATAGAGTTTGTAATGAGGAAGAGAGATGGAGAGAACACACACTCGAGAGACTGACAGCTCTGTCACACTTCCCTGCTTTCCTGATTTGCTTCCCCACTGCATTCTGGTCATCCTTGATGTGATGTGTTTTCCTCAGTGCAGATACACAGACAAGCAGGAACAAGGAGTTTTCAACTATTTAATAATCATACCACATAGAAATGTGTGTGTGATAACATCACTGTAGGCCATGTCTACACATGTTTCAGATTCTGTTTGCAGTAATAAGCATAGCATGACAGTCAGTAGATACCATATGGCACATATCCAAGAGGCACAAGAGTACTTTTATTCAAGAAATACTGAATGGAATTAGTCCTAATGTATGTCTAGGAATTTCTGCCGGTTGTAACAAGTACAGTTTGTGGTACTAGCTGCAACATCTAAAGTACACATCTATACTTTAAGTACTGATGTCTAAGGCTAACTGTACTGAGTATAGCACATTAGTTAGCATGAAATTTACATTTACATTTACACTTTCACATACTGTATATTTGGATAGATGTAAATACGCCCTTGGAATTTTATTTGTCTACTTTTTTAGGAATTATCTCAATCAGCTCAGTGACTTTTGATGGCATTTTTAACCATATGAGCTGGACATGATGTAACACGCTCTAAAAAAAAATTTACATTGATTTGCAGCCTTTAGGAGTTATGTGTATGTGTGTCCGGCTTAGCTGGCTGATGTAATGATCTGTGTGTGTGTGTGTGTGTGTGTGTGTGTGTGTGTGTGTGTGTGTGTGTGTGTGTGTGTGTGTGGGCAGGAATGCCCTTTCTGTCAACACTGCGGGGTGGTGTGAGGAGAGCGGGGCATGGCTACTGCTGCAGGCTGTGCTCAGTCCCTACAGACTCCAGTGTTTAATTAGTGAGAGAACATCCATCCTCCTTAGTCCTCCTATTGGCAAATCCTGAGTGAGACTGTAACCTCCTCACCCCGCCTCGGATACCGCGGGACTGGACCAACAGAGATTTATGACCACAGGCAACAGTGCAATATTTTGTGCACGTGTCTGGAATGTGTGTTGTGCACACACAAGTGGGAGCGTGAAGGGAAGGAGGTGGGGGGGGCAGGGGGTTATAGTGAGAGTAAGTGCACGGATCGTCTACATTGTTTAAATTTGAGAGTGTAGCAGGTGAGTCTAGTGATGTATGAAACGTGATTTGTGCAGTAATCTCATTTCACAGGGCCAGCTGCCCAACACAGATGTCAGCTCTTCATGTATCCACAGATAACCTGATAACACAGAAGTCCTTCATATTACTGTTAATGTAGGTACATGCTCCATCTCATTCTCCACTTCAATTGATTACTTTAATCTGACCTTCGCCCAACCCTTTCTCTACACCATATTTTCTCATCTGTTCGCCATTCCAATCCTTTGTCTCCATCCGTACCTTCATTAGCCACACCTTCTTTTATCCATCCCCCCCTTTTTTTTCCCTCCACCCTTCCCCCATACATTGTTACACATCTATCTTTATCTTGCATTCTTGCCGTTTCACCCCTCCCACCCTTCCCTCTGTCTACTATACACCTCTCTCTCTCTGTCTCTCTGCCTCTGTCATCCCCATCTCAGTAATATAGCGGGTATACCATAGTGGTGGTTGTAGTAGGGGGTGGGGTGGTCCTGCCTTACTGCCTGATTTAATGAGGTCCTGTGGGGATTGGACTGAAGCCATCAAAAGCTGCGTGCTGCTATACAGCCAGTTCTGTTAAACAGATGTGCCGTTGCTAATGATAGTACTGTAGCATTGCTTCATTTGCAGCCAGCATGAAGACAGGAGCAGCTATAGGAGGAGATGAGAGATGAGCAATAGGTGCGTAACCATTCGTCTGGTACAGGAGGTTGTAGGGAGGTACAGCGGGAGAATCTCAAATATGGGTGATCTTCTTTTCTCCGCTGACCTTTCATCTGAGCAGCTGTAGGCAAATGATGGGGGCTGGGGATAGGGGATACTGGATGGGCAGTAACACAATCCTTTTGGTTGCAGCTTTGAAGGACCTGACTGAAAACATAGCATCATGGTTAAGACTCTTAGAAACATGATGGAGGAAACAGTGTATGTAATGTAACATGAGTGCCTGCAGGTTTGGGAGTAGGTCACTTTCAGGGCAACAGAAAAAGAGAAAAGAAGAGACATAAAGGTGAGGGTGGAGATGAAAAGACATGTGTGTACAAGTATGGGATTATGTTAAGTTGCTCTGGCAGTAAAGTGGGTTGGAGTTTGATTAGATACCATCAAACTATGTCTCTATGCAGATTTTATCCACATGAATGGGAATCACTGAATTCAGTTCTATGACAACCACTCCCCAGCATAATGGGCCGTTAGCACATAATTACAGTGGGACTGGTCACATCTGAGAGACCTATGCAGACTACAACACTAGGCCTCAGGATTCCCAGAGGCTCTCTCTAATGACTGCCTCATTATGGACACAAAGAGTTGTGCCAAACAAAGGGAAACCTTAGAGGATGCTGAGGGACAGGCACGTATGGTTCAATCATGCGTTGCTTGGATGCTGATGCACCCTGATTGTAAAACAGAATGGTAAAAAATTGTGGTAATTGTCTCAATATGTGATGAAAGCAGGAAAAGAGGGAGGGACAGTGTTACAGCTGACACATACAGCATTTTGCAAATTGCTTAGAGGATGCTGTAAAAGGAGCTTGGTACTTGTTATAGAAAAACACACAGAGACAAAAATCTGCCAAATTAGTATGTTTTGCTGCCAGAGGTCAGTGAATGTGTGTGTGAATTCCTGTGAAAACTTTATCTCCATCTGTCGACAGTCTGTAGAATAGTGTTACATGCTAATTTAATGCATTTGACAATGTACTTGTGGGGTCTCCTGACAGCTTGGGATGGCCCATGCTGAGCTCAGGATCAGTTGTGGTAAACACAGCTCTTTCAGCACTATGGAGAGTTAGGTTGACCTGAGCTGAGGCCTGAGACTGTGTCACTGACCGTGGTACTGAAAGCCTGGCCTGCTACCCCATATCTGTTTAGAAGGGTTAACCCTTCAAGACCAGACTGCACCCCAATCAGAATCACCCCAAGAATGAGTCAAATCAATAGCAGGTAATACATTGTCAGAAAGAAGTATTTCCAACTGTCACTAAAGTACAAATATTTAGAATTTAATACATCTGAAAAGCATTTTCCAGTTTCAAAGTTTGATTGTGTTGTTTATAAGAATTAAAGCATTGCTTTCCTTCTTATTAATTTTTTGTTAGAATTGTTAATGGCTATACAACCAAAAAGAGTGTTTTCTGTTCCCATAGAATAATCAAACTCCAGAAAATATATTAAAATAAAATATATATCCAATGACATGCTTTTATAGTTGTTAATATTTGTTTTGTTTTGCTCCATTAAGGCAATAATCCAATCTACGGCAGTACTAAGTAAAATATTACAATGACACTCACTTGAGTTGTGAAATTGTAACCATAAATGTACATGTTTGGTGTTACAGGTTTATGTCCTTTAGGATCTGTTATTTGTTCTCCTTTCTTTGCTTAGCTCTTTCATTAAATCCAGAAATAGTGAGTGGCAGCATGGAATTTACTTGGGTGACTATCAGCAAAAATATGTATCATTCATTGTGCAGTTCCTTTGGCCCTGTGCCAGTCTTTGATCTGACTGTAATCTCACTCCAGGGTTCACTTGGAAGTGGATCAAGACGGCTTTCAAGTTGACCACTGTGTGACTCGGCACACCTATGGGTTCATTCTCTTAAATGAACCAGATCTAGAAGATAGAGGTTCTGATCCAGTCACAGATACCAGCCATTAGAGTTTTTAGGAACACCAAGGTCTAGCCAAGGGTGGTGTGTGCTTTGGATGAGTTTATTGACCAGCTAAGATACATGCATTTATGTGGACAGTGGACACATACACATCCACACACTGAAGTGACAGATCAAAGGCAGATAATGAACAGATTTTTTCCATCTTTACACGTTAGTCTCTAAGAGCTGAACTTACTGAGACCCTGATGGATAAATTTCATTTGGCAGTTGTTGGAAACATCCATAATAGGGATAATGGGAAAGCACAGTGTTGATTGGGGTTTGGTATTTGGGGTTGATTCAATTCAAAGTTTTGAGGCAACTTCCACCCAGTGGGAAAGTTTTTTTTTTCGCTATGGTCCCTCCACTTACAGGAAATGTTTTTTTTCTAAGCGAGCAACACTCTTAGAGCAACTTGTGTGTTTTTGTTGAGCTACTGAAGAACAGTAGGTTACACTGCTGATGGAATAAACCACATTTGCATGGCAGTCCACACATCTCTCTATCACTATCTATCACTGAATGCATTCTTCCCAACAACCATCTAGGGATCCATAATTGAGAGGTATAGAGTGACAGTGTTTCCCTTTCTTCTGATGCTGGAATTTATCTCCCACTTCCTATGCACAGCACAACCTGAAGTGTTTGCTGAGAGCTTCATTTGAGGTGGGGGGGTGCTTTTCCACAGCTCCTAGGCAGCCACTATGTGTGTGCCCATTTCTTCCCACTGCATGGCAAGTGGCTGTGAGGCCCAGAGGGGCCAGATATATCCGGAGCCTGGCCCAGCTCCAGTTGTCTTTACCTCACAGTATATTGTGATGCTCCAGTCATGAGAATGGGCATCGGGCCCCACGGGAAACCAGTGGGAAACTGGTATTCTCATTTACATCTCCCTCTGTGATATCGCATGGATCCCAACAGCCTGAATTAGACAAGTATAACCACACAACCGGTCTCTAATGCAAACTTGTTAATTATTATGTAAGCTCATGTTGTGCTCATGAGTGGCATTGAATGGTGTGTGACAGCAGCTCATTAATTATGCAGCACAGTTACCAAAGAAGCACTATTTAAAAACATCCTGTGAAGTTTTTATGAGTGTTTTAATGTTTCATTTTTTTGTCTGTGAAAAAGAGATTTTCTTTGGTGAGGTATAGATATAACTTGTCTATCCGTTTGCAAATCTTTCAAGCTGCATCCCATCTTTATATGGTGTGTGTGCAGGCTGTGTGTTTGTGTGCTGGGTGTGTGTGTGTGTGGCTTTGAGCTTCCTCTTTCCCCTTCATCCCCTTCTCTCTAAGCCGCAGAGTGTTGCCAGGACAACCCCTCGTGGTCCTTGCTGCATCGCGGTGGCCCTCAATGCCAGCACTCAGGGAACCTCCTCGCACTGGGAAGGCAGCATAAAATCGGGATAATCGCCGTCGATTATGGGACACAATGGGTGCCGCTACTGAAAGATTCATTCATCCTGGAAAAAGAGACTGTGGAGGGGGAAGGAGAAAGGGGCGCCTTGGTCCCTCCGCTGCTCTCCCACGGTGGGCACAGGCATGACATCAGTGGCCTGAAAGAACTGGCATTCTGGACATGCCCACTGCCCCCACCCCCTCTCGCTATACCCTTATCCCCCCCTCCCCCCATTCGAGCCCCCTCCCTCCTTTTTTCGCCCCTGCCAGTTTGGATGCAGTGCTTGGCCGGGCGAGTTGGGGCCACTGCTGCTGTTTGCGTGTGAAACAAAGCCTCTCAGAAGGAAGAGAGAGGAAGCAGAGAGCTTCACATGGTACCAGCCAAGAGCAGGGATGGCTGCCTCAGCCTTCCCCTCACAGGCCCCTCTTTTGGCTGAGAGGTGCTGGTGTGACCCCAGTACCCCCTTCTCCCCTAGTGTCCCTCTTACTCCCCCCTGTAACCCCTTCTTCTCTGCCCTAGTCCCTCGCTCTCATCCCGAAAATGCTCCCTTTTCCCTGAGAGAGCCCTTTGAATGAGTATGACATGTCAAGGGATTTAGGATGAGTGATTTCTCATGACACAACCTTTGCCGACAGAGATGGCATTCCTCTGGCTTTTGTTGTGCAGTTGGTCATTTGTCTGAGGAGGAAATAGCTTTCCAACACATTTCCCTAATTAGAATAATGTGATACTGCTCAATACGATGTGAAGTCCCATGCTGCTGGGATACTAGAGGGAAATCACTGTGACACCATCCTCACATGAATCACGTTGGTCATTTGTGCTGTGGAGTTCAGAGCTTTGGCGTTTTCTTGAATGGTGGGGATATGTAAATATATATGTTGGAGATTTGACTTGAATGTGTGAACTTTATTTTTTCAGTATCATAAAAGACATAAGTGTTGTCTTTTTTTAAATTTAAAATTTAAAATTTATTTGGGGTTATCAAAGGACACATGACATGCTGTATGCCTATTATATCTCTGAGTGTAATGATTTTGAAGAGCGGTGTGACATACCCATTAGCAGATAGCTCATATTATCCTGTATGCTGTTTGACCACCATGGCTCATGTGTGACATAATAAAATGTTGAGCATAACTACAGGTAAACATTAACCTCCCATCTGCTGTCCAGCAGAATGACCTCGAAGCTCCAAAACACCAACATTATGGATGTTAAATCTTCCACCTGTCATTCCTTTGTCGTTTATTCCCTTCTCAGCAAAAGGTGCTACTTACAAAGCACTGCTGTCCGCATGGTGCCATTAGTAAGCATCATCATGCTCATCTCCAGCAGCCTGGCCTTTCCCCTCACTATCCCATGTAGCTGGATGAGTCTGGGAGCGTGATCTCCGGAGGGATTACAGTGTCCAGGGAATGGAGGATCCCTGATGGATTTGGCTCTTAAGCTTCAATATCGACGCCCCCCCCCCACACACACACACACACACACACACACACACTTCTTCTTTTTAGTTATTTATTTTTTCCTATAGGTTTGTTTGGTGTGCATTTGTTGTGTGTGTGTGTGTGTGTGTGTGTGTGTGTGTGTGTGTGTGTAGCTGGCTGTGGGTGATGGGGGTGATGGTGATGCTGGTGGAGTCAGGGGGTGGGCTGAGTGTGTGTGTTTGTGTGGTGGGGTGTTGTAGACATCAGGATGGGGCAATTCAGGTTGCTGCGGCTGTGAATGGGTCTGTCGTCTGGGCTGTGTTGACTCGCTCCTCTCTGGATGCTTTGGACTAGCTGGTGGACAGCTGAGAGCTTCTAGCTGTCAACAGAGCCCTGTTGTTTGTACCTGGCACCTTATCTGCTGACATCTGTCAACATTTTTTTTTTGGATGGAGCAGTCGTGATCCTGCTAACGATTTCTTGTGCTGATTCACTCTTAAACAACAAAGACTGGAGACTTGATCCTGGTCAATGTATATAGCACTTACCTCTACTCCACCAGAAATGAAGTAAGTACTACATTTACAGTTCTAGGCATAATCTACTTTTACTTCTTTTTTCTCTTAATGATTCACTAACACTTCTGCTATAACTACTGCAATCTGTTTTATAAATCAAAGTTAAAAATTGTGATAGCAGAATAACAGAAATAGGAGGGAACTTCTCTGGTGTACGAGTGAAAAGTTTGACATCAGGTGTAGTTTTATTAAGACCCTCATTAATTCTTCATGGCTTCACGGTCCTGTAATGCAATTAATCTGATTAAGCCCTCAGCCAAGATTAACCGGTTTATAAGATGATCCTATTAGAGACTGAGGAGGAGAAACTCTGTGTGTGTATGTGTGTGTGTGTGTGTGTGTGTGTGTGTGTGTGTGTGTGTGTGTGTGTGTGTGTGTGTGTGCGTGCCTGTGTGTATGTGTGTCCATCTTGACTTCTGAATTATGACGTTCTTCTGGACTTTTTTGTCAAATCCAATTATAGTCACAGAAACTCACTTTATGAGCGGCTATTAACATTTTAGTGACATCTTTTTTTGTATTCACAGTTTCTAAAAGAAGCAGCTCGAATCAATTTAAGTCAATGGATGCTGGAAAAGGTTTCATATCTCAGAGTTATTCTTAAGGGCAGAGAGAATTCATTCTAAGCTCATGTCATGTTAATGAAAGTTAAAATTATGTACAGCAAGGAGAATTTTCTGTCTAGTAAAATTAGTCTATAACATATATAAAAAAAACATCTTTTCCCTACTAGTGTGAAATGATAGTTGTCTGATGTAGTTGGTTACTCTTTGCTGTACATTTTCATACTCATCTTTCACTGGGTTGCACAATCCCGCTCTCTCATCTGTCTCTGACTTGGCGAGAGAAGTGCTAATGAGAGGATCATGACAGAATAATATCCGACCTCTGTGACGTTCAGCATCTGCTTCCTCTGTCCTCTCTCTTCGTGCTAAAAATAATGAAAGGGAGAGAAAAGTGGGGAAATTCAATTAACAGCATTCATCACTCTTATGGAATGGGATTACATGGTAATTTTTCAGTGTTTTATTTCTGGGGTTTCACTAATTCATCCAGCTTTTATCAGAGGTATGAAATAACACGGAGGTACAGTGTGATGGTAGCTTGCATGTATTTTCTGTGTTTCACACTTCACTTTGAAATTAATAAGATGAGACAGGACTGATCCATCTGTGCGCCTGGAAGCAGACCAGGTGGTCTTCCTATATAGCCAAGCTTGCAACGCAGCAATACACAAAGCCGGGGGAGGTGTGTGTAAGTGTGTGAGTTTCTGTGTGTGTGTGTGTGCTCAAGTGGAATTATTAGTGACTACTTGCACAACAACAATAACATCATAAAGAGCCTTTGGTTGCGAGGAAGTTCCCTAAATGTGGCCTATTGATTTGAGCTCCCTGTCTTGCCTTTGATCAAGTTTCAGCTTTGAAAAAAAAAAGAAAAAAAAAACTTGACAGCCACCATGATTAATATCTATGAAGTGTTCTGACTTCATAGTGGACTACTGGGGGAGGGTACAAGGACAAAAAAGTTAACTTCACCATTGAGGCTTCCGTTTGTGAGTTTTAGGCCATGAACCCCAGGGGTGAGGTGAAAGGTCAGAGTCACATTATTTCTTCTTTGCTTTTCTTTGTAATCCATCACAGCAGACATTTTCATGGGCTTATTGGTCGATGAATAGCAACATAGAGACATCTCTATTTCCTTACAGACAAAAAAAGATGTCAAACTCAACAAGACAATTTGATAGATTGTTCCTGTAACTTCTTGAGGAGATGATGGCTATAAGGCCAAAGCTCATCTTTTTCTTTTCTTTTCGTTTCTTTTCTATTCTTTTCTTTCTTTCTTCAAATTGTATTTGAGGTTTTGTGTGATTCTAAATGTGCTCTCACAATATCATAACTGAGACAGAGAAGAGTGTATAAGTCTTAACAGACAATATGTTTGCTCCTCCTCTCTGTATTTCATCAAATTTTGTATCGTCAAGTTGCCATTTATCTTTATTTTTTCTCTCCATCTGTTTTTCTTTTTCATTGCTGTTTTACCAAAGAAACTTTGTCAGTGTTTGTCTACACCTCATATAGTAATCAGTTAAAAACAGACACATTACATAATACAGCATTTTGAATTGTGATGTGTGCTGAATTTTGGTGAGGTTAAAATTCCTTTTCAAAATTACTTGCTGCTTCACAGTTTGTTCTGTGGATGCAAATGTAGTGTAAATAACACCACTTTGTTTTTAGAATTCTGCTTCAAAATCTGTATAATTTCCTTTTGCATGGTAAACATGTCCCTCAAGTTATTACAGTCAGCCACATTACATAATGTAGTTCTTCCAAATTCTCAGAAGATTATTGTTTTTTCATCAACATACTTGAGATGCTTCGTGTCTGAAGTATTGCTCCAAAGGGCTGCCATTTTACAAGCAGCAGATTGTTGTCAGCTTCCATCTGTTGGATGCTATAGTAACCATGAGCAGTGTCGGACTGACAGCTTGGCAACACATTTGAATGCTCAACATTTTTCTTTATGCACTATTTTGTCTTTTTTTTAGAGGCAGTATGCACACACAGAATATTCAGATTTCTGTGCTATGGGGCATTATTTTGTCACAGATTCAACATAACGCCTTGCTTTTTCTGACAGTGACCACTCATGACAGAACATGACCATGTGATTGTGATGTATACTGATTAATAATGCTGTATGAGCAAGAGTATGTTTTTGATGGGGTTCCGCTTTAAAGTTTTGCATTTAGTAAGCAGACCTTTCATTTTTTTTTCCTTTTCTCTGACACAGTGCCAACAGTATGCCTAAACAAGTGGAGGTGAGGATGCACGAGAGTCATCTGGAGCCCATTGAGGCCAGGCCTCAGTCCAGATGTGCCAAAATCTGCTCCAAGCTGTTTAAGAACCTTCTTCTTACACTCACCGTCCTCGGTAAGTCACCTCATCACTGTTATATCTTCTTTTTTTTGTCTTTCTCTCCTTTTCTTTTTCCTGAAGGACTTAATACCAAGCAGGGCATGCTAAAGATGGGCACCACCGCTGAGCTCAGTGTTCTGTTAACTCAGAGCAGGAGCATGCAGCTTGCTCGTAATATGAGGAGGAGATGCCATCTGTGCCTGCTCAGTGTACCAGACAGTAAGATGACTGGGTGTCCTGACCTTCCCCAGCTCTGTGCCACCTGTTGCTATCAAAAGCTCTCTGCGGCACTGGACACCCAAACAGCCTCTGGTGGTGCATGAAAAATATTGTGATTATCGCAGTGGCTCACTACGCCACAGGGGGAGATTTAATGAAAAGAGGAAAGGGCACGAAAGTAGTGATGCAATTTATGGTTATAGGCTTTCAATCAGATTTAATCAGTTTAACCAGCACATATCATTTTTCTTTGTTCTGTCTGACAGCTCTGTGGTCACTTTCCTGTCTGAGCATTTTATAAGAAGAGGCTGTGAACCTTTTAATAGATGCATAAATATGTATATATGTGTGTGTGTGTGTATGTGTGTATGTGTATTTCCTTTAGCCATGTGTCCGCCTGTCTATCTGTATCTACTTGCATGCATGTGTGTTTCTGTGAGCATGTGTAATGTGTACATCTCACCCCACTTGGCAGGACTCTTGCAAAGCAAGCGAGCCAGCATAATCATTGATCATCTGTCACTTGGCAGATAAGAGCCTGAATGGGAACTTGCAAAGAGAAGGCACAGGAAATCAAGTGCCATCCAAAACCATTGGGTGTGCAAAATCCACAGGATGCTGCTAGATGGGAGGATAGATCGAAGCACAGAGGATGGCGTACAATTTTTTATTTTTTTTTTTTAAAGAAAGCTGGAGGGCTTTTGATTCCAGTGTGTGTTATTAAACAACGTCTGGGGCTGTGTGATCTTTGGCAGTGATGTGGTAGCAGAGGAAGTGCAGCCCCGGGGGTGGGGGGTAG
>NW_019174474.1:5409791-5647044 GCF_002260705.1 Seriola dumerili
GGGGGGGTATCAGAGCACACAGAGGTCATCTTTACTTTCTGGACAGAAATGCTGCATGGCAGGAAAGGAACTGTTAGTTGGAAGAGACATATGTCAGGGATCAACATTGGCTTTGTTAGAGAGGGGCTGAACTCTCCAATTCTTCAGGCCTCTAGAGAGGGAATGGAAGACAGAGGATAGAAATCGGTAGAAAACATCCGTTAGAAATATCAGTGAAGTGTGTCTGAGATTAAGGTCAACTACCTCTCTTTTCCTCCTTTGCTGAATGCTAGAAGTAGTCTTTTTCACCTTCCCTGCCACAAAGTGAAAAAAAAAAAAAATCCTCAAAAGCATTTTGGGTTTGCAGAGATTACACATGCTTCACTAGGGAATCTGACATGCTGCCTCCTCCCCACTGCTTCGAAGAGATCCGATCTTAATCCTCCACGAGATTTACTCTCACTTAGCAGGTTTCCGTTTTATCTCCTCAACCCACTGTCCTCCCTAAGCATGCAGCTCACAGCCTCTTGTACAGCTCCAAACAAGTGAATTGATGGGGCAGGGGTCAGTTATTGAGGCGTCTTAAAGGAGAAAATTGTTGCTCATTTGTCATTTCATCTAAGCGCTTCTCAGTAGCAGCCAATACACCCACAGAAATGTCTCTTTTTTTATGTGACTCACTTTCCTCTGCCTTCTCAATCTGACTTCATTCCAGATTCTCATCTACTTTGCCATTATATACTTGTGCGGTGTCACTCACACACACACATTCCTCCTTGCACTTCAGGTGTGATCTTGGGAGCTGTATCAGGGATGTTACTCCGTGTTGCCGCCCCAATCCACCCAGATATTGTCATGGTGATTGCTTTTCCTGGAGATATCCTGATGAGGATGCTGAAGATGTTGATCCTGCCACTTATCATCTCCAGTTTAATCACAGGTACCGATCACTTATGGCATATACATTACATTGTTACAAGAATATTAGATAGTTTTAGTATTAGTGGTGTGTTTGAGTTTTATCTTTACACTCGTGATAGTAGGAGTGAGCTGCATGTACACTTGAGTTTGAGGGCAAATAAACTTTAAATTCTTCATCTGCACCTTTCAGTGCTTTGTCATGAGGAAAAGGTCCCGTTACTACTGTAATCCTGATTATGAAATCGTAATTGACAACATTTCATTTAAGTCATCATGCTAAGAATCATACACATGATCAAACACCATTATGCAGTCCCTTAATGGTCTTTGCATTCAGCCTTTATGCCCCGCAGTATTGAGTCAACATTTCCATTCAATAAGACCAAGTAATTACCAGGTAAACATGATCTTGCTTGTTTTGGCTGCAGGTCTAGCCGGTTTGGACGCCAAATCTAGCGGTCGCCTGGGCACCAGAGCTATGGTCTACTACATGACCACCACTGTTATTGCTGCTATCCTGGGAGTCATCCTGGTGTTAGTCATCCACCCTGGCAACCCCAAACTGAAGGAGAATCTGGGCGAGGGCCAGAAAAATGATGATGTGTCCAGCTTGGATGCCTTCTTTGATCTGATCAGGAACCTGTTCCCAGAGAACCTGGTGCAGGCTTGTTTCCAACAGGTAAAGGAGGAAAATAACAAGATGATGGACACAGTTTAATGCTGAAGTTTGAGTGTGAGTGTAAGTGCTAGATGCGTAGGAAGTCAGGTGTGATGTGTCTGTCTGAGATATGTCAAGTCAAATATCAAGAATATGGCATCACTAATATATGGAATTCGTAGGCTTGCACAAATGGGTGTGACTGTCTTTATTGCCTTGCAGAGGATTTATCGACAGAGGAATTCAAATACACATAAGATCATAAAGAATAGCCTTGCAGTATGATGTGTTGCGCCCACTCTGTTCTCTGTAGCAGCACATTTTCAAACTCAATCATTGTCTCAATCATTGTCAGTTGAGTGGTATTTACTATCATAACTGGCACAGTATCAGTCATTAAGCTCATCAATAATATACTGTCCTTTGTAACCTCAGATCCAGACGGTCACAAAGAAGGTGGAGGTGGTTATTGAGGAGGATGTCAATGCCACCACCATGGAGGGACTGGTGGCAAACATCACCAAGGAGCCTCAGTTCATCGTCAAAAAGTCCCTGCAGTTCAAAAGTGGCATGAATGTTCTGGGTGTGTGACATTTGTTTCAACTACAGCCATGCTTGTGACTTTATGATCAGCTGTACAGCATGCTAACATGCTCACAATAACAATGCTAACATGCTTATGCTTAGCAGGTATCATTTTAAGCATGTTCACCATCTTTGTGAAGCGTTTTAGCATGCTAACATTTGCTAATTAGTGCTAAACACAAAGTGCAGTTAATGCTAATGGGAATGTCAGTAATTTGGCAAGTATTTAACTGATTGAAAAGTTAAGGAGTCATGAAAGTTGTTACAGTAACTACTGGAAATGGAAAAGTTATTAGGATTCATTCTCTGGGCACCATGAATATCTGTAGTAAAGTAGTAAGTTTCTGAGGTATCTCAGTCTTGACCAAAAAAGTGGGCCCACCTACTGTCATCCCCACAGCAATGACACTACCATGGCTAAAAGCAATATTTTACAGTACATTTACACAATTTGACAGCAGCAAACATTTGGAAAAACCTGATGTTTTTTGGCTGTAAATGTAAAACATATCACCTCCTAATAACAGTTCCTTCATTTCACCTGTCCACACTGGTACTCAAAGTTAAGGGTACATTTATGATTTTCTGTCACAGGTCTGATTGGTTTCTTTATTGCATTTGGCATCTGCATGGGCAAGATGGGAGAGAAGGCCAGACTCATGATTGAATTCTTCAACATCCTCAATGAGATTGTGATGAAACTTGTCATCATGATCATGTGGTTAGTATCACTTAAGAATCTCATTGACTCATTTTGAAATTCATTTAGTTGTTTGGAGTCAGAAATAACTTTCTATGCCAAGTTATGTCTCACGTCATTAAAACAGGAGGAGGTGACAACGATTTAAAGCAGAATTTATCAGTTTCCTGACAAACTGTTTGTCATCTGTTTTTGATATTACATTTAAAGTAATGACAAAATGTTTTTTCATCTGATCAGGTATTCTCCCTTTGGTATTGCCTGCCTGATCTGTGGTAAGATCATTTCCATCAAGGATCTGGAGGTGGTGGCCAGGCAGTTGGGCATGTACATGGTGACTGTAATTATTGGCCTCATCATCCATGGAGCAATCTTCCTGCCCAGCATCTACTTTGTTATCGTCAGGAAAAACCCCTTCACCTTCTTCCTGGGCATCTTCCAGGCCTGGATCACTGCCCTGGGGACAGCCTCCAGGTCAGCATTAGGATGGATGGATGGATGGATGGATGGATGGATGGATGGATGGATGGACGAATAGATGGAGGCATCTTAATATTTTCGCAATTACCTACCTTCTTCTGCTTTTCCTTCCAGTGCTGGTACTCTGCCTGTCACCTTCCGTTGTCTGGAGGAAAACCTGGGTATTGACAAAAGAGTCACTCGTTTCGTGCTGCCAGTCGGTGCCACCATCAACATGGATGGAACTGCTCTGTATGAGGCTGTGGCTGCCATCTTCATTGCCCAGATGAACGGTGTCCACCTTGACCCGGGCCAGATTGTCACCGTCAGGTCAGTAAACACCTAAGATAGTTTGTCTTTGTACTTAAAATTTGTCAGATTCCGAATTAGCTGATGTCATTCGCACTGTTAAATGGAAATCATACTATTGTTACGGTTATAAGATGTAAGTTGAAAGATTTGGTGTTCTTTCCTGCCTGCCTTCCTGTTTTGTATGAAATTTTAGACTCGGTATTGGGAAATGATGAGATCTACGATATTTCAGACATCCATGTATGAAAATAGGCTTCTTAAAAGGACTCTTCCCTCTAAGATTGATTTGACTGCACACAAAAGTCAGAAAAGCTATTCTTAGTCATAACACTCTACACTTCACTCTATTTCAAGAGGGTTTAAATGGAGCCCCGAGGATACAGTTCAGCAAACACAGTTAGCTCTTAATAAATGAGGACAAACACAGCATGGAGTGTAGAGGCACTTAACAGTGAACAGAAAAGCCTCAGTTGATCAAAGTGGCTGCAACTTTAGAGAAGAAATTTACAGGAGAGAAAACAAACCACCAGGAGGAAGCCACATGCGCCAGTGCTGTATTTCACGCTAAGTAGGAAGATAAATACAAACCACTTGCTGTTTCTTGAGTATCTGGAACTAACTTTGCCAAACGCCCTTTTGTTAATAGTGTAAGTCGAGGATGGATGACCTTCAGTCTGACATTTTTGCAGCATATCAGTCCATTAAATTAAACATCCTATCTCTCACATTTAAACCTCTCTTCATGTGCGATGGAGGACCCACTCTAGTGGTCCTGAGCTGTTGCTCTTCACACAAGCACCATAGAGAATGAGTGTCTTCATTTGTGGCAGTGAGGTGCTGCGATTTCACATTCACTGGCGACTGAAGAGTTGAGGAAGGGTTTAGAGGAGGGCTATGGAGGATGTGGTTAGGTGTAGTGGGTTTTGAGAAATGTGACTGAGTGCCCCTTTGCTGTGTCTTCATCCAGTCTGACAGCCACACTGGCCAGTGTTGGAGCAGCCAGTATTCCCAGTGCCGGCTTGGTGACTATGCTGTTGATCCTGACTGCTGTAGGCCTGCCAACCCAAGATATCAGTCTGCTGGTTGCTGTCGACTGGCTGCTGTGAGTTTGACAAGACAAATATGTGTATCGTGGTCACGCATAAATAGATTTTTGTTTTTTCCTGCCTCTGCAAAACCCCTCCTAGTCTTTCCCTCATTGATGGAGCATGCTAGATCATCCTCCTATATCCTGGTTCCTCTCTTTTCAGGGATCGATTCAGGACCTCAGTGAACGTGGTGGGTGACTCCTACGGTGCAGGCATCGTGTACCACATGTCCAAGGCAGAGCTTGAAGAGCTGGACGCGCACGCGGCTAAATCCGACGACATCGAAATGATGACGAAGACCCCGTCTTATTATGACGACATGAAGAACCACCACGAAAACAATTCCAACCAGTGCGTCTTAACCGCCACCGCTACCACCACCGCTACCGCCACTGCTAACAATTCTGTCGTAGTAGATGAATGCAAGGTACAATTAACGCTTACAGACATAGAGACTTGTATATAACCCTCTCTGTTGTTGCATGCTCACCCTGCACTTTTTGCTTGACTCTGTTTTTATCCACTGCATCTTTGTATATAACAATGTAAATAGACCCACTGTTATTTTATGACAGAAGTGAAGCAATAGAACAACAGATGCATGTATGTATATATTTTGTTCCTCTGGAATAGCAGCTTTTGTGTTGAACGTCTAAAAATTTAAAGCGCTTTTACCAAAAGAAAAATTAAACAAACTGAAGAATGATTCAAGTTCAGCTTCATGCAAATGAGGGATAAATCAGATCTTGCTCTACAGTTAGTTAATCTGATGACTGTAACCTTTTCGGGATTGGCTCTAATTCATAATCCTCATTATGACCCTGAGGAATTATTTAGCAGCTCTTCTTTCTACCAAAAGTTCACACTACATCCGTCTTCCAAAACATGTCTTGATTGAATAATGTTTTCCCTTTTCTGCAACCATCTTTTTTTTCTCAAATTTTTACATTTTATTCATCTTAATGTCCAGAATGGTTCATTCTGCTTTCTCTTAAAATATAGCTGATTTTAATTCTTAAACAGATTTATTTCCAACATGGTCATCCATTGCTGTAGCATTTAAAATTCAGAGAGGGAAAGTGTTACAGCAAATTAGCAGTGCATATATTCCCCTACATACACACATCTACCACACTGTCACTGACTCATTCACAGTCAGGTTTTTTATTTTTGCATTTTGACACCATCTATTTCTGCCCATTGCTAAAACTGTTTTGTGAAATTGAAAGCTGTGAAGTAGCTCCCATAATGTAAAACATAATGCACTTTGAATCCCGTCTTTGAATGTATCCCAGGCTTTTAGAATAATATATGGGGACTCATAGTGCTTGTTCCCTCACACACACACGCATACACATAAATGCCCTGGTGGAAAAGGTCTACTGATGAGCCTATTCATTTATTAAAGGGTGAAAGGTGTTGCCTAGCAACACTGGCAACCTGTCACAGAAGCAATCTGTCCATAGGAAAAAGTTATATCCTCCTTTCTGAGTCTCCATTTATTAAGAGACATTTACATATAAATGCGATACAAAGGCTTGCTATTTCCAGTATCCACCATGACTATTTTTTTTCTGTCTTCTCTTCTGTTTGCCTGTAAATAGATTGACTCACATCTCTAACCCCATTTTCAAAGATTTATACCACTGTAGAGTGCTTGCCAGTAACAACAACGTAACAATGCATTCATTTTGTAGTGTTTATACCTTGTTTTCTGTGTAATCTGGCTATTTTGCATTCATGATGTGTTCATTTGTGTGTTTTTTTGTTGTTGTTTTTTTTTTTTTTTTTTGTAATTGCCCCTTGAGTTTTTTGTCATAAATGTGTGGTCTGTTCACAGGTGGGTAAAAGAAACTCAGCTCTTAGGACTGCCATAAGCTTGATCATCAGTGGTCACACAGTCATTCCACTATTTCCTCCATAGATTTTGCACATTGCTAAATAGCTATGAGACCTAAGAAGCTGTGTTTTATTCATTGCCAAATAACATCACTACAGTATCCAAAAGTACAGAAAAGAATGTACTAAATGGTTCTCTGGCTTTACAGTAACAATGTTTACACTCATGTATTATCTAAAACATCTATCTCAACAGATGGCTTTTAAAGAAAAACAGGGTATAGGGTTGATCAGTAACGTTGCTTTTTTGATGGCGTGGCATGCTTTATTAACTGTATAAGCCCGATGATTGAGCGGATCAGATTGCTTGGCTAGAGCTGAAAATCAAACCACACAGTGTTACAGTGTAACACAGCTCTTTGATCCAAAGCTTTATAAGAAATTAAGTTTGTTTGTGTTTGTGTGTTTTTTGTAATCTGTGCCTTGGATCCACTGTTTAGATCTCCCTGCTAACTGCTTGCAGGTAACCTCAGCCACTAACGGCTCTGCTGCGGAGTGCACGCTTGTTGAGGAGGAACCATGGAAACATGAATAATGGCAGCACAGAGATCCCCTGCTCCTGGGCTCCACAAGCTTTCCTACCTGGTGATAAAAAAGAGTGAATGAAAAAAAGTCACATGAACAGAACTACTAATTGTTTTTTTTTGTTTTTTTATGTAGTTTAGTTTTCTTTTCTTTTCTTTTTTTATTAGTCCCTTTAAAAAATTTTGTAACTGTCTATCTGACTGATATGTAATACTAATTCACTTAACCGTGAAATGATAACAGAGGTATACTTTACCTGGTAGAGCACAATTATGAACTATATAGCAGATACTTGCACAACATACTTCAAGGCTTGGGGAGGGAAGGAAGAGAAAAAAAAAGTTAGATAAGCTATTCTTAGCAATACATCCTGGTTGTACATCATAAGATGAGAGAAGAAGTGGCTGTATAACATGGGATGAGATCATCTTCCGAGTTTCATACAGGTGATTCATTATTCTAATACCGGAGGATGAGAGGGAGTTAGAGCATTAATCATGGCAACCAGCGTAATGTTTGTACCGAGCTTCTTCGCTTTACATCCCTGTCAGTACCATCACATATGTGCAGAGAGCCACTGCTTTTCAATTTAAGCTCAGTCTCTCATCTTTAACTGTCAGAGCCTCTGAAGTGCATCTGACCACATCTGCTTTTGCCCAATGTTACCCACTATCCCTGAGGTCTGAGGTCAAACTGATGAGAGGGTAGGAGGCAGGGAGAACAATAACAAACAGGAAAATCACGCTGAGCCTCATAAAACCTACAAGCACAGTCACAGTGGAATTATAAAGCACAAATCATATGGAGCCCATTTTCTATCCCCCTTTTGTTTTCCTTTTATTTTGTCTACTGTAAAAAAAAAATAAGGGGACTTTTTTTATTTTTTATTTGAATCACCTGCTGAGTGAGTTATAAACCTTTTTGTGTGTGTGTGTGTGTGTGTGTGTGTGTGTGTGTGTGTGTGTGTGTGTGTGTGTGTGTGTGTGAGAGAGAGAGAGAGAGAGAGAAAGAGAGAGAGAGCTGGGGTTATGAACATGACCAAGTCAATTATAGGGACCAAACAGGCAGAAAATCAATCAACTCACAGAGGCCTTTGAACTGCCTCCATGACGCAACACATTTTTCAGTTTTCTTACATCAATGTCCATTTATAAGTGGCTGGCACAGCAGCTGATATTTTCTTCTTTTTTTTTCCAATGAAGCCTCAAAACTTAAAGCTAAGAAAATCACTGCCCTAAATATGAAACTTTATACGGTACTTTTACAAAAATAAAAAAATGCCAGTGAAATTAAAGCTAAATTTGCGTCAATGTGATTATTACGAGAACAAATAATACTAAATAATTGACATATCTGAATAAAATTTAGCACAAAAAATGAGGTTATATAGAGCACAAACAAAGTGACGGAGCACAATAAAGCCAAAATGAGGATAATTATGAGTCAGTGGCATAATCAAAGTCATGCACATTATTGTTCCATGTCGACACTGATCGTATTCCAAGTTTTAAAAGAAAAAACACTAAGGGAGAGCAAAAGATACTCAGGCTTGTATGTTTACTCTTTTACAGGGAAAAATGTTGTAATCCTAAAATGTTTACTTGCTCACTACTTGAGCGTTTCACCTCACAAAAGCAGCCTCTTAACAGCACATCTTTGGAAAGTTTTGACTACTGCAAAAGGACTTTGTTGAAAGACAATAATTTTATAATGTGATAATATGACAGGAAGGGGAGTTTCCCAGCACGTACAGTAAGCACACACACATATTTAAGACTACATTCCGTGGCTGAATGATCCTCAACCCGTGTACTGTCTGAAAGCGGAGACAAACTTATTATTGAACACTGACAGAAGGTGAACCATCAGAAAAATGTTTTAAAAAACAAAGAATAGAAAGAAACTGAGGGAGAAGCAGCGCAGCACTCGGCTGTCAGATGGATCCTTGGCTTGCACAAACAGAGACAGATCATTGATATAACACTCTACAGGGAGGCTCGCCAGCTTCTTGTTTAGCCAGACCTAAAAAGGTAAACAACAATATATTTCAGACACCAGAGCTCACGACTGTTTCTACAAACCCTAGATGCTGCAGCTGTGTGTCCATATTGGTGAGAAGTCGTTTAACGAAACGCAGAACAAAAGGGTGGACACATACAGTAACACACATAATGCCAGAATGTTGCCAGCTATCAGGTAATAAAAATGTATTCCTCTCATACAACCAAATGGCTTAAAAAAAAAAAAAAAAGAAAAAGATGTGCAAACACAGAAACAAAGCAGGACAACTGGCTGTTAATCTGTTTTTTTCTTCTTTTTTTTTTAGCCTGTGTGAGTGAGAGGTGAGACTTCTGTGATGTGGGTGTGGATTTGATTTCTTTATCAGTGTCTGTCGGGGTCCTTCTCTCCTGTCTTGTTTCTTTTCATTTGTGCTTAATGACAACCTTGCCTTGAAGATGTTCACTTCAAACAACACATGCTACTTAAAGTAACACTAGGAAACTTAACGAAACACGTAGTGCAGCACTCTGTCCTTATAGTTCCTGAGACGCACTCTCAGAAGACGTCTTTCACTTTGCTTTTTTTAAGCTCGGCTGATAGAAGTGTGCTTTGATACAACATAGCGCGCACTTGGTGTTCTGCTGTACACTCTGCACAGACTGATCTATAGCATACACACAAAAACAAGCATGCACATACACTCACGCACACAAATTCACTATTTTTTTTTTTTGTTTTGTATTTTTGTTTCGCTTTTCTCAAGTGCACACATATATACACGCGCGCAAACACTCTAAAACCTGGAAGGTCACTACATTTATAATTGTAATCAGTGAGCTGCAGAGCACAGCACTGACACCCTAACAGGGCCTTTGGGCTTTATCTTTTGACCTTGTGATCTTCAGGAAAAATAAAAAAAAAACAAAAACAAAAAACTCTCCAGTAAAAGGAGACGATGCAGACCATAGTGTCACCGGTGGGGATTGAGTGTTGGACCGCTATTATGTTCAAACTCACGGTTTTAGAAGCATGAATAAAATAAAATGATAATTATTTTTTGCACCACTATCTTAAAAGCATGATATTTTGAAGTGCCTCCTTGCACTTTGTGTATATATTGTAGGTAACAGATGTTTTTTTTTTTTTGGTCCTTTTGTTTTTTTTGGGGGAGGGGGGCGTTGAAATGATATGTAGGAATATAGTTTCATTGCTGTGACATTTTTAATGTAATCCTCTAGAAAAAAAATATCATCTATGTCCTGAGTAAATTTAGATTAGACAAAATGTATAGAGAGGAAATCGTGTAATAAATTGCTTGTTTTTTTATTCTCTAATAGCTGTTAACTAGTTGTTTTACTTACCTGTCACACACCAATATATAAATATTTTTTTTTTTTTGTATCTAATGTAAGCGTTTTGAATGTTTGTTCCATGAAGATATAAGCAGTGTGCATTCATTTTCATTTTCATTGTACATAAATAAATATATAAATGTTCTGTTCGGTGGCAATGCAGAATTTTCCGGAAATTACAGTGCAGAAGCAAACAACTGTTTGCACGACAAATAGAAAAAGAGATGAGAGTGAGAATGAGAGATAGAAAGAAAGAGAGCGAGGGGAAGTTTCTGCTTTGACAAAGAGGGGCCAACATGAGTTATTAGGGTGGGAATTACTGTGATAAAGGCTGCTGGAAAGAGAGACAAGTAAAGGAACAAGATCCAATTTGCCCTGGATGTAGAATAGAGTGAGAAAATCAAACACAACTTAGTAGTTGATTTGAGTGAAAGAACAAACATCAGATGTATTCAGATTCCTGTTACAGTATAGAGCAACATTCCTCAGGTGACTCATCTGAAACCATTTTGTCTTTTCAGTGGAGAAAACTGTCTTTTTAGCCTCAGGCATCGTTGTTTACCTGATGCACGTGCATTTAAAATTGCAAGACATAGATATCTAGTTCTTTTAGAGTCTGTGTTAGCCTGTCTACATGCCACATCCTCACACATTTTGCCTAATGAGACTCTGTCGTACCATCAACATCAAGGAGGTTGATAGAAATCCCACCCGGTAAAAACTGCCTTTACTCCACTTGCCTTTTGTTTGCATTCTACACAGAAACTATATGCACGCACAAACACCTGGAACTTGCTGAGCTAAATGATACGGATTACACAGATATTGATTGACACGGTATTTCAACGAAGAGCCAGTATATCTTCAAGCTTGTCCTTTTCTACTGAAATGTGTCTTTTTGAGGAAACTCCTAAATAGAGCTTATAACCTGTCTCACTCCTGCCTACAACGTGCTTTCCTGATCTTACTTTTCTAGGCCTTCCCTCTTTGAAAAGTTGTTGTAATTCTGATGTAAAGGCAGAGCGTATGTGTGGGGGAGATACACTATTAAGAAAAAAAAAAGACAAAAAATATACATGAATTCTTTCCTCGGTCTATGGTATACATAAAAAATCTGTTTCTACATATCAAGTGTTGTACCTTTGGTGTACATATACAAATATAACTAATAAATGTTGATTCATAACTAAATTTTTGGCTGCTCTTTGAATTTTTACATGCACTCACACACACGCAGAAATACATTTTTTTTGTGTGTTTCTGTCATTTGATTGGGGTAATTATGACTAACAGACAGTCTAAACAACATCATTTTTATAGATGTAAAATTATAAAAACATTACAAAATGCATATTGGAACTAAATGATGGTAACTACAATCTTTTTGATATGCTGAAATGAACAATGAACTGCTTATAGGCTATTTCTAAGCATCTCTAGGTGGCCTTATATATATATATCAACTCCACACTGAATACTCAGAACGTGTCATGTCCCACGCCACCTGGAAGACATATATACAGGAATATTAAGGATAAATGTAGGTATGTGCTCATTGTAGAAGTGGTGGTCCAGGTGAATGTAAACTAGAGTTATTATGACATTGTACCACTACTATGGAATATTTGGCGACATCAGTAATATCATTAAAACTCATGTGTTAAGAAGTTAATACTACAAAAGTGCACTTGTCAAGCCATATTTAGCCAAAAATGAATGAAAATATTGGCCTCATTAAAAAAAAAAAAAAAAAAAAAAAAAAACTGATAGTGTTTTGGACAAACATGTTTTCTGCTGGTTGATAGAAACCAAAAAAAGCCATTTAAAGCTTTAATGATCCAATAGGCTGTCAAAATACTGTGTCACAGAGAATGTATGTTTTTCTCACGATTTAAATCCAGTACATAGAGGTAATTTTTTTGATGGCAGCATTACCCCTGAGCAGCTTTATATTAGTATTAAATGACTGAGCGTACTGCATAATAAATGCATGTTAAATAGGCAGTTGTTGTGTTCTTTTACCATTGAATGCACTGTATTGAAAGATGCCACCTCTATCTTTCAAAATGGCCGTCTTTGTTTCCTGTGTTAACATGTTCCCGCATCACGACCGGTGCCATGGAAACCTCACTTCCTCTTATGTGTGGGCAATGTAACCACTCGCATCCCCTGTCATGCCATTCACTCGCTCCCCTTTGTCTTCGCACATGCCGGGTAATCAGTGAGTGAACACCACATTCCAGCACATCTCTTTCTATACACATTTATTTCGTTCATGACTTTACAAATCTTTTCAGCAACATGTTTTGTTAATTTGTCATAAAACCTGCCTACACTAGTACATTTGCTACTTCCCGTCAAAATGAATCATATAAGAGCAAAAGCAGGAAAAACAACGGAACAAGTCAGAAACAAAATAAATCTGTTTACAATTGCTGTATATAATTCAGCTTTATACTGGAAAAAACTGAAAAAGAATTTAGCTGTCACATCGGGAATAATATTGATTTGACACAATGTATGATATAATTCATCAATGAGAAGGTCAGAAGAAAAAACTGCAGTATTTTGTTTACACGTGTGCATGATGGGCACATTAAGGCCTGGGAAAGCACGCAAGCTTCATTCACAGTATGTGTTTACAGCACATGGGCCCCCCATTATCATATGTGATACTTAGTTCAGCATATAAAGTTAAGCTGCTGTCTCACGAATCTTACATACAAAAAATGATCAATCTGCTACAGATACAATCCAATTCTTTCTTTTTTTCATTCAGTTATTTTTTTACACACTGTGTATATAGTATGACATCATCATTATCATCCTGCTTTATCCTCAGGATACCATCAGGGGCATCATATCATCATATTCCCAACTCATTGTAAATGTATACCATATAAACTGACTTCAGTGGTGCATGAATTGCACAGTTTTGGATACTATACATTAAGCTGATTTATACAATATCCACTCCGTTTTTACTGTTCCAAAATCCATTTGCAATTATTTACCCCAGGTACTGTTTCCAATTAAATAACTCTCAAAAGTGACACATTCCTTTATTTAAAAGGGACACAACGCCCCTTCCTACCAGAAAAAAAAGAAAAGAAAACATCCACTGGCAGCTATTGCTAAGGCGTTTCCAAAACATATACTTTATATACAGAGACCAAGAAAAAGGGATTCAAAGCTGCATAAATTAAGGAAGTGACATCCCCAGTTCTCTTGAAAATGAAAAAACCAAACTCCAGTCCACAGGCAAGGTCTGAGATATACACAAGGTTACAACAATAAGCAAACAAATAAAAAAAAAATAAAAAAACACACACAGAAAACACGGGAGCTGTTTGTTTAAAATTATTTTTTCTATGTTGTATTTTAAAGAAAATAAACCAGTTTTCATCATTTTCCTATTTAGGCTGATATTTTAGGATTTACCAATTCTATTAAAAAGTGAAAAATCTGTATTCAATATGTTCTTCACAAATTACAACCTCACCACCCCCCTCCCTTTTAAACCCATGCCTCTCCAGCCCCATCATCAACAAAGCGTACAACCTCAGAGACACAAAGAACTGACACAAAAAACTCACTCATACACTCGCACACACTCTCACACACACACACACACACACATACACACACACACACACACACACACACACACACACACACACATACCCTGCTATGCTCAGATGCATGATACCCCACCATGCATGACACTCTTTGACCACCATTCAGTTCTAACTAGCCCCGCATACCAGACAAAGACAATGCTGCACATATTGGTTTGAAAGACCTGGTCCCACAGAGAGGCAACAGCTTCAGACCCAGGAAAACACAATCTTTCCAAGTAACACACACATAGACCCTCACTCAGCCTCCATTCATCCCTGACCGCCAAAGCAGTTTATAACCCCAGCGTTTGGAGCTCCCTACCCCAGCCTCTCTACCCTCTCAGCCATCTTCCTCATTCTACCCCTCCTGCCTTCACCCATACCCTACGCTCCCCTCTCATGCCAGCTGTTCTTTATCTGGCGACTCCTCTAGCGTGATGACGGTGAACTCCTCTGTGTTGCCGTTCTCCTGGATCTTCTCCTTATTCATGAGGGTCACCATCTCCTGCTCTCTCTCCTGGGCGTGGGAGCTGGATGCTGATGCTGCAGCCCCGTTCCCCTCGCCGCCGTCTATGGATGTGATCATCAGCGTCTGTCGTTTGCCGCACCAGCTGCAAAAGCACATTCAGGCACATTTATTTATTATTGATTTTTTTTTTTTTTTTTTTGCCATCCCTTAGTGTGAAGCAAAACATGGGGAAATTGGAACTGTGAGCATTGCCTACTGCGCGTAGTAAGACAGAAAAAGGGGGGTGTTTATGTCCAAAAACACAGTACATGACAACATTGTTAGTGTAAAATAATAATTAAAAATAGCAACTGAGGTCATACCTTTTCCTTTTGACAACAACTGCACATACAACAAGAATTGCAGCAATTGCCACAATCACTCCAAGGATTACCAGCCAGTCTGGAGGGAGAAATAACAAAAATAACAAGCCATGAGTTGACAGTATTAAAGCTGAGTCAGTAAGAAATAAAAATCACTGTCGATAAAGAATTAATCCAAATTGGAGTGTGTGCTTTTCTTATTTGACTGCAATCACTATAGACTTCAGGGGGTTGGAGGTATGTGTGAAGTAACATGGCTGCTCACTGGATGAATCGCTGTTGTGTTGATCAGCATCAGGCTTAGCAGGACTACTGGCCCATCCTTTGCTGTTAGGTTGTTGTGGAGCTGCGGGTCAATAAGACAAAAGGTAAACATTTAATCTCAGATACAGATTATTCACCGACATATAAAAAATATAAGCATGTTCAAGACATAAATCTAGATGAAATCATCACATATATTTGTGGCTGTGTTACAGCATGTTTACATGCTTTAAATCATACATACACTGTCTCTCTATGGGGCTGCACGTTTTGCTGCACCGGACACTGCAAGCTACATAATAACATTTTGATTTATGGATTTGGTTTCAAAACACATTTTTTTCTTTTTCTTTTTTCTTTTTTTTTTTTTACAATAGGTATGTTTGTTTAATACACCTTGTAATTCCTCCTATACAACAAAAAGATCACTGAGGCCTGTTTTGTAACAAATTCACTCCAGAGCTCAAACTAACACAAGAGGGCGTCCTATGTTCTTAAAGTTACTTCATTCCTCCCAAACCTGTTGCCTCTGATGTCAGGATGTGCTGTACTGAAATCAACTCAAGTCATTTTCTATCATCACATTAGTGGATATACAGAGTGTAGACCATATAAGAGGAGAGTTGCAGTATAATGCACTCCAAATGTTATTATAGAGGTGAATCAGCACGTGTTCTTTTTGACACAGTCTCCACAACACAAGTATCTTTTTTTTTGTTTGTTTTGTTTTTTTGCACAGCTATTGTAAAGCATTGCATTACATTGTCAGGTGTTGTTATTTAACTCAAATTGTGCATAATTTAGTGACTCTACTTGTGTTTTGATTTGTAGCTGTCATGCCACTGGATGATTCAATTATTTGCTTGTGTTTTTCTTACAGTCTGTTGTGACACCATCTTCAACAGGCTCTTTTTCAGTGGGAGGTTGTGTTTCCACTGGCTCTCCAACAGGGACCGTTGGAAAGGCTCTGTCCTCCTCAGAGGAAGGTGGCATCATCCCAGATCCATTGGGCTGGTCGAACTCTGTGACAGTGGACGTCACGCTGCTTTTCTCGTTCCCTCCAAAGGGGATTTCGTCTATGGCAAGTGTGGTAACCTCTGGATTCTCTGCATTCATTTCTGTGGGCGGACTGGTACCTGAATCATCTTCCACAGTTGCCACCGTGGTGTCAACAACCTCACTGTCAGAAGCATCGCTGGGTTGTGGTTTTGCAGTGGGCTCTGGCTCTACCTCGCCCTCTGCTATTGTTGGAGCCTGAAGCGATGGTGAGGACACTCCTGATTGGAGAATAGAAAGGGTCATATATGGTTACAGTCACCTATATTTTGACCTGACTTGTAAGAAAAAGATTGGGGCCATTCCTCATACAATATTACAGCATAATATGTATAAAATAATTGGTGCTAAATTATTGAAAAATGTCAGACAGCATGCCATTTAAAAAAAATGTGGCTGGTATATAAATAACAGCACAAAATGAGTCACATCCTGCTTGATAATCTTGGGTGTTAACCTGCTGTCTCTGCTCTGGATTTTGATCACAGTTTTGTTTTTATTATGCTTCTTAAAAGGAGTGTTAATTGATAGGTTTAAAGAGTATCTCTGTGTGAGATCATTGTTGATAGTATTTGTTTCACTACACAAGAGTAATTTGAGGTTTCAATTTGGTGTGACATCCCTATGTTAGTACATACGCTGACATGTAAGAGCTATTTTTTTTATTATTATTCATTCAAAATCATTACTCTGTAATTGCAGCAGCCTTATAACGATTATAACCTGCAATGAGGAAATGTGAAATGATACTGCCAAGATATGAATAGTAAAATAAATTAAAAAATATATATATATAAAATGGAAAGCAGGAAACCCAGTGGTTGGGAAACTGATCGCTCATTTGCACTTAAGGCGGTCGTAATAGTAACCTCACCCAGCTGTTTCCCAGTTCAGCCAGAGAGGATTTGGGTTAACTATATGACCCACCTCAGGTAACATAGCTAGGAGCTAAGAGGATGTTGGTGTCGACTATAGTGATGAGATCATTTGGTAACAAGACTGAGGTGATGTCAGGGAAGTTTCATTCTGTTGTTGCTCACATGAGAGGTTGTGCATCCTGAAATACAGGAGCTTGAATTTCGTTTTTTTTTTTATTTTGTTTTTTACAACTGTCAATTCCATGACATACATAATCAACTGTGTTTAATAACCTGGAAATTCTGCATGTTTTTAAAAGTTGACCTCCCATCAACTATAAAGAAAGTAAGACAAATGGGGACTAAATACTGTATGTCGAGGGTGAATGGGCATATTGTACTGACCTGGTGCATCCTTAGTTGAGAGTCCTGATGATATTACTTCTTTATCACAGTTCTTATCAGGCCCGGCTGCAAACATGGGGGGACAGGAAGTAGATGTTACCAAAATAAAGAAGCAAATAACAACAGGTCTGTAAATTAACACAACACATTGAGAAATTTGAAATTCCTATGGTTATAGTCACCTAGGTCGTCATAGCAGAAGGCATCATTTTTTTCATGCGTTTTAGATGAAAGAAGAATCAACCCAACCGTGTTATTTGCACAGTTCATATGTTGCGTGTGTCTGAGGATGGCAACGCTCCCATTGTTGATCCAGCCGTTCCTGAACACACACAACAATGTTATTACTAAAAGATGTATTTTGACACAATTTGGAGACATTTGTTGATGCAGAATGCAATCTGTCTCCAAGCAGCCACGTAGAAACACATTACATCATACTAATAACTGAACTAATTCACATTGCTCAGAGAAGTAGAGACAAACACAGTTAAGTAACAGATGGTGCTTTCCATTATTGGAAATTTGTTTGAGATCTACCACATGACAAACGTAGCGTACCCCTGACTTGAAAGTAAAAGACTGTCTTCCTCTTTTCTGGTTTTACATCTCTGGATGAAATGCAATCATGGTGATGAAGCAGATTTAAAGTTGAAGTTCAATGTAGTTTGGCATTTAGTTAATTCTGCCTATGAGTAAAAGCATTTCCTGTGGCCTTTCATATTTTACCACAAATGTTCAATCTGTATTCTTTATACATATCTTGCAGTTCAAAAATGTACATTTGATTTAACAAGCATTAAAATGATTTTTAAAAAAGACTTCAGTTAAAAAAAAAAGTTCTTCACAACAGTAAATGTAAATAATTATGAGTGAAAGGCTTGTGGTTTCACCTGCAGGTTTCCATGCCTTTAGCATAGGCCCCCTGGACTTGTTCTTGACTTGCCAATGTGCTCTGTAGCTCCTCACACACCTTTTCAGCCATGGAAAAGTTCAGGGAGTGACGTTTTTCTGCCTCGACCAGAAATACCCCTGCATAGCTGCAGGTCCGAGAATTCACTGCAGAAGGAGGAAGAAAAAATATGCAATAGTTTAAGTGTTTTACAGGGTTCAACATCATTTAGATCTTATTGATGATGAATTGTTCCAGTCAGTTGAGAACAAATCTAATAAATGAATTACAGTTACTATACCTTTTTGAAATAATAATAATAATAATAATAATGAAATACACTTAAAATCAACAGGTCATTTCAATTTTTTTCATGTCTTCCAACTGCAACAGCTAAAAATTATATTCATAACAAGCTGAGATAGAAGATGGGATTTAAGAGCCATGTTTGATTTGACTGTATAGCACAGGAAGGATGCAGCTGCTGTGGCTTATACAACGGGAATTGTTTCTTAGTTTTGTAATACACCGTGGAATCGACATGAGACAGCTGAGGATTTATTCAATAGTTTTAAAAGAGGAGCTCTTTACTGGTCATTGATATTTTTCTTGCAGAATATTTTTGAGATCTGCTGTGTTTTGTGTGCACTTGTACCTTATTTTTCCTGATAGAAGAAAAAAAAAGCAGCTTGTCACTCAATTCAACTACCATATCTTTCAGTCAGTTATGCACGTGAATGCTTATCACAACCATATAATGTACAATGTGTAAAATCTTGAGTTATGCATGTGTGTTTTGTGTCAATATTCAAGTGTGAGTCATGAGATGTTTGCTCTTATGAGCTTTCTGGCAGAGAAGCATCATGAGACAGGCAGCATACCCATCGACAGTGTTTGGCCCTCAGGCCTCACAAAGATGTTAATTTCAGTATTTTATGTATTTTGTGTAAACAAGTGTGTACATACGGTACACTTTTCACTACACTCGCTGACCTCCTCTTCAGAAAGGCGAAGGTGTAACCAAAATATAATGCTGAGAAAATTTTGCACTGACAGTGGCATTTTATGGCTGGAAACATCCACTGCACACAGTTCACATGGTCAAGGTCTAAGATGCTCAGAAAGCATAATTTTGCTTACTGGACAAACTCTGATACTCCTTTCTAAGGAGCATATTTTAATTTGTAACTATTGACTTTATTGAAGAATGCTTAATGGATTAGTAATGTAAAATTAATACACACAACACATGGGTTGCCAGGCTGTGAAAACTCCCTTTGTTTCCTCTAGTGTAACAGTTTGAGAAGGCTAGCTCTTTATAAGTTATACTTAACTAAAAAATTTGGTGCCCAAAGTTTCACTCTCCTTCATAAAACATTAATTTGTCAATATTGTCTCTAAAACCTATGAATGAGCCTATGAATTCATGCTTGTTTGCCAATAATCAGAAACCTGCTTTTTGTACAAAGCATCATTTCAAAGCTGTAGATCAGTGAAAGGTTGTAAGTTTTAGTGTGTAGTGTTACCCTCTTTGCCTTAGTTTGCCTAACTGAAGGAGAAGCTTCAGGGAAATGACTTTGCCTCAATGAAATGAAAGCAAAAATGCAAACTAAGCCTATAGCAAATGAGCAGCATAGCCGGCAGCTGTATGTGTAGACATGTAGATCACTAAATGGAAAAAGCCAGAATTGGCGAGAATTACATTTTCAGCAGGGGATTTTCCTGATATGAGCAGGTGAGCATTTGCATTGACAATGAAAAGGAAAGACACCACCTGGAAAGAGTCTTGCAACATAACTAGGGACACGCAACTTTAACACTGACTATTTGCTTGTGACTTTGGTGCTCTTCGGGTGGTTCCCCTTCCCACATAGAAAAAAAAAGTTTAGTGCAAAAGACTTTCTGCAAAAGCAATTTTGAAAGCGTATTATCATTATTAGAAATAAGACTTAAATATAATGACTGAAATCTAGATTTTGTGGTAAATAGCAGAACAAAAACTCTTAAAATAAAATTCATTATCAACATGTACACTCTGAACATTTGATCAGGAAGCTGATGGGTCAATTCTTATCAAATATTTCTGCTGAAAACAGGCATGTTTTGTGCAACAAGACTCATACTCAAAAAATAAAAATATCAGTGCAGTGAATTGCATGGTGACTGTGGGTTTTTAATATCCTGTATTGGAAAAAGAAAGTTGGATGCTTTACCACCACAAACACCACAGACAGCCATACAAAGATTTATTGAAACCCATACATGCACAGAAAAAAAACAAACATATCTGTTTGTTGCTTGTTTAAATATGCTACCATGGTGACAGATAAACAAGTTGTGAAAGTCACTCAGCAGCAACATCAGGCTTGTACAGGAAGATCACATGTGACATATTGCATCTTTCTGATAGCTGAGCTTCCTGCAGTGAACTGTTAAGTCCTCCAACTTAGAAAAGAGGTGAAAAGAGAAACAAACATCTAACGTGCAGTCACACCTAATACACAGTTTTTGAACAACCAAAAGTAACTACCATGCTATTTCAGTTAACAGCTTCCACTGACTGTAAGACTAAAATGAAAAGAAGAAATCATTCTCGGATACTAAAAAACACTTTATAATGTTGATTTTTTTTAAGCTGTAGTTGAAGAACCTTTTTTTGCACTCAGTTAAAAACCTGCTGGTTCACTTTAATGTAACTACATATCAACATAAAGAAATCTAATAGAATTGTCCTACAATCACAACACTTGACAGAAATTAAATGAACTCTGGTTTACGTTGTTGTTGTGTTGGTGGATTACATTATATTGTACAGTGCCTGCCTCAGGAATGTGCTCACATAGTGATCACATGGTATATACAGTAATAACTGACAAATTGTTAAATTAGACTTCTCATGCTGTATCCTGAAGTTGACTCTTGCATTGTGGCAAACAAATGGGGAAACCCCCCCAGATACTGTCCGTATATCCAGATACTGTATGTATATTCCAACTGCAAATACTTGATGAGTAAAACATCCCAACATTAGGAAATTTGTCAAATTGTTATTTGTAATTTTGTGGCCATGTTTATCTCCTTGTTGTGGAGGAAACTAGTCTTTAAGACTAGATATGATTAAAAAAAAACTCCCCCTGCTTTTCCACTGGCTGCTATGAGTAAACAGAGCACTAGCAGCAGCAGGAAGTTGAACTCTCTGCTGTTTGTGGCAGCTGGGCAACAAGAGACAGTGCCAGCACTTGTTCTGTAAGGCAGTTTAAGTTCTTTGTTATCTTTCTCTCTCCTTCTCTGTCACACACATTCACACACACACACATATACTTGAAAGAACCTCAACACATGCTGCCACATGGCACAGTGTCCCTGAAAGTAAAGGAGTGAAAAACAAGACGACTGTCCTGGCCTTGCAAACCTGCCTGGGGAGATCAAACAGCTTACCATCAGTAAGCTTAAAAGGCGACTGACATGAATCTGAGGCATAATCATTAGTATGCAGAGGGAACGGTCATGGGTGTCTTTATACAGTCCAGAGGCCTGCTATGCCAAGGCACTGACTCTCCCAAAGGCTTCATTGTCACCTAATGGAGTTGAAACCAAGGAAACTGCAAAGTCTGAGTGTACAGAACCTGAGTGAAAGGGAGCCTTAACACAGCGTCTTGCCAAAAACTCCAGCTGCTCTAGAAGTAATAGACAAGCCTGAATCTCACTTCACTTTCGCACCCCCTCCCCCATCTCCTTTTGTCTTGTTTTCTCTCATTACTCTCTGTTTGTCTTTTCTTTGCCAGCAATAAAGTACAAATTACCCCCTGCATGCAGGTACACACAGGCACCACACAGGCAGATCACAGATGCTCATGCACACAGACATGGATATTGGCTGATGATTCCTTGAGTCATAACCTTTGTAGAGCCATGACAGAGCATGGAGTACATCAAGAGAACAAACATGCATTCTCAGTATCCTGATGTCATAATAATTTACACAATCTTGTCTTTCTTAGAAACACCCTGTTGAAAATTTTCTCAAAAACATTTTTCGAAAATATCATAAGTGCGTGATCTGATGCGTGAACAGAGAATCTACTGTATATTTCCCACTACTACAGCAAAATCCCTTTAGCCATAGTTCATCAGCTGGTGTGGAGCGAGACCGTGTTACCATCACTCCCACAATGTGTCAGTGTCCTGCATTATCACACATGTGAAACATTGAAGTCGCTCCGTCAGCAGGCTCGGCTTTCAGTCCACTGGTCACAACTTAGGTGCACTGGGCCAGTGGGACAGGTTAAACATGAGATCTGAGCATGCACGTGTGCGCACGCACACACACACACACACACACACACACACACACACACACACGCACACACACACATACACACACTACCAACATTACCTGAAGGTCACAAAGACTCTCACTATCTGATTTCTCTGTAACATACCATTTCCTTTCTCACTTTTTGTTTAACAGCACCCCCAACCATTTTACACACTGCTGAGAAACAACCATAAGTGAGATAGAACAGGCAGATAAAAATTATTTTCAGATTAAAAAGGAGACTTTAATGAAAATGACACACTAAAACATTTCTTGCACTGTGGAGGTCCTTTGCCTGGCTGATGTTATTAGAACAATTAACTGTCAAACTGTCAATTTACCAAGCAAAGACACCATTTCCTCCATATTGTTCACATATTGTTGAACATTGTTCCTTTGCTTGTTGTTGTTCTTTAAATAAGGGTTTTTAATTAATGTTTTGTATGACTGTTTCAATTCTATTCAATTCATCATCCCATCCTCCCAACAAATCAAGAATAAAACTATTCATCTACAACCTATTTTTCCTCCTGCATCACCCCTCTGCCAAGGACAAGAGAGAGAAATCTAAAAAAAAAGGAAGAAGATAAACCACAACATATAAGAAACACTGAAGGACAGCCACCTCTGCCCCTGAAGTACTGAAGTGAGCCTTAATCATGAGAGATGTCAGAGCAAAGAGGAACAGGATGCTACACCCGCCTTAGGATCCAACGTCTTCAACCCCCGAAACCCCACCTAGGTCACCTCCCCTCTCCAGGTAAACAGTGTGCCAGAAGCTTCCTCAATTCCTGTCTTGATAAGGAATCGAAAAAGCGGAGTAAACACAGCAGAACTCTACACTTTCTGTAAACACATCAAGCCTAATACCTGTTCATGCCTTAGATAAACCTCAGACTGTTCAAAGCCCTTCCTATATTTTAAAGTTAGCTGTTTTAAATGTTCGATCACTTTCCAGCAAAGCACTTTTAGTTAATGATCTTATTTCTACAGACCAGTTAGATTTTATATTTTCAACTTCGCTTAGGGGAAGGCTATGACTTTTGGGTGTGCTTACGCACCAAACAACAGCTCAGAGTACCAGACCTTCTTGGAGTCTCTAGGTGGTGTCCTGGAAAGGGTTCTGCTTCGGGACTCTATAGTTCTGCTGGGGGAATTCAACGCCCATGTGGGCAACGACGGAGAAACCTAGAAAGGCGTGATTGGGAGGAACGGCCTCCCTGATCTGAACCTGAGTGGTGCTTTGTTATTGGACTTCTGTGCTAGTCATAGTTTGCCTATAATGAGCACCATGTTCAAAGATAAGTTAGATCATAAGCTTACTTGGTACCAGAGCACCTTAGGCCAGAGGTTGATGATTGACGCTGAGGTCATATCATCAGATCTGCAGCCTGGTTTTGGATACTCGGGTGAAGAGAGGGGCAGAGCTGTCAACTGTTCACCACCTGGTGGTGAGTTGGATCAGATGGTGGGGAAGGCTGCCAGACAGACCTGGTAACCCAAGTGAGCTGGGAACATCTGGTGGAGGCCCCTGTCTGTGAGGTCTTCAACTAGCACCTGCAGAAGAATTTCTCGTGCAT
Organism: Seriola dumerili; assembly: GCF_002260705.1. Lineage (NCBI taxonomy): Eukaryota > Metazoa > Chordata > Actinopteri > Carangiformes > Carangidae > Seriola > Seriola dumerili. The sequence continues at coordinate 5,434,094 of NW_019174474.1, forward strand.
CCTGGGGAGGTTGGGGGTAGTTAGGAGCTGTGGCCTCAAGGTTATTGGTGCCTGTGGAGGGGAGCAACCTAAGAACACACTGGTGGATGCTAGCAATGATGGAAGCCATCAAGCTGAAGAAGGAGGCTTTTAGGGCTTGGTTGGCTCAGGGGTCTCCAGAAGAAGCAGATGGGTACTGGGTGGCCAAAAAGGGTGGCAGCCTCAGCAGTTGCAGAAGCAAAAACTCGGATGTGGGAGGAGTTTGGGGAGGCTATGGAGGAGGACTTTTTTGGCCTCAAAGAAGTTCTGGCAAACCGTTTGGTGATTCAGGAAGGGGAAGCAGGGCTTCACCAAGGCTGTGTTCAGTTGGGGAGGAGAACTGCTGAACTCCCGAACTCAGCTAACAGCTCCTCCGTGGAGGAGGCAGAGTCTGAAGCCTCGGGGGAAGTCTCATCCATAACCTTGGCAGAGGTTACTGAGTTAGTCAAGAAGCTCCCCGGTGGCAAGGCGATGATCAGATACAACCCAAGATGCTGAAGGTTCTGGACATTGAAGGGCCTCTTCAATGTCCCGTGGAGGTCGGGGATATTACCTGTGCAGTGGGAAACCAGGGTGGTGGTTCCCATTTTTAAAAAAGGGGGCCGGCTTCAATTATTGGGGTATCACACTGCTCAGCCTCCCTGGGAATTTTTGCTTCAGGTTGCTGGAAAACCTCAGATTCAGGAGGAGTGAGGATTCCGTCCTGGCCGTGGAACATTGACCCAGCTCTTTACCCTCATGAGAGTACTGAGGGGGACATGGGAGTTTGACCAGCCAGCCTACATGTGTTTAGTGAACTTGGAGAAGGTTTATGACCGTGTGTGCTCCAGGGGACTCTGTGGGGGTTACTGCGGGAGTATGGGTTACTGGGCCTGTTGCTAGGAGCCATTCGTTTCCTGTATAAGCAAAGTGAGAGGTGTGTCCGCATTCCCGGCACAAAGTCAAACACTTTTTCAGTGAATGTTGGTCTCCGCCAAGGTTGTCCCTTGTCTCTGATCCTGTTTGTGATATTCATGGACAGGATCCCAAGGCACCGTCAAGGTGAAGAGTGTGTCCGCTTTGGGAACCTCAGAATTGCATCTTTGCTTTTTGCAGATGATGTGGTTCTGCTGGCATCATCAGAGCGCGACCTCCACACAGATCTATACTGTTTTCTTATTGCATTTTTTTGACGAGACATTATTCATCTTATAATCTGTGATTTTATATTGTTTTTATACTGTTTTCGTATTCGCTTTTTACTTCTATTTTTTTGCTTCTTTTATTGCATTTTTTCTTTTTTTAATATTTTCTTTTTTTCTATTAAGAACAATTGAATGACCTCTGTGTATGATAATGCGCAATACAAATAATTTTGCCTTCCCTTGCCTTGCCTATTATGATGATACAAATAGTTTGGAAATACTTCATGCAGGAGGATGTGTGTACATTACAGAGTTCTTTCTGAGCAGTTTCCCCAGGGATACAAAGACTTTAGTGTGTATGAGGTTGGAAAACAGATGGGGTAGGGTGGGGGGGTGGGCATGAACCTCACAAAATGGTTTTAGAGAGTAATTAGTAGGTTTAACAGCACACAAAGAGAAGGACAAAACCTGGAACTTGAGGACTCCTTAACCATTTAAGACCAGTTCAATTAGTGTCGAAGGCACTGGGTAAAGAAGAGAAAACAGGGAGAGGAGGTTAGACGATAAGATATAGGTGTAGGGCCATTCAGCATTCAGGGTGGTTGGTTTGTAAAGGAGGGTACAGTGGCAGAGGAGGCAAACACGTGTCTGAGAGTCTCAGGTGGCAGGAGATGGTACTCAAAGCCTGTAACAGGCACAAGCCTTCTTTGTCAGGGCCCAGTCCCAGTCCACAGGGCCCCTGACCACCCCTTACCTTGAAACATGACACGGGCACATGCAGGAACATTTCTTAATGCCAAGGAGGCAAATACGGCCACATTTTCAGGAAATCCAGTGGTAAGGTTGGCCCAAGTGAATGCATTTTAGTTTGTAAGTCTGTGTGTGCGTGAGAGAGAGAGAGAGAGAGAGAGAGAGAGAATAATCTGCTATAGAGAAGATGCAACACATTACGGTCGGCCTGTTGTAACTGCACTTGCTGTCTATATTGGAAACTCAAAGAGAGCACTAAGCTTAAACATCAAATAAAGTTACAGAGATTTTAGGATTTGTTCAAAGCTCTCCATATCTTCGTCATGTTGATCGTAAGACCCTCAATGTTAAATCTCCAACTGTGTGTTAGAGACAGGAAATTGACAAATTATGAAATTTGGAAGGTCTCACAGATTGGTGATAACTCTTCAGAGTCTCATGACCAGCTGAATAATTGAAAAGCAGTAATAGATTTGAATTATTCTACATTGGATTTTTATTACATTCCTTCCAGAGGTCGAACAGTTATATATAAATTCAAATGGATGAAATTAAGTTAATTAACTACCAGAAAAAAAACCTAATTTGAATTCCTTTAGGGCATGTTTAGTGACTACTGTACATATTAGAAATACCAGTCACCAAATCTTCTCATATTACAGTTTTTTCCAGACAGTTTTCATTGAACCATTTATGCTTATAGCTGCTGTTGGTGGGCATCCAGACAGCACCATAAAAGCCATGAATCCATAAATCTCATCTTGGTTTACATGGAAGTCTGGCCTGGCTACAAAGTCCACAAGTCCCGCTCTTAATGATGTGCTTAAGGTGAAACACAGCTACAGGTTTAAGGTTCAAAGACAAGGTCTAGTACAAGACAAGCAGTAACAACTGCAGGACACTTCTCACCAGACACCAATTACTCTCAACACTCAAACACAGACACAGAGATACATGCATTTGTGGATCCACCCCCTCCCCCTTCCCACATACAGTGCACATACAAACTGTCTAGGTAGTCTCTTATTTGCCTTTAAATACTGGTCAAATTTATAGTCTGATGCCGAATGTTCTTCAGCGTAGTGCCAGAGGGAGTCTTTGTGAACAACCCCACCACCACCTCCTCAGGGAACAAGCCAGACAAACCTTAGACCTGTTTGATTCAGTACCAACTTCACCTCCAGAGATATATCGCTCCGAGCAACAAATCCAATCAAAACCGTACAGACAGCACATGTGAGACTGAGACAAAGAGAAAAGAGGGAGACATTGAGGGGGGGAAAGCTACAGCGATTGCTGAACATCCTTTGTGTCAGAGAATAAAGCATTAAGCGTGGCAGCACAGACTCCAGCTGTAGCAGCACAGCAATAAAAGAAAAATAAAAACCTAACTGAAAACAAGGACTGACTCTGAAAGCTAGACTGATCATCCAAAAAGCCTGATAAATAAGCTTCACTTCCCAGAGTGTGAATGCATGTGAGACAGAGAGTGAGCAAGAGCGCCTGTCTCCTTTGTGTCTGTCAGGAGTCTCAGTCTGCCAGACGTAAGCCTGTCTGTGCTGGTGTAGCACGCGCTCTCTTACCGGCATCCACTTGTCCATTCTACAAGCAGCAGCAGAGCACAGCCTCTCTCTTTCAATGTCTTCTCTTTACATGAACAGTCTTTCAAATTCTCAACCAGGCTCAAGATAGGGGTAAAAAAGAAAACAACAAAAAAAAACAAACAATACTGTCTGGTTCTAAAATCTGGTGACAAAGGAGTGTTGCCAGACAGTCAGCCAGGCACAATTTATGCAGAATAAGGTATAAAAGAAAAATCCACAAACAAAGAGCCATCCGCTGGGCGAAGGCAGAGTCTCCTCACCTTTAAGATCTGACCTGGAGGAGGCCAGTAATCCAAAGGTGACCCCCAAGAGAAGCATCCACATCCTGGGCAAAGCGTCTGGCGATGGCTGGGTGAGTATCTGGTAGTAAAGGTGTGTAACAGTTCTCCTGTGGTCCTGTCTTCCCTCTGCCAGGAGTGACGGGTGGTGTGTGTGTGTGTGCGCGCGCGTGTGTGTGTGTGTATTTGTGTGTGAGTGTATGCGTGTGTGAAAGAGAGAGAGTGAATGAGTGAGAGAGCAAAAAAAATAAGAGAGAGAAAGAGAAAGAGGGAGGGAGAGAGAGAGAGACACACAGAGAGAGAGAGAGAGAGAGAGAGAGAGAGAGAGACTGGTACTGTAGAGGGAGTTGCTGTGAGTGTCTGGTAGCTGCTGGAGCTGACTCAGACTTTGCTCCAACTTTTCTATTCTCTGCCTGAGAGAGACAGAGACTAGTGGCACACACGTAGGAGGGGAAGAGTGGTTCATGTGAGCACACACCCTGCCTCTCCTCAACTTGCCCCACCTCTCCTCCCACCCCACCTCACACAGCCTCTCTTTTTCTCTCTTACCCCCCCCCCCCCACCTCTTCCTTTCTGCCTCCACACTAAAGAGGCAAGAGAAGAAGGTAAGATAAGAAGAAGGTGATCTCTCCTTCTGTCTGGCTGCTTATCCTTGTCCGCTTTTTCCTCTTTTCACGTTTTTGACAGCAACAGTTTCAGAGAGCCCATCTGGTCTTTTGTTCAGTCCTCACTCCATTTTCAATTCATCAGATTTACTTGTCCCCTCTCCCTCTGTGTGTGATCATGTGCCACCAATTGAAAGAGGTCACATCCATTTCACAGAAAACCACCTCATCTTCAAGCTTTTCTACATCCACAGAGCAGTGGTAGAAATCTCTGAAAGGCTGGACACATTTCTCTCTGCTTTTACCTGTCTTGATCTCATTTCACCGATTGGCCAACATACATAAAGCCATCAGAAGAAATAGGTTTAAGATGCAAAAGCAAGCACCAGTCAAGAGTAAGCCACTTATTTAAAGAATGATGGTCGGGAAAATCTGTTCCAGCTACACTTCTAGCATGGAAATCCCGATGCTATCTGCAGTATGTCAACATCAAGAGCATTTTCCACTTCCATTGTTAAAAACTTGCCGCCACTTTTACTTCAGGTTTAACATTTCACTTCACCAGATGAGGGATGGGTTCATCTCAGGCTTCTTGTGCAGGTCGCATGTGATTGTGCAATATCTCAAATAAACAGCCATGATAAGAAAGCATGACTGTTTGTCTGTAATTGTGTGACTTCCTCACCAACGAACCATAAAGAATGTCTAATGGCTCACCATGGCCAGTAACTCTGTAGTCATGGGAATAGCACTCAAATAAACTAATGTGACCTGGCGCCTCCAGTTGACGACCGTTATTAGGCTGTACACTCAAAAGCTTGGGGCACTTACATCAGAACATTTTCACCTCATTTATATTGGGATGTGGCAAAACTGGGATATTTGGGGTTATGGGCTGAGACCAGTTTGGCGCAGTTTAGGACCATGGGGAGAGGTGAAATTTGCCCTATACTGCACATATTTAGATTCAATCTCTAATGTAAATATCCTTAGTAATTCAGTCCTTCAAACTATAAAATTATATGGCTTGTTTGTTTTATTTTTTTTTGTTCAGCAGAGTTTTTTTTTGTCAGACATGCTGACCCCCAGTGACATGGCAGCACTACAGCTTATCTATCATACAGATAAAAGATCAGAGACCTGATATCGGGTGCTATTTTCAGCACTACTTTAAAGACCACTTTATGACCAATCTTTTGTGGAAGTCCTGATTCTGGGAACACAGATAACATGCAAATACTATGCGTCTGAAAAGGAAACTTATCACACACTTCAGCAGTGAAACACAGGAAGTGTAAATTAACAAGAGGGGGAGTGTACAGTCACAATAGTTGCTCTGTGAGGTTGTATAGAGTTACAATGGTGCCATGAGCTACATGCTATGATCAACATGCTAAAATACTCAAAATGACAAAGCATTCTAATATTAAGCAGGTGTAATGTTTACCATGTTCACCACCTTTGTTTAGTGTGTTAGCTTGCAAGTGGTGGCCACCTATCACAAAGTACAGCTAAGGATGATGGGAATTAATTAAGCAGATATTTGGTTATGAATCAAAGTACTCCATTTTGTTTTGGATTTTAAAATTGACTTGGCGATGTCACCAAAGGAAGAGTTAAGGAATTACTTACAATTTATCCTGAGTGGACCATGAATGTCCACTCATGAACCACATGTAATGGCAATCCATCCTGTCATTGTCGAGATATTTCACTCAAAACCACAAATGTCAACCTTATGGTGACAATAGAGGGAAAACCAAGGGATCACCAAAGCAGGTAACATGAATATCTGCATCAAATTTCATATAAGAATTGTTGAGATATTTCAGTCTGGACCAAAGTGGTGGACCAACTGACCGATGGATGCCGCCGTCCCTAAAGTCAGCCATAACAATGCCAGAATACACCTGAACACAAAGACTGCCATCAGAGCCCTAAACATAAACCCCATCACACAGCTAATAATGATCCGTAAATAAATGTGCAGGAAAAGAGTTAAATAGAACATAAACAATGCTTAAGAAACAATGTACTCCCAATTGGTCACTGGGACTATCCCCTTGACTTCCTTTAACCTTCACTGACCTCCGGTGTGGGGCAAACCAAGACAAATGGTTTCACAGGTGACTGAAAAACAGACAGACTGACTAATAGTCTTTGGGTAAATGTAAAGACTAAGATTCAGTTGGATAATTTTTTGATTTAGTTTGCAGTGCATATTACAGATGCATTTAATAATGTGGGACTAACTGCTGGCCTTGATTTCTCTCACTGATTCTAACAAATGTATTTTTTATCAGATAGCTAAATTCACACCCGCCCATGTTTTCACAAAAGAAGTCACGGTTATGAAGAAAACAGACAGTCAGTATGATTCACACTTCCTACCCTACACAGAGTCACTTCCTGTTTCATATGTTGCCATAGTGATATTTGCTTATAGTTCATCTGAAGTAATAACAATACAGAGAGGAGGATGTTTACACCATATAGGTGAAACCATGCAAGGTTCATGATTTTGTTTTTTGTTTTTTGTGAACCTCATTGAAATTTTGCCCCGTGTATGTAATGTGCAATATGTGAATATGAAGATGAATGTAAATGTGTCAAAATTAAAAATCATTTATAGTCCAAACTAAGGTAAAACTGGAAATAGGCAGAGAATGACAGAAAAGCTCTAAAGGCAAATGATTATCAAGCCAGAATTCGTTTCCCTCTCTGTCTTAATTTCTCTCTCTGGAGAAATTGCAAAGCTGATCCACTTCTCTTTAATGAACAGATGAGTCAATGTGAAACAGCTGAACATACACACAGTCCCATGTAGGCTAAAAAAGACTGAGTCGGTCAACACTCCACTACAATGGAACGCACAAAACTCTCAATCACTGTTAGTCTAAACAAGTAAAATATACGTGTTCACCCTAGTTGAACTCAAGTATTCATGTTTAAGAGTCTGTGTGAACATGAATGTGACCTAAAGAGGGTCATTTTTTCTCATTTAAGTGTGAAGTGGCTTTGAAAGAAGATGTTAAAACAAGGCAAGAAGGATAAAGCTTGTATTTGTAACCAGACCAGCTTCCATGTTAGTCAGAAAAATAAACAGTTAACCAAAGCTCCATGGTTATTATTTGGCTATGTTTTCTGTATGACATCACAGCAGCCCAAAAAGGAAAAAAAAAAAACCCCAGAGGTGAACAGCTGTAAATGGGGCATGACTGAACCCTGAATTAAACATCAGACTGCTGAGTCAGACAGTACGCATCTAGCAATGAAAACAAAATTTCCATGATGGTTACTCAGGGACACACACACACACACACTCTCATCAGACGTCCTTGTGGTCAGGAATCCTTGTGGTAATGGCACTAATGGCACCTCCTCAGCATTCCTCTTAGGCAACGTGCCTTTTTCCCTCCAACCAGTGCAGTCACTGGAATGTGAGTAGAAGAGATTGCAAGATGTCCATATACGTACAGAGCAGCGAGATGAAATCCGCCAATCCCTGTCTAAACATTCACTGAATATGAGTGTTTGCACTCATGTGGTGCAATGATGAGAACTATATGGTCTACAGTTACCAGTGTGGAACATTTGTGTAATATATCAGCTGGTGACAAATATAGCATCAAGTTCTCACAAATTTATCATCTGGTAAACCTGAAAAAAAATAAATAAATAAATAAAATAAAAAACATGTGAACCCTTGGGATTTATCAGACGTTTGTTTCCTTTAACTACATCCTGTTAAGTGAAGCTACTGAAGGCAATCAGAAGGCTGTCTTTGTTGCAGCCTGTGCTGGAGGTCGCTGAAGAGGTGAGGGAGGTTGTCAGGAGCGTGTCCTTACTGTGTATCTTTGGCCGATGGATGAGCACTGCCTCACCCTGCAGTGTCTCGGGCTGGATGAGCTATCCCGGCGTCATGGGAGCATGACTGGACTGCTTCAAAAGGCCAGGCTTTGTGCAACAACAACAAAGCGAGGGCCTCGCTTGTGTTTGGGTGCTGGGACAGCAGAGCGGGCGTGTTTGGACAGTGAGTGTCACAGAGTACTGTATAGCCAACTGGAATGCCCTGTGTCATCCCCCATCTGGGTCGTAGTTTCAGTCAGCACGGTGATGATAAGCCTCAGTAATCTCACAGGTGAAATGTTTGCAGATGCCACTCTGGGTAATTCACATGCCTTTGACCTTTCTAAATACACCGACCCACATGTGGGACACTTTGGCCTTGGTAGTGGTACTTTAGGTGTGTTTTGGTTTGTACCAGACTCAGTCTTCACACAACTTTGACAAATCATACATTGTTTGAAAGCTCTAAGTCTTCTGATTCTATCTGCGCAAACCATTTTACATGCCTCATATGACTGCAACAGCTGCTGACACAGAAGTGGTTCAGACTTGAGGCTATGGCTGTACATCAAAACACAAAATAAAAAGTTACTGTACCCTTCAAAGAAGACCAGGGTCATGACTGTAATCAAAAGGGGTGAAGAAGAGTGACCTTTGATTATATATATTTTTTTGCACAAAAATGGGGGTTGTTGGTAACAGGTTGCGTTTCAAGAAATGTCATAAAGGTTTAAATGTAGCACACACAGAACTCAGACAGAACAGGGAAGTGGAAGTACAAGTATGTCATTTTACGGTAGGCTTTGCAAGCATAGTCTACAACCCAGTTAAAAGATGACTGAATAGAAAAGTGCTGGTAGTAAGGGAAAATGGAAAGACCAGAGGAAATCCTGTCAACAATGGTTGAACAAACTTGAGCGTGAGATAATGTGGATGAGAGCAAGCCACTCCCCAACCCTGGTGATCATTCACAAAGCTTATTCACACAGAGATACTTGTCTGTGTAGGAGAGACCAGAGAAAGGGATGGATTCCCGACTAAAATTATTTATTATTGGATAATTTTTTTTGTTTTGTTTTTTAAGATATATAAGTATATATAAGAATATAATGATTCATCATTGACCCTGATGACAGAGTATCATTAAAAATCCATTTGATTTCATTTGAAAGCCTCGGAACTGTTAATTCATAAATGGTCCCAAGCTTTGATACAGCCCAGGAAGACTGGGAGGGGCTAGATAGAGGTTTAGGGAATGGGTGGGGTGCAGATTCAGGGATGGTGCCACACCCTCCCACCCTGTGTTTTTTTTTTTTTTTCAAGAGCTGCTTCCTGTTTCTGGTATTCAGTCATTCAGACCACTTCTACTATTTGGACCAACATATTCATCAGATGACGTATCTGAAGGACATCCAAATATCAGCACAACATAAGTGCACACTAGCCCACTTTGGTTTCCATAGCAACTGCCTCCATCACTCTGCACCATGCTGTGTGTCCATGAGTCTGACCTACGCGCCTGCCCAAACCCCCGCACTATCTTCAAGACCCTGCGCACAGTTCATCAAAACCTCAGCGGGAGCAAATCTGATTCCTTCTGTGTGGTGGCTCAATTATCCAGCTGTTACACATAACAAGATTGTTGGGCAGAGATAGGCAGGCGGCAGTAAGAGAAGTAAATGTCAGACTGTGACGGGAAAGCCGAGGAAATGTCAGAATCTGTTTTGCTGCATTTGCAGAGCTCATATGTGGAAGGGCATTGTTCAACTGCTCCAGCAGCTGTCAAACTGATAGCAAAGTGCGACATAGCACTAAGGTCTAATAAAGGAACATGATTTCACCATCTTGACATACAGTACTGCACTAACCAAGGGCAAATAAAACAGAGGAAGCATATGGCTTCAACAGTCTACTTCTTCAAAAACATTAGGCCTGAAGGATATTGCTTACCGATGACACTAGGAGGTTTTGTTCCAACACAAATATTTCATTCGGCTAGGATGTATGATAGTGCAAGAACATGAGACAACAGCCTTTCTACGAACATTAACGTGGTTATCACTAGCTCTCAGAATTCAGTCTGTTTCTGGGTTTTCTTTTCATCAATCATCTCATCTATGTGTGCTAAAAACACAAAAATAGCTTCTCATACTACACATACATTTGTGTTCACTTCCTGCCATTGTGTCACGTGACATGTGTAAGCTTTAATGGAAGCCTACACATTGGTTTCTCCTTTTTATGCAGTGTCAATTTCTGCTTTTGATTTGATCAGATCTTGACTTGCACAATTGAGCGGCTGGATTATGAGCACAGCTCACCGAGCAATGCCACATTTAAATTCAATAAGGAGGAGATAACTGGGGGATGAAGAAAGGGATTAGTCTGGTTGAGGCTGAGAAGAGATGATGGCAGATGGAATATGGCCTCTAATATAATAACCCAGGTGTAACTGAATGACGGATGTCAGCTAGGTAGTGCTAATGATTAACAAGTAGTGACATTTCATGCTTAATATGACAACAATGGGGAAGATAGAAAAAATTAAAACTGCATGTGCACATAAGTGAGTCTTTTCCACATTGTTGTATGGTGTTTATGAGCCCCCCACCCCGTGTACCCTGTCCATATGTCTACCTCCTAAATGAAGAATGCCTATATCTCTATCTGATATCTCAGCCACCAGAGAACAAAATGTCCTCACTCCAGTCATTGAAAATTGGTTATTAAGTGTGAGAAGGGTTGTAGTAAAAAGCAGAATAGTATAGAAAAAGGCCATTATTGGAGTTACTGTCACATTAGATATTAATGCACTTCCTGTACCTCTCTTCTATTGCTGCCTGCCACACCTCACCGTAGGTAATTTATATTCTGAATTAAAAATGCAGAAAACCCATCTTGTAAATCAGTTAATGCTGCAGCCATGAATCCATAAGTGTCTTTAGGCAATGGCAAACAGTAACCATATTGTCACTTTCAGACACCTCCCTTGTAGCAATATGTGGATGGTAAAATGGAAATCTAAATTGGAGCCAAAAGAAAGTCTGTGATCACAGCTTTCCCCACTTCAGTATCCTCTTCTGTAATCTGTAAAAGAAACAATACCAGATTCTGCTTACTCATATCGCGGATAAGCTCTGCCTGACTGGTGGCGATACATATGTAAACAGCTGTTCTGCCCACGCTTACAGCAAAGATACACATCTGCCAGCCGAGGCTGACCTGTATACTCAGCCCAGCAAATTATCCTAATTGGCTTCTTTGAAATGATTATTATATAATCTCTTTAGATTTGAATTAAATAGAAACACACACACACACACACACACACACACACACACACACACACACACACACACACACACACATCTGTAGTTTCCCTGGTATCTGTGCTATATCATGTAGGTGGGGAGAAACTTGTTTTAATGAGGCACACAGACATCTGAAGGTTGAACGGTGTGTTTTATTGGCATCTAAAGACACCGAAACCTAAATGATTGTATTTATTCTGTTTACACGTACACTTGAAAGCTTAGTTTTCAGGGATGTCACAGCATCTGTTTCAAATAAGTTAAAACATATTAACATGTACAATTAATTCAATTCTTGAATTCTGTTTAATTTCATAACAATAGGAAATGTATGGTATGTGGGTTTAATCTTATTGGAAACTGTATTGCCAATGATGTTCAGTAATAAATATCTCTGACAAATGTACAGTAGGGCTGTTACAGTCCCGTGTACTATTGCGTGTGTTGTAATAATGACACAGAATAGATGCACTGGTACTGAAAATAGAACATGAATTGGAATAACCACTTTATATATATATACACAACACTGGTGTGATAGAACAACCATCTCTATTGCAGTGTGTGGGATGCACCCTGCTATGCCACTTCTGTCTTGGTAATATTTGGCACCACTGCTAGAATCCTGTACCACTCTAGCAGAAGCCCACTTTAACTCCTCCATCACAAAGCCTAGTATTTATCTGTCAGAAGAAAGCCTCAAACTCAAGTTTACACTATGTACAAGACTACTTTGTAAGCCTTAATCCAAGCATGAATGGGAATCAACTTTTGAGGAGCTCTCTGCTTGTAAAAGCAAGAGACAGGCTTTGTCATGCAGGCGTTTCTTACCTATGTCTTTCCAATCTCTTTCACACCGCTATCTTTTTGTTTTTCAGGCTAGGGCCATGCGTTGCGGTTGTTCTAGGTTGGCGCGGAATTTATCAAGAAACCGTGAGGCTAATTCGTCATCCACTAGCCGTCCGTCACTGGACAGTGTAACTGTCATCAGCTGCTGGGTGCGCAGGCTCTGGGCATCCTCACACAGTCGCAGCTCAGCCCTGGAGGTCCCGACAGCGAGGATACACGCCTGGGGAGGGTTGATCACAGCGCTGAAGCCACTGATACCGAACATCCCCAGGTTAGATATACTGTCACAGATAGAAATGTAGGAGGGTGGGAGGAAGGAATGTGATGGGAAGAAAGAAGAGGCAGTACACATATTACATCATTAGTCAAGCTCAGTGGGGGAGAAAATGCATAAAAATGAACTAAATGGACCTAATGGTGGCTCTAAAACCAGCGCCTTGATGCAAAAAAGAACATTTCCACTCAGAGTGAGTGAATAAAAAATTAGAGGGTGAATTAAGTGTATAAAGATAATTGGCTGTGAACATCTTATTTTATGAAATAGTGATCAGTACAGACGAATACAGCAGCACCACCCTCCAAATCTCTCCCTAAATGCTGTGTATGGTGAGTAAGACTGACCCGAGGGCAGTTTGCCGTAATGAGAATTCTAGCTCAAGGGGAATGGAAAAACGAATAGAGGAATGGCATACACACATATCCTCAGGAGGACAAAAAGGACTGCATCTCTATAGGAATTCATCGCTCCTGCCTGACACAGAAACCCCATTTATGTCTCAATGACACCATTAATTCTAATGAGCTGAAAAGCCTCTCTTCCACTTTTCTGCAATTGATGGCACAGTAACTAATGGTCCTTGTCGCCCAAGACCACATTCAGTTCAGGAGCACATGAAATGTCGAATCTGCATAATATACTGACTCTTTGTGAAACCGGATTTAAGCCATAATGGTGAAAATTTATGATGTCGATCTTATCTCTGAGCTGGAAAGGAAATTGTGAGATTGAATTAGGTGTTAAAGACAAAAGGGCCTTTGTTCCCACACATAAAAAAAAAAAAATCTGTTTATTGAACTGACAAAATTAGAGAGTTGCACGATAGACGAAAGATTGGAGAAAAACATAAAATTTGATAATGTCATCACTTTCCATATGTCTCTTCTTTGCCCGAGAGATGATGTGTGTCTTGGGTTTACCTGAATGAGCCTCCCTGGTACTCCTCAGGTAGAAGTTTCCCATCTCGAGCCTTCTGGGCCAATGCCTATGAAAGAAACATTACTCATCACTCAAGCAATATATCACAGTGCTCCTGATTTGTCCATGTGAAAAAAGGCATAAGTGCACATAGTACTGGCTAACTGCTGTTAAATACCACACTCTAAAGCTTATCGAGGAAGTACCATCTTAGGATTTATCTGCTCTGTACCATGTTCGTACAAGATTTTGTGCCTATCCATCAAATTTATGTTCATATATTTCACAGGACAAGCAAAAACTTTGACCTGCTGGTGGCTCTACGGGAAAAGCTGAGGGAACACTAACTTCATTAGAATTTGTTGTCTGGGGACAATGGTTATCTGTACAATATTTCATGGCAATCCATTCAATAACTGTTGTGATATTTAAATCTGGACCAAGTGGTCAACCAACCACACAACAGACCACCTAACAACGCCATCCCTTGAGCCATGCTGCTAGCATAGCTAAAAAGCTGAAAAGGCCAAATGGATATGTTTACCAAGTAAAGCTAGACATCACTAAATATTCAAATTATGCCATGATGTTTTACAAGGTTTATATTTTCTATCTTAATTAGTCAACAACCCACAACAAACTTGTATTTTATACAATCTTCTTATCCACAGCAATTCATCAAAAGTGATGACAGCCTTTCAGTCACAAATTTATATTGATGAAAGGCTTCACAGGTCAATTTTCAAATATCATGTTCAAGAATGATTACATGTCCAATAGCCATCACTGAGATAAATGGAAACTATCAACTAAACAATGCTTACATGAAGAAAGGGAACTGACAACACCCAGATGGAATATGAGGAACCTGACGAGGAAAACTAACACATTGCTGCAGCCAGATTCTGTGAATCCATGTTTCATAAGGACATAAATGAGAGTGACACCCTTAGAGAAAATACAAGATATCTGTTGGATGAGAACGGTATTGAGGTATTGTTTCGGTGTGCATACACATGATCCACTTTACCTTCACTAAGAGTGATTCCTGTGAGTCTAGAAGCATACAGTCATATCACAGATTAAGTATTAGACTTGAATTTGAATTGAATTTGCTGAAAATAAAGGCTCTGCATTATACTACAGACTTTGCTGAAAATGCATCAGTAAACTCATCTTTTTCCAAGCTATTGCTCTCAGTTAAGTTGAAAACTGCTGTATGGCCACCATGTCTCTATTCAGCATGAACGTTATTCAAATGGAAATTTACTTAAAGGTTAATGCAGGGATGCAACCAACACAGAATGTTGAGAATGAGTCACAGGATCTTTGACACACAGTGGGATATGGTGGGCACATTTGAGATAAGAGCTCCAACAAAAACAGTCTTATGTTCCGCTCCATCGTCAATAGCCAGCAGCGACCTCTCCATGCTTCATTCAAACCACATGTTGATTTTAATTTGAGACCAATAAGGACTTTCAAATGTAGACTGAGCTCAAGGCAGC
The DNA here is from genome assembly GCF_002260705.1 of Seriola dumerili. Classification (NCBI taxonomy): domain Eukaryota; kingdom Metazoa; phylum Chordata; class Actinopteri; order Carangiformes; family Carangidae; genus Seriola; species Seriola dumerili. Next base: position 5,449,185 of record NW_019174474.1, read on the forward strand.
AGCATAACTGAACTGAATAGTAGTGGGTGGCAAAGTGCATTTTGAAAGCCTAAGAGGATTGAAACGTCTTTAGTGTTAGTCCCCATGCCTTAAAGCAGCTGTTATGTGTGTGCACTGGCAATGTAACATTTCATACATTAATTTGGCCTGTAAGTACCAACAGACATTACATTATCTGACTTGAATCAAAATTAATGATCAAATGATCAAATCAAAAAACCCAAGAAATTGGATAGTAATACTTTTATCAAACCACACTGGAAAACACCTCAACATTGAAAAACCCTAAACCACCCTGCTAACACACAGTATATGGCAATAGATATTAAGAACAGAACGACTGTTTTTTTTTAATCAAAGAGGACATATTATAGCAATTCCATCTAATATTGGACACAGTAATACAAGGTTAGCTGTAGCGAAGAGAGAGGGAAAAGGTGGAGACAGAAATAAAGTAAAGATATATTAACAATGATATTAAATTTCTAGATATTATTATTCAATTATTCTGTGCTGTATTGTACTGCAACATATCATATAACACTATGATCGCTCACACTCTATAATCATCACTTTTTGTGTTGTTATAATGTGTTGCAAATGTACGAACTAACATTACTAATCCTTACATACCTGTTGAGGCATCACATCATTTCCATCAACTCTGAAGCACCATATTCACAGCTAGTTTTGCTAACACTTACATTACAGTATAGCATTAATGTGCTAAGATACTTGTCCAGACAGACAGACAGACAGACAGACAGACAGACAGACAGACAGACGCAATTTACATCTACTGCAAAATCTGATTGCATGGATTTACACCATTGCAGAATAGTCATAAATTGACTACTGACAACTAAATTGACAACTACCACACATATTCTCACCCCTGCCAAGTTGAAATTGGTATTGTCACTACTACAAAGACTTCAGCCACTGTCAGCACGATTACCACTGTAGCTACTACTGCTACTATCACTGCTACTATTACTACAGCAGACACTGAAATGTGATGTGAACACTATTCAGGCAACGCTGCGTCATGAGGATAAAAAGCAGTCTTCCAGTTTGACAACACTGTTTCATGGAAACAGTGAAGAGCCTTCCATGCTTGGTTGCTGACAGTTGATGAATCAAAGTCATATCTTCACAGAGACATAACATGCATAAATATGGATGCTGAACATTTGGGGAATATTAGACCTGGTCACTGCTGGTGAGAAATATGACGTTGTTTACCCTGATATCTGCAGGAGTTCGTCTATTTGATCGGTGTGTCTCTTTGGCGAGAAAGAGAGTGAAACTCGAATCATCAAGTGTGTACATGCAAATCAGATTTTGAAAGCATATTTGTGTGTTTGTGAATAAATGTGTGTCCCCAGCTGCTGACTGTGAGCAGGAGAAAGAGCTGACCATTGTTGCTTTGCACTCCACCTGTGACCAGTGACAGCTGAGACCTGCAACATAACAACCCAAAAATCAAACTATGCCTAGTCTAATGAGATCTATCCAGTTGATTTGAAAAGACTATTTCCCCTCTTCACAATCTGATGGATAACAGTAAAAAATGCAATAAAGTTGTAGCCAGGGGGCCTAGATGAGCACAACTCTACAGATGCCAATAGAGTTTATTTTCTAATACAGCTAGGAACAGTCAAGTCCCAACTCCCTCACCTGAGGTGGTACACTGAACGCCCCCACAGCTTGAAGTTATGATCTACCAACAGCAAAGAAACATGAGGAAAGTTCTGTTGCAAGACAGCTTCAGGAGGCGACTCTCACAAGGCTACTGAATAACATATTGTAACAGAATGGTTTATAAATTTTACCTTAGCATTTGCTGAGATCTCCTGGACTCCTTTGTTTGCAGCATCCTTGATGATGGGCGTAATGAGGCCTTTGTCGGTCGCCACAGCGATTGAAATGTGGACTGAATCAAGTGCACGGGGTCCATCACCAGACCAGGTCACATTTACTTCTGGCATCTCCTAAGATAAAAGTCAGAGGTCAGCCCAGATTTTTATTTTCCTTGATAGGGAAAAATAATTCTTGGGTTATGAACACAGCGCAACACATGCCACTGCACACCACTTTGTTAAAAAGGCGACACAAAATTGGCCTCAGATGCCACTTTCTGATGTACGTAGGTCAACTTTCCCCTGACAGGAAAAAATAATGTGACAAAGACATATAAAAAAGCCTTTCTGCTTCGGTTACATGGTGTTCCCATGCAGTTCATAAGTGTGGAAAAACAAATTAAAGTCATTTTTATGGCATGCCCTGTAGCATGCATAGGAATCAATTATAACAGTCAAAAAAGTCAAATCATATTACATGTGTAAAATTATTCTTCAGTTTGGAGTTGAATGTACACACTTGCTATCAGGCCAGTAAACCTAAAAACATATTTACTATAATCATAATCATACTTTAATCATCAATAATCAATAAAAATAATAATAAATTATTTGGTCTTGATGAATCTTCTGTGGTGGAGCGTCAGTTATAACAGGTTACTCTAAACTGACAAAACATCTATCTTGAATTCTTGGGTTATGAACACCTGGCCTCAGATGCCACTTCCTGATGTACATAGGTCAACTCAGGAGAAAGTACAGCTGCTTTTTTGCCAATTTACTGATGTTACAGTGTTACATAAGTGAATCACAAATCTCAGTTTAGAGAAAAAGCCAAAGAGGTATTCTGGTCATGCGGGACATTGTACAGTAAAACATGGTGTCTGGACTATCTTGTGGTACATTTTACACTCACATTAACTGGGAAATGTACACATTTTTGTTCCACATTCCTAACATTTACTGTAACACAGACTCAGTTGCTGCTTCATGCGGCAGTGTGTCTACATGTCTTCCTACAGTCTCTATGGTGCAATGCCGAGCACCCATGGTGTCTAGTACATGTAAATGCTTAAGGTTGACACATATTCACTGAAGCAGATATAATATTCCACGATAAGTGATTAAAAATATGTAGGTTGATAGGCAGTGCTGTTCTTATCAGATGCTGCTGAGAAATTCCCTGCTGAAATAATTAAATTACCACAGGGCTGCATCTATTTTTAACCTGCATTTCCCCCATGCATTCCTCAAATCAAACAGCAGCAGCTTTCTTTACAGCATTCCCTTAAAAAAATGTAAACGTAAACATGCATTTTTGAGATTTCTTTCTCTCAATTTGTGTTTTCTTAAACTGCTCAGGGAGGTGGACGGTTAAAGAATTTACTCATATTTTCCATTACAAGAACAAAATTAACTAAGAGTTTGCGTCTATATTTAGTTTCATCTTATAAGGGCAAGGCTATTGATTCACCACCACCACCAATACCTTAGCAACAGGGACAACAGTGACCAATGGTAACTTGGAAATCATTTACAGTATGAACTCTCTGTGTGTTACAGTGTTAAGCTATGAAAGACAAAAAAGATCAGATGCTTGACGGCATGTAGTAAGTAGAATAGGATATTATAAATATACAGAGTAATGATGAATAAACAAAAAGCTTGGCATGAAAATGACAGCAAAAAAAAAAAAGATTCTTAACAATACTTACTTTCAGTGCAACAGCAGCTGCCTTGATAATGAAATCATTAACAGACACTTTGATCTGTTCTGAAAAGACAAAGAAGACACAGTATGTGAGCTTGATTCAAGCTCAAATGAGAATCAACACCAGGGATTTCTGCTTGTTACCATGGAAAGCTAATAAATGCTGGTCTGGTAGGTACTGTCAAGGAAGGGTCAAAGTCAGATAAGGGTAACAAATGCACATATGGGCACGTTCTGTACAAGACCTCTGATGTGTGATACTGCACATAGCAGCTTGTTTAGGGGCAAGTTCTAAATGGAAAATATTAGCATAGCGCTGTACACACACACACACACACACACACACACACACACACACACACACACACACACACTAGTGTAAATGAATGATACTACACACTCCCTCAGGTGGAAAGAAAATCCAATATTGTGTTGTCCTGTACTCCAGCTGATCAGAATCAGTCCCTCTCTATTTGACTCAGTCTTGAGCATTTGCTCCCCTTCCCTCTCTGTATTTGACACCAGCAGACCAGGCAGGTTCAGCCTGGCAACGCAGCCAACTTTTACTAGTGTCCATTAGTGCTGTACCAGACAGTTATGAATGCTGTGAGCGGGATGATTAACGAGCTAACCGTGAAATCGCGCTGCTCCTGAACAATGAGAGTCCACAAAAACAACCGGAGAGAGAATCCCTCATACACACACAACCTCGCTAATAGGTCTGGAATGGCCGTCCCGTTTCCTCCATCAAAAAGACATGACCCAGAGAGATTTACTGTTTGTTCAACAGTTAGGCAAATTTAAGCTAAATAAACCTAAATATGTGATAGTGTGTTGAATTAAGTGTTTAAAAATAGGAAACTGACCAAGCACTCTTGCTATATCAACATGAAAATGGCCCAAAGTAAGCACAGGTTACATTTAAGGAATCCATGAAAAGCGGCTATTAAGGATAAATATTCTCTTTGCTGAATATGGCGAAATGTTGAAGGGTCACTATTGTGACACACCTTCATCTTAAAAACACACATCCTGGTGGGTGTTGCACAGGAAGTAGTGGGTTACTCAATACCATTGCCAGAGGAGGATGTGAAGCTGAGGAAAGAGCTGCTTGCAAAAACATGGGGAAAACACAGCTAGGTCCTGCTAGTATTCTATTTATTAATCAAGCTCTACCAGGCTCACACTAGCCATACATTACCTGCCTTATTAATAATGTATGGATGGACAAAGCTTTTATTCTCTAGCACACATAACCCTCAAACATAGTCCTTTCTATAGAGTCTCTTCTTTATCATGAATACTGTAATTTATCACACAGAAAAAGCCACAGAGGCAAGACTCTAAAGAATCCATCTGAAACACTTTGAACCAGAGAGAAATAATTAACTTTGGTAAAATACTTTACTCTTCTGTAAACACAAAGAAACAACTACATGAATGAAACCTCACTGTTGTAAATGAAAACGGCTTCAATTCCAACCAGTTTTGTTTAGTGAACTTGTTTGTTGATATAATTTACTTTCTAAATTGAAGAGAGACATTTCAAGATAGCAGAGACAGCCACCCTGAAATTATAGATTACGGCTCTGTGCTAAAACACTGTGGGTGTCTTACGAACATATGATCGGCCTTATGTTGTGATGTATGGTGTGAAGAAAGACCAGATCTGAAGAACATGACTACCCTGACTGAGAGGACATGTACCACAGGTTCTTTCAATGACTGTTGTCTTTGTCAAATGAAAAGTCATGTGAAAACCCTGAAATCCACATCTTCATGGAAAAGTTTCCTTCCAAATGTTACTGTCAGATATTGACTGATGGAAATGTCACTAACGCATGTAAAGAATAGTGACAATGCGTCAACACTCGCTCACAAGTCTTGTGTTTTTACCTTTGGCCAAGTCACTGCGGAGCTGCATGACGGCAGCCATGTCACAGTCAACAGAGGCATACGCATGGGGGATGGTGGTCTTCGATTGCGTTAGTCTTTGAGCAATCACACGGCGGACATTTGAGGCTGGGATCTCTGTGAAAGTGCCCTGAGGAGGACAGGTGGAGGGAAGGAGAGGTAAATAATTGAATGAGAAGCAGAGGACATTTTGAGAGAGAGAACAGGGAAAAATTAGGGACAAGAAAAAAAAAAGAGTTATAGACATATCTCACCTGCTATGAGTCAGTCAAAAATACATAGCCCATGAAGGCTAAATGAATATGGTGCAGAAAACTAAACTTAACTAAAGAAAGGGCTGTCAACAAGACTTGAATCTGGAAACCAAGATAAAAACTTGTTTGCTGATTACGGTGCTTGTGGTGTTCCACATACCAAATATACCAAAAGAAACTGAGCTATCAGAAGTTACTTACTAACAACCCCACTCCATGTGCAAAAATACAAATACATACAGAGGCAAGAGTACAGGAGTAAAGATGCCAATAACAGGTGTGTAAAACTCAAGATGATCAGTCATCAGTCCCTTTAGGGCCCTGACACAAGCCAAATTTTGGAAAATGGGTTGTTGTTGGCCATCCAGTACCACAAAACAGACACTGTGGTGTGTATGTGTTTTTGTGTGAGAGGGAAAGAGATCATGTAAGGAGTGCTCACTGGTGCTCCTGGCTTCCCTGGTACAGAGAGAGGAGGTATGTTGGGTCTGCTGCCTGGGGGTGGAGGGGTAGCTGCCAGGGTGGGAACAGGACTCGGGGCAGGTGGAGCAGCCATGGCTGGTGTTGCTTTGAGGGCAGGAGATGTCTTCAAGAGATTCAATGCATCTCTGTTAAACAAACAAAATAATAAGTAATAAGTAAAAACCAAAAAATTATATGGAGCCTCATTTTATATAGTAACTTTGACATTTTAGACAATCAAATCTACATAATAATTTAATATTATTATAAAAATATATTATTCTGTGAAGGGACTGTCCAGAAACCCAAAAATAACTGCACACTTTCTCAAAATTTTGATCTGGATAGGATGAAATATTCATTATGTTAACACCTGTTTGATCACCAAGTTTTACATGGGAAGAAATGGTTCTCAGCCTCCTCCGAAATATTCTGCAGGCTGCAATCATGTTTTCATGTCAATTTTATTTGGGTTTATTGTTGTTGAATTGCACATGTATACTGGCTGATTCCCAGTATGCCACTACTGAGGAGATGAAATCATGATATTACAACCTATGCTTTTCATCATGTCATTTATTCATGGCGGCCTAATTTTTACTGTGAAAAATTAATTCAAAACTATTTTCTTTTGCATGAGCAGTGACCACTATAAATTAAATAATAAAGTACAAAACAACACTAGCATAGTTAATGATGTACAATGATACATTATTAACCCATATACTCCCACTCTGCAAGCTACTATCTAGCTCTCTGCCATTTTTGTCTAGTTTTGTGTCAGGCTTGTAGAGAGATGGGTAACTTTCGGTTGTCCTCCGGTGGATGGGAGAATCATGAGAATCATTTGCATGTCACAAACAAACCGCATCAGGCCAGGAAGGATCAGGTGACAGCTGCAGCAAGGGACAAGCTTATTCAAAACCTTGGCTTAATTATACTTTCCCCTGGTATGGGAAGCCAATCGAAATCCCTACATTTCATACAGCATCTTTTTCCAAAAATGAAGTAAGACAGACTTTTTGGTGAAGACACCTTATGTAAAGCTGCATGTCTCTGCTGTTTCATAAGGTTGTATGTATGTATCATCAACAGTAGAGCCCTGGATTTTTTTTTCACCCATTAATTTTGTTCTTAGCAGCAAAAGCAGTGGGAGGGGCAGGTATCACGTGTGCCCGCTTGAAGCTCTGCGCTTCCAGTGCAATGCACTGGGGTCCACCTCCCCACATGCATCCAGTCTTTTGTCTGGACCAGCTGCCTCTGACCTCACCATGCAGCCGGGAACCGTCTGGGCCCCACAGCTATTTTCTCACTGTTCCTCTCTGAACGGTGTCTTTTTTATTTCCTCCATCACACTAGTTCCTCCTTTTCTCTCACTTGATAAAGCTATTTCTTTGTAGAGGGACTGAGGCAGTTTGGAAATCCCCCTAACCTGACAGACTGCTGACAAATTTAAAGACCACCACATAATAAATAAAAAGACATTGCAACATAGAGATTGTATATGACTTGATTTGAATTTGAATTTGAAAAAAAAGGAAGGGAGGAAATAAAAAAAAAAGATGATTCATATGAAATTAAACATTAAATGTCAGTAAAAAAAAAAAGTAAAGAGAAATGAAAAGAGACCCAGAATGCTTAGTATTTTAATTTAAAAAATTGTGAGAATGTATAAGAAGATCCAGTATACAAATTCAAACAATGTTTCTGTTATGAAATAAGAGGCAGTCAAGTCAATAGCAGCCTACAGTGCCACTTGACGATGACACCGTAGATACCTTTTGAGTAGCTGGACGGCATGTGCTTTTCACACCCACCATGTACACCCCTACTGACTACTGACAGCCAAGGCAAAGGAGCCTCCGAAAGACTGAAAGAGGGTGACTGGAATATTAAAAAGGAGCTGAGGCAGTGCTGTCTCTCTCTCACACACTCACACACTCACACACACAAACACACACACACACACACACACACACACACACAGCTAAAATGAGCACCAAATGTACAGACAGACATGAATAAACTTTGTCTTCTACTGTCAATGACTTCTAATGTGCAGGTCTGGAGTTGTATATGACAGAGGGTCAGGGAACAAACAAACCTTTTGTTATTAATGAATTCCTGTGTTGGTCAAGGTCAAACATGTCTCTGCTCTTTTGGGTCAGCCCCCATTGCTATTTAACCCTTTTTCATAAGTTTTGCATTCATAGTACTTTACTGCTATGCTGCAGGAAGCAAAAAGTAAAATAAATAGAGATGTAAGAATTCTGTGAGTGCCAAAGAAAGTGTATTTATTTTAGATTTGTTGCTTAGAAGTCGATTAATTGATGTTTAAATTCTGAATATATCTTAAACTGACTGGCACAACCAAAATGGCAGCTTGTAATTAGTACGTAAAGGAAGGAGCTGATAGCTTAAATGGGCTACTTGCTTAATCTGTGAAATCAGAAGGCTGATGATAAATGTATACTTCTACTTATCAGTAATTAAAAATCCAACAAATCCAAGAATCATCCTCTAAATATAACTTAGTGTTTCCCCCACATTTACACAGGATGCAGTCATACAGTCATTCTGCCTATAGGAAAATACAAACAAAGACTGGTATGGCCTATGGTCAGGTAAAAATCATTGAAAACCTTGCCCATTACTTTGTTAGCCTTGCCTCTTAGCTAACATGGCTATTCATGACATTTAGGAAATGATGAATGATGACAATAATAAAAGATAAGAGGAGAAAATGCCGTGATACAAAAGTGTGTCTTTGTACTCAGTGTGTTTTTAAACCCTGCTGTGGATTATGTAACATGCTATGATCTCATCTCTGGGTTGCATGACCTCTGTTATTCATGCCCACTACAGAGGGGCCTCACTAGGGTGGAATGGGAGGGGTACCTTTCCCTGGTTTCAGTCTTATCTGATGTGCCAAAGGACAAAGGAAGGGAATTCAGGTCTATTCTGCTCTCCCTTGAAGGGGCTAAGCCGATGTGAAACTATTTGCACAAGGAGATTTGGTTTCCGACAAGAACAGAACCGTTCAGTCTCACAACATACCTAAGCTATAGCCCATGCTGTATACCTAGGTTCAGCCATTTTCATCTAAGCTTCCCAAGGACACTGGCAAGAAGGAAAAGGCTAGAGCAAACCAATTTTAAAATTTTGGCATCAACTGGTTACCAGATGTGTACTAAATATGTTATTTCTTCCTAAAATTATGCTAAACAGACCACTTCCAGACAAATCCTCTCGGTTCTGCCTTTGGCTGCTTTACCGAAGTTGTCACTGGCTAAACTGATGCCATGAAGCCAAACTTTGGCGAATGAATTTTCAGGCTCAAGCAAGCAGACGTTACACACTTATTGATGATCAGTGCATCCATGAGAATGACACAGTTTGTGGCTTTTAGCCTACAACCCCAGACTTGTCATCTACAGAGCTTTTGTGAAGCGTTTTAAAGGATGATTCATTTTGGTAATCGTACTCGGCATCTTCCACATATTACATTTGTGTTCAGCTATTCCTGAAACTGTTTTCAAAACCTGAATTGCACTTTCTCTCCAAAGAAGACATGTAAAAAACAGAAAAAACACACCATTCCAGTCTAGGTGCTGTAGTGCCTTAAAAGTGAGACTTTACAGATTTTTTTTCTGTGGCTTGGCAAGCAAACTGTTTATAACAGCCCACCATTCAATTCAGGAAGGCCTCTTAGCAAAGAGGCACATTGTTTTTGCTTAAACCTCTTTACTCTCATCTCCTGCTGAACCTTCTTCTGTCTTCTTTCAGCATCAGCCCTCCTGTTTAAAGACGTACTGAGCTAATTAGCCAGCTAAAGTGTCAATAAGTGAATAGGCAAACCATTCATGCAAGTCTCAACACATGGTTAAAGGAGAGGCAACTGAGGAATCATGTCAAAGCAAATCATTGGGATATAATTAAACGACATTAGTAAAACAATCTAAACTTCAAAACCTAGAAATCATGTTGACACTCTTGCTTGCATGCTTGTGTTGATTAACTACAACTACTTAATTACAGCTTTATACCAAAGGAATTGCCTTCTCTCAACAGTGTTCCCTTTTTGCTAGTTAGTAAAGTTTGTATCATACATTTTGAATTGTAATTTTCTGTAGGCAGAAAGGGTACAAACCTGGTACCAGACTTCTGAGAAAAATACTCTACTCTATTCTACATTGCCTAAAAAAGGGGGCATATGAGATGCTCTCTCATCTTGACAAACTTTGTTATTAGGACTAATAAGACCGGTGTTTTACAACATATAAATTATTGTGGTTACACCATAAATCCAGCTTTAAATCAACCATTTTTGATACATTTACAAGGTATGCATTAAGAAGAAAGGCTTCGCTGAATTTCTATGAGCTATCACTCTTTACAGTGTTTGGTTTATTAAGCTTCAAATGTATTTCTCTTTTACTGACACACATCACCGAAAACATATGGTCTGCGTTTCTATGGTCACCAGTGGGTCCTGGAGAATAGGTTGCTATGGCGACAGAAGTTCTTAATGAGATTCCCCAGCAGGGTGTTAGGTGGGTAACGAGAGCATTCAATCAGGTCCCCACTGACAGCAGGTAGCATTAGAGCTGTGTGTGTTTGTGTTTGTGTGTTTGTGTTTGTGTGTTTGTGTGTGTGTGTGTGTGTGTGTGTGTGTGTTCACAGCTTTCTTTAGTCTGAATTCACCACTTAACAGGATTAAAGCACCTTAAATCTTATCCACCTCTTCGCACTTTTTCACTCATCTAGTCTCTCCCAGATTTTCATTTTCATTCACACTGCCTACACTGTGTCCATGACCTGCCTTGCTCTGCCTGACATCTCTTTCCTTCAGAGATACTATGATGGCCACAAGGGGACCCGTCCAATCTGATGGGCCTATTAAAGTGGAGAACAAGCACCTACTGCTGACATATCGCTTCCAGTTTGAACAAATGACAAAGTGTTGGCTAAATGTAAAACTAATTTCTTCATTTTTAAATCTTCTTCTTGAAATTAATTCTTCTTTGACCTGCTGAATTGATCTACATGGCTTATCATACTATTTTTAAAGCTGCATTGTATGAAGTACTTTAAACAAAAGATGTTGCTGATGAGCTTTCCAACCATTATATTTAAGGTTTCCGCACCAAATTCCCGAATGCTTAGGTTCAGAGGCCGCTGGGCTTGGAATAACCTGGTGGAAACTCAGAGATTATACATCATATGTTGTTGCATTAGGAAAAGCACAACTTGCATGTTCTGTGACTTAAAGCTAACCCATTCATTAATACTCACTCCTTAGTGATAAGTCCCCTTGGTCCAGTGGGTGTTGCCAGTTTTGGATCCACACCATGGGTGTCCAGGATGTGTCTCGCTGCTGGACTCAGACGTAAGCTGAACAGGAGAGAGAGCATGACACAATTATACAATATTTTCATTTCAAGTTTTATGCTTTTGTTTTAAAGACTTTCATCCTGGTGTTAATTATTAAAAAAAAGTCAAATCCCTTTTAGAAATAGCAGTAGATAACCATGTATTTATAAACATACCAATGAACTGTCAATGTACTGCCAAAGTCAAAGCTGTGTTTATATCATTATATCAATTCTTACTCAAATCAAATCTACATACTTGTATACAGCACATGACAATCTATCCATGTTGTTTCTTTTCCAGTCTGGAATGAACAAAGTTAGTGTCAAACTGTCCATCAGTGGTATTGAGATAGACTACCTTAATATGGCCCATTTCTGCATCCTTTTCCTAATAATCATGCTTGCAGCACAACACATTCACCTTTCATCTTTCACCCCTGTCAAACTGATGCAGCCAAGGTGCAAATCTGAATATGTGGACTGGCTCAGAAAAGTTTGCATAACAAATAGGCCCTGTTTGTTCTGTGGCAGCTCCTTTGCTTTCCACAGCAGTATTTATTGTGTAAACAGGGGTCAGGTAGGATCTCACATATTTTGAAATGAGAGCAGAGAAAGACAACCTTATTCAGCAAGTTAGATGGTAGTGGACACAAAGACCATAAATCACCACAGCTGTACACTGAAAAAAGAGGGATGATTTTCAACTCATTCTTCATGTATCTTTAAGCTACTGAATCTGGTTAAAGGCTATTTTAAACAACACAGATGGGTAATTTAAGAACTATGTTTAAAAAGAAACTAGCATAACCTAATGCTAATGCTAACACTGCGCTAGTCTCTAGAATCAGCTCATTTGCTGATCAGTTGTTTTAACAGCTCTATGACAAAGAGCTGACTCATAGTATGGGTAATTCAACAAGACACTGACATATGAACAAAATCAAGCTTGTTTTAAGGCCTAAACAGCATATAAATCTGAATTATGTTGATATAGCTACATTTTAAACTTAGACGTTCACATCCACTGCTGCCCAGGAGCTGTAACCCTCCATTATGACCACAGTGGTGTGTGCATAGACCTCTATTCACTCTAGAGGTATTAGCAATTTGCTGCCAGTTGATTAATAGTAGAGGGGTATGAATTGGAACAGTTAAAAAGATAGAAGGCAGCACTCACGGTCCTGAAGTGGCTGGTTTCGGTAGAGGAGGTGGAGAGGGAGCAGCAGGGGGCACAACTGGGGCAGCGGCTGCATGTGTAGCAGGTGGAGCTGCAGATGGAGCTGCAGCATCTGGAGGGGGGATCTCAACCTGCTTCCAGTCCTGCCCTTCCTCCACCATGAGGGCAATGAGAGTGCCCAGCCGCACATTGCGGCTGCCCTCCTCCATCTGAAAAGAGGGTGAGAGAGCTACTTATACAGTATGGGGGGAATATTAGCAAAACAGGTTCAGTCACTTCAAGTGCAACTGAGATTATTTTTAATAAAAGGTGAAGGTCTCCTAGTGCATAATTTTGAATAAAAGAATAAATGAAGGGGAAGTGATACTGAAGTTAATCAGTTCGCCGGTGGTCATTGAACAGACAAACCTCTTGACAGCCGTTATTAGAGAACCTCTTGAAAAATGACATTGCATTCTTGTTCACATCAATTTCCATCACTCCCATTTTCTTCTGCTGTTAACGTGACAAAGAACCTGACTGTGCTGGAATAGGTTCTTGGAGAGCAATAGATGTGTTTTCATGCTGTTCAAAGCTGTCAACCATTGATTCACTATCTTGTTAAAGAGTACTCCAAATCCACTGCTTTCGCTGCTTTCCCCACTTTCCCCGAGCTGTGCAAGGTGTCCTCAGTCAATATTGATCAGTGTAAATGAAAGGCAAGGCACAATACACAGGGCTGGGCTACTTCACTTCATCTCTTTTCAAAAAGGTATCCACTTAGTGAGCTGTCTCTTAAAGATACAGCTCAATACAAGGAGAGAAGAAGAGGAAGTAAAGGACGGCCCTCCGAAAATGGCAAAAAGACACCTGACTCTAGCTGTGCTCTTTCATTTAATCATCCACCTACACCACTGATCAGCCAAGAGTTGATAACCTGCAATTCTTAATAAAAAAAAAAAGAAAAAATTTGATATCATTTCACAATAAAATGGTGCAAAGTGAGAGCACTATTAGTAAATCCACAGTTGTCAACGTACTCCACTGTCACCCCCTCCTTCTAACAGGCTTGCAAAAACATAAGAAGCACCCTAATAATCATATTCACCAAACTGGAACGGACAGCGGAATATATGAACAGCTGTGCTCACTGGTAGAAAGACATGCACTCCCATGCTTATTCTGTGCTGCTTTAGTTCAATGTAGACCTAACTGTCCCGCAGCAAGGTTATGGAGATAAACATACAAAGATGACCGTGTAAATTAACTTGGAGACTGAGAAAGTAAGTAGCAATGCTGTGCAAAGTGCTGTTGCACTGAGGCACTAACCTTTAATATTTACCTACAGCCGATTTAGTAAATAAATACATTTTTGATAATACTCCCTTGGCGACATCGGAATTTACCGTGAAATAATTTCTGTGTTGCACTTGTATTAACAAACTTAATGGTGATGGTAAGAACAAAGCTATTCTAATCTACTGGTACAAAATAACAACACACAACACAACAACAACAACATACTGACAAAACTTGACAGATATCTTCAACAACGGGTCTCATGTGTGACTCAAGTCCATCACTATCCTGTGTATTTTTGATTATCGTTTCCCCTAAGGATAATTTCTCGGTCATATGTGTTTTTTTTTTCTTTTTGTGCTTGTGTGCGCATTTGTGTGTTCAGCCTGTCTTACGCCTCGTTCTTCATGTTTAATGTCTCTACAGCACCTCTCTTGGCCAGTGGGAGTTGATGGATGAGGGTAAAGCCTAAGGGCTACTCGGGGAAATCCGGACTTCTGTACATTTCCACAGAAAATCCTTCTCTTCAGTCCCACAGGCATACACACAGTAGAGACTAGCAAAGCAACACATTTCCTTCAGTAAGTGTGGTTATGTGATAAATTGTTAGACAGCCATACCCCTAAAGAGAACAATCGACCAAATGAAGTGATACCTAATATACACTATTATTAGTATTCTATGGAATGTGAAGTGCTTAAAAATACACACGCAATGGGATGTGCTCACACGTCAACTAACAGCCACAACGGAGCAAAAGGTCATAAGCGAATGCGTCATAATTTGACGCCAAACTGGGGGAAACGATAATCAAAAATACACAGGATAGTGATGGACTTGAGTCACACATGAGACCTTATGTGACATATATAGTAGTTAAAAACAAAATATGTGCCACATTTTAAACTGAGAGTGGTTTCATGGCTCACCACTTTAAAAGTACTCTTATACATACTCATACACACACACAACCACACACACAACCACACACAGCTGCTACCATGCTACTTGGGTGGATGGGTGAATTCTCACGGTAAAATCATATGCTCTGTATACGCTAGGCATGGTGGGTAGTTGCATAAACACATGCTTAGTACACTGTAGTGGTGTGGGGCTCAACACTGCCATCAAATGGTTATTGAACACAGTGAAACATATGGGAAGTGTAGATGATGCTCGAACATCACTGTTTGCAATGGTTCAGATATCCACTGTGTTTGGCAAGGTCCTGCCCGAAGAGGTGCTGCTGTCAGAGAAAAAGCTAGTAGTAAATTCCCATCTTTACTGTGAGCATGTCAAATTAGAAGAGATATTTTATCTGCACCATCTTTCTATACTCGTGTTTGGACAGGTACACTGTGTAAACTTGGACAATGCAAAACTTACAGAAAGTTGAAAGGAAGTAAATTGTACCTCCTTCACAATTTACAAAACGCAAATTTGTGCATTACGCATTCTACATGGGTGTAGAATGAATGGCCACTTCTGAACTTCATGCCATGTCCTCACAGCCACCTTTTCTCTGCTGCCCGATGTAAATGGGCTCATGACCGTAAAAAAAGACAGCCTGCAAGTCTCATCTAGTCGTTAGGCATTTCAATGGCAACATTCTCACTGGGAAAAGTCGAACTTATCTCTGAAAGGGCTCTTAAGGGACCTCCTCAGAGCCCATCAGCCAGGCTAACAATATTACAAAGTCAGACGAGACCATTTATGAGGTTTAACCTACTTATCACCAAACTGTTATCATACACCCATACAAGCCCACTGAGTGTCGAAACAGCTCAGTTACAATAAGCTTAACCTCAACGGTTATCAACATTTCTTTTAACTTCACAGTGCACAAAGGTTTGGTAGATTTAGCCTCAGCATGCACAAGAAAAAGGAGAGAGATCTTGTTTTAGGGAGTGAGATATGTTTTTTTCTGATCAATAGAGCATGACAGATACTGCACAAAGAGGACCGCAGCAACATCCTTAGTCTTAGCAACAACATGACCAGTCCAATGTAATGTAAAACATAAGGACAATTCACACCAGATATGCAGAATCAATCTCCCAGTCTAATTTTTTTAGACTCATATTTGTTTAGCTGTCTAACCTTAACACTGTGAGTTTAAACTGTCAAGGAAAAGTAAAGACACCATAACCGTTATGTGCCACCTCCCCACATTTCCCCAGCTGATCTTTCTTGAAGAAAAACATGAATTATAAACTTATCCAAATAAGTCTTTTTGCCAACAGCCCACAGGTTATGTACTCCTGTTTTGACAAAAGACACAGGCCTTTCTTCTATTTTGACCTCAAAAGGTCAGAGAGTGATTTATACTAACTATTGATTTAGAGGACACATAGCTGCTGGTGTTTAAATTGATCTCCTGGATGACCGTGTGTGGAGATGCAGAGTGGAAGGAAAGGGAATGATAAATGGGAAACTGACAGGTTAGTATCACCAAATGTGTTGGATATCTTCATCAATTTATCAGTCTTACAAACTATCTACCCATCAGTCCTAACTGTCACGTTATTCATTACATCGATCACCAATTCATCCAAATTCATCTACCTATTAATCCATTTTTAAACCGACATTCTCCATTTCATGCTCAGTATCATTCATCTTTGAAAAGATCTGAACACAGAGGAGCAATGTGCATCCATGCATTTGCAAACATGTGTCATTTCCTACAGGCTATGATTGATTGTACCCAAGGTAGATTTTCAGCTTGAAGCCCTCAGGTCAGGGTAGAGCAACATAGTAAGAGTATGATGAGATACAGTAATCTGTGCTCATGGTGCTGGTGTTCCTACCCCCAGCCCCTATGTCCCAATATGAGCAGGAGCTCTCTCCCATTCTCTCACCCCCAAGAGCCATGGTTGGAAATTGGTAGAGGGCCATAGAGGTACTTGACCCCCATAAATAACCCCTGTGGAGCACAGGAAGTTCCACATCTACTGCAGCCTGTCCAGGCATTTGGCCACAGGCAGGTAATTACAGCAGCCTTTAAATTAGTAACCTACTGGGTGCTTGGAGCCACAATTATACCATCAAGGGCTATTGTAGTCTGACCCAGACAAAGTGGATGCCACATTGCCCATGCCATGTAGGGGAGTGTAGAAATCTCCAAAATATTGCCACAAGCTGCTGTTTTTCTTATTAACAACACATATACTCTCTATCAAAGACAGAGAGAGAAAGAGCTATGGGGCTTATCTAATGCAGACCATCTTTCTCTGCCAGCTTCAGTGCTAAAGCCCTTACCCCCAGTTCTTGGGTGGTTGCTATGGAAACTACCTCATCCCCACTGCAGCTAAGACAAGGATGGAGTGAGGGAATGTGGAAGAATGGAAGCAAGTGTAGTGAAAGGCAGAAATATAAGCATATGGTTTATAATTGACACTCATCCCTCTGATTATTAATTCATTAATTTAGCCACTTCTAAGTGTGTGACAGTGCATATTAAAAGGACTGCATATTCTTCATGGACAATCTGGGTGGGCATTTGTTATGTGAATCTGCTGGTGCAGACTGGCTGTGTATTTGTTTTTTTGTGAAGGTTGCACAAACAGGCATCGCCTAATTAAACCCTGCTCCACTCAGGCTTCACCAGAACACGAGCATGTCCAAAATTACACGGCCAAGGAACATGTCATTTTATTAGATAAGACATTCTGTGACATGGAGCAAAGCTTTGGCTTGTTGTGCACACATGGGAACAAACAGAGCAACACCTCACCATCATTCTTCAGTTTTTAAAATAGGGAAAATAAACTTTCATCTTATTCAAATAACCTCTGTCTCCTCTCATTTTACATATTGTATTCATATCTCTCACAGATCAGTCAAAAAGCGAAAAATGTGAAAACATCTTTATCTTTCTGTTCAAGGGAACGGATGTGTGGTGGAGTACTGATGAAAGACAACTGATCGCTCTGTCTTTGGCAGCTGATTAAAAATTCAAACAACGAACAGCACAATAGGGGGGTGGAAGGAGAGAATTATTTGTCACTGAAGAAACCCTGTCAAAGCTTTGCTGTCACTGTATAGGGAAAACAGATTTAACAAGCATAGCCAATTAGTACAGGCAATTAAGGAACCCTGCAATACTCAAATATTAACAGGACTATAATCTATGTGAATATAAACTGAATAATCACCATAGCTACTGCAAATTGCTGACTTTACATAGTTTGAAGGTATAATAAGAGAAGAACTGAAAACTAAAGACTAATATTGTCTAAAAGTACAATTTAAAATCCTGGTGCTGACACATACTTAAATACACAGGATTTAAATACACCCCCAACTCCCCACTTTTATAGGTAATGCACCAAAGCCATAGCCAAAGCTTAAATATGACTGTACCTGCAAATGCATTGCCATATATAATCCTTTCCTGCAGAGGATGTTTATGTGTGTGTCTGCATACTCACCAAAATCTTGGCCAAGACGCCATCATCATTAGACTCCATGGTAACAACAGCCTTGTCAGTCTCAATCTCACATAGGGCATCACCTGCTGCCACTGCCTCACCTGAGGGGTTAAAGAAACACACCCACGAACTTGAAATATGACATAAACGTTTATTTGTCATTCTAAGCACAGATCAACCAAACAAACTTGAAAGTTACTGCATTATGAAAGGAGGTTTTAAGTGCAAATGATTTATTTCAGCTGTGATTGGAAATGCATGAAGCACAATTATCAGCAGCATGTTGAAAACAACCGCTCTTTCACTGGGGCTTTTCACACACAGAGAACAAATTAGTTGCCATAAAAATGAAAGAGTTCCATTGAAGGGACGAAAAGGTTATGCGGGAAATATCTGCTCGGGCTTTGGCTGACATGAGCCTAATCAATGTTTCATGGGAAAGAATGAAAGATACTGAAATGCAGCATGTCTGATAGAAGGCGAGATCTTTGCCTATCCTTAAAGTCCCAGTAGATTCCCACTGGTCTACTACATGAGAGAGCTGGAATATATTAGCATCTGCTTAGCGGTGAAAGAGGATGGCAATTAGAAGCCACTGCTTCAGTTCTTCCACGCTCATATAGCCATTCTGAGCTACACTTGTTTGTGCAACAGCTCAAATGGGCTTCCGACAGCAAAATACAGAAAAAAATGGACCTTATTGTGTCCATGGAAAAAAAGAGGAGCAAAAGAAAAATGGCTGTTGTCAGTGGTGCAGCTCATTTATACAGGAAATGCTTGCTAGAATCACTAGTTTAATGTTGAAGTTAAAGCATGTTCTTGTAACAGATAGTCAAGGCAATGCACAGTATGATTGAAACCTCTTTGTGGCATACGTCCATGTGTTAAGATGTGACACGGAGGTAAGGGTATATGGGGAAAAAGGTCAAGGGTTATCCAGATCTGACATCTGGTCACGTTCGTATCATCTGGCAGAAAAAGCTGTAAGAGGGGTGCATCTGGGAATGTAACAAAGAGATGGAAAATCAAGGGCAGTGCCATGACAAAGGCAAAAAGTATCTCATAAAATCTCATATTAATACCTAAATTGAAAAAGCGTTTGTAGGCTGTATTTAAGAATGCGAGATGTATGGGAAGGAAAACGGGTGAGTCAAGGGAAGAGTAGATGGGGGTGGGTGAGGGGAAGGTTGAAAGAGCAGAGGCAGTATTGACGTTGGAAGCCCCTGAGAGCAAGCAGTAGTAGAGTCAAGATTGGATTTGTATGAGGCTTTAACACCATCTGACCCCAGGGGTTAGGTGTGATGTGCAATATTAAAGATTAAACAGGCGACCCTGAGCCTTTTCACTTCTGCTCAACCAGAAAGGCAGTGGGAAAAACAACAAAAAAAGACACTCAGGCTACTGTTCTGTCCTCTGATTTAAGTCAGTTAAAGAGAGTTAATGTACATGTGGTAATTGAACATAATTCATGCACAGTATTACATTGGTTTGCATTGAATACATGTAAACAAGTTGCGTGGTGCAGACGTGTGTATGATGACAGCTTCACCCATGTCTTACATTTTTCTCAGGCCCTTGAAAGCAACGGCTTAAAGTTTTTTGGTTGTTTATAACCTTAGTTCAAATGTATACGTGATCTACAGTAGATTTACTTTCTATGGACAGTGTTAGTTTGTTTATATGCAGATTGACATTAACAGTAATTCATTCTGGTGCTGCTGTGTTGCCAATTTACAATAATATTACAAGCTAATGTATGACCGTGTTAACAAATCATTTACTCATGACATTTACAGCACTTATTGGCCAGCTGTGTTGTAATCATATAGTAGCATTGCTATGCTTGCAAAAAGACATTGTAAGTCTTATCTGTTTTTTAATTATAGCTTCACTTTGAATTTGGCTGGCTGATTAAATACGTTAAGATACTAGTTGTACAGAACAAATAGCAGGAACAGTATAACAATATAACAGTATAAGTATAACAGTTCCAGAGAAGGGGTTTTATTCTGTGTTAAACTGTAGCGTTTTCCATGCTACAAAAAACACTTCTTCACACAAGGTTCCATGTAAAGCAGTTAATCATATCACAAACATACAAAATAAGTGCTTTTTGGAAGCTCTCTTAAAATCATATAACGAGTTTGGGGACAGAAAGTAGCATCCTGGATGTGTTTTGCTTGTCACTGAGAATGTATTTTTCCTTCTTTTCCTTTTCTCACTTACACACACATGTACATATCTCACCCCGAGCCACAGAAGCACATGGCAACACAGCAGAGGAGCCAATCAGAATTCAGTGTGCTGCCTCCTGATAAATGAGAGTGTGGCTACGGCGCATGGCTGAGCAGAGTTGCTAAGCAGTGATGAATTGTGACTGCTGTGCTTCCTTGAGCCAATTAGCCACCAGAGGCCCTCAGGTGCTCCACTGCTCAAGCTTCTGCCTTACAGAGCAGAATGATGTCACAGAGTAAATGATAAGTGTGGCCGTGGGTCCATCATTTTGCGAAAAAAGAAACATTCAGCTTTTTGATGTAATGAACGCAGGCGCAGTGCTTGTTACTGTTAGAATTGCATATGTTTTGACTGGGAGGGAACATTACGAATGTAGTAACATCAACGAGAAGGGAATTACATGTAGAAGAAAATGCAATTTGTTGGATAACAAATTATAACACACAGAAGTTTTAGCAGCTTAGTTAAGAGAAGTCAAGCAGAACAGTGTGGTAGTGAGAGCTTGCAAAGAAAGTATTATGTCATCTGTTTCTTTTACCTTCCTTCTTCAGCCATTTGACTATGTTTCCCTCCTCCATGGTGGGGGACAGAGCAGGCATTTGCACTTTGAGTGCACTGACACCTAGAGGATAAAATGAAAATAACATAATTTACACTTAGGTAGCAGTAGCAATGTCAACAGTCATCATACTTAAAAGTAAAGCAAAAAATATTTCCACAACAATCATACTCAGAACCTTCCTACAGCTAGGTCTTTCAACTTCAACTCAGCTATGTGAATGTCAAAGTAAATCAGGTGTCATGCCCAGAAGAAGTAGTGTTTGGCTGGAATTTGGCCTCAGGGGGTTCAACATGTTCAGCTCGGCAGGAAGAGACACTGCCACTATGACAGAGGAATGCTGGCAGGTCACTTATGTAATTGTGATTCTGGCTGACACGGAACCAGAGGCTGCAGAGGCAGTCATATTCTCACAGGGATTCGACCTACCATCAAAGACCCCCACTGTCACCAGCTGCAGCCACTCATAAGGCCAGAGTTCAACTGGCTCACAGCACTGTGTTGGACACTGGATCTTCAGGCTGCCAGAGGAAAGCACATATCCAAGCTACAGTGGCATCACTGCTTTAGTACAACTACCCTGCAATACTGCAGATGAAAGCGCAGTCTGGGTAATTGCTCAGACATGAAACATGAAATGCTCAGTACTCTGCACAGACATAAAATGTATGATTTATAGAAAGAAATAGTGATATAGATACCATAGGTAGACTGAAAAATTAAATGTCTAAGAGATATGATGCTGCTTGTACAGGCAGACGTTTCTCAAATATTCATCATAGAATCTAAATGGAATCACTGGAAGAAATGTGAGATCAAAAGCAATTTTAAGCTATCTTTATATGTCTCTCTCTTATAGTGCAAATTATTGTGAATACAGTACCATAAATAAAGAATCAAAAATCCTGGCATGTGGTAGTGTGAACCCAGAAGTCTTTCTCAATTACTAAATGCACTGGAACCAATACATACAAACACAACTTATACTTTTTTAATCAATCAACTATGTGACATCTATTAAAGTTTTAAAAAATTCACTCAAAAAATAAAATTGAGTAAGTGAGCAAAGTAAAGTATGTCAGGGGTTGTAGGGGTTTGCTGTCTTTGCCTCGTGCCAATAAATCCAACTTTCCATGAAAAGGTATGTGGTCTCTGGCCATGTTGTGTGATGCTGCCATCTGCTGGATACTTGGCAATATCACAAAAAATGAGAAGATAAAGGGAGCCAGTATATTCCTATAGTTCCTATATGTTGTTTTTGTTACTTCATTTTTACATTTTTTATCATCATCTGAAAATGAAGAATGCCAATAACCGATGAACATGTCCTATTAACATGTCAACTGTTAAACAAACATTACTTATGGATCTATACAGATAGTGTGTGTTTTTTTCACAGACATTTTGGCTCTTCAAAAAATAGAACCAACAATGGCTACGTTCCAGTAAGCAATGTCAGTGAGCCAGCATGCACAATATCAGAGCCTTGAAACTGGCTCACCTAAATGGAATTCAGCCATCATTAATATTATTAATGTGCTGTTCCGGATTTGAAAGGTCAAAATGTCTGCCCGAGAAGGGTCTATTATAGTAGTCTGACCACTGGATCCAGTCAGCCTTTTTTCATGGAAGACATTTTGATATGTCATGGTAAGAAAAGCACAGATTTAAATAATGGAATTAATGAGTGCTCAATTCTTTTTAGCTGCTTTCATTTCACAGTTCAGTCACAAGGACATTGAGACATAGACAGGAATATTATACTAGGCTTACAGTGTATAAAGCCCTCATTACAAACATGAATGCATGTTTGAGAGTTCAGTGGTGCAACATCCATAGGCAGGGGTCTACAGAGATGAGGAAAAAAAGTGATTAGCCTGAATCATCCTTCACCATATTCTCCTCAAGTGGTCGAGTGCATACAGTGTAGACCAAGACAACACCATAGACATAATTGCTCGAGGGAAGGGTCACTGCAAATCAGTGCAAAATTGTTTTGAGTGTCCACCTTTAGCCTTCTGTCCTGCTGCGAGTGGTCTCTTTCAGCATGCCAATGCCCCCATTCACAAGGCACAAGGGGTCACTGAATGATTTAATGAGTATGAAAATGATGTGATCATATGCTGTGGCCTTTGCAGTTACCAGATCTCAACCCAATTTAACACTTATGGGAGATTCTGGACCGACATGTTAGCGCTCTCCATCACCAAATAATCAAAACACTAAATGAGGACATATCTTTTGGAAGAATGATGTTCATCCCTCCAGTAGAGTTAAGAGATGTGAAGAATTAATATTAAGGAGCACTAAAGCTGTTCTGGCGGCACATAGTGGCCCAAAACCTTACTAAGACACTTTTTGTTGTTTTTTCCTTTTATGTGTCACCCGTCCATAGATTTTACAGTTGAAACTATGGGTAACCGTTGCACCCACTGTATCAAGTGTGAGAAACCACAAGGGGGATCAAATCTTAGGCTACCAGACTGACAGATTTGAGTGTGGGAGATCCATGCATTGCTAAATAGCACTTGCTACAGCCTGGATTGATAAGGCTCTCTGTCTGTGTGAGCAATTTCAGAGGCTTTTCTTCCAGCAAGCTAGTGGCACAAGTCACCTACAGTCTACTATTGAAGCTAAGACACTTGGACTTGAACCCAGCACAAACAACCTCACGCTGCTGTTTGGTGACAATGTATGTCCATTTCCATTTAACAATACTGTTATTATCTATCATGTTATGCAAAATTGCCGTGAGGTGACCAAATTACACGATTAACCAAAATAGAAAATGATGATAGCAAATGTCAGCATAGAAAATGACGACAACTATTAATCTATTAGACAGTCAGCACTCACCGAGGTACCATGGTGATTGAAAGAAGTGTCTGACTTGCTCCTGCCATGGGTGTGTGGTCCACAAACATTTGTTAAAATTTGACAATCTGAGGCCGAATAAAATTCCTTGACGACCCAGACGCAAGGAGGCCGCCATGTTGTCGTCCTCACCCTCGGTGAGCCGTGTCCGTACAGATGCCTGACGGTAAAACAACGGGGCTAGAGGGAGGATAGCATAATGTACAAACAGAATTAATGCTGTGATGGTAATCACCTCCAGAAAACTTTTACACATACACAGTGAAATTTGAAAAAGTTTATTTGTCACAGAAAATGTAGTATTAATTATTTAGATATAAACCAGTAGGCTAAAAAGAAGTAACTCTTTTGGGTCCTTCGACTACGGCGCTCTTCTGTTGCCTTCAAATGCTCCAGAACCCCAGTGCCCAGTGACCTACTGCCCCCTGCTGGTACAATGTCAAAGGCATTGTATGTGGAAAAAGGGCCAAATTCTCATAATTTCCTCGTTTTCTGCCAAAACGAGTTATTGCATGAATTTAAATGTACATTATATACAATACACGGCAAGATAGAGAAACTCCCAGTTGGTTGAGGTACTGCTTAGCGTAATTAATCATGAAACATCATGAAACAAACATCTAGAGCCACCAGTGTAGAGTCTGTTTTGTCATTATATCGTCATCTCATCCCTAAGGCACAAAATGTGCAGGAACAATTGACTGCTGTCTTCATGTTGGTCCCCACCTGTTATAACTGATATTAGGTTATCAAGCTTATTTTGTGGATGTATCAAAATGCAAAAAAAAAAAACGATTTCATTTTTTTGGCATTTTTGCCTTTATTGTTACAGAGTGAGAGAGAGACAGGAAAGTCAGGGAGAGAGAGGGGATGACATGCAGCAAAGGGCCGCAGGTCGGACCCGAACCCATGGCCACTGCGGGTAGGACCAAGCCCATGTGGCTAGAACTCCATGAGGTGAGCCACCAAGGCACACCTGGACCAATAATTGTTTTATTTTTAATATCACTTTAATGTTGATAATGTCAGTAACATTAAAATACACACACAAACCCACACACCCACAGACCTATTTTGCACACACCAGATCTTACAGGCAGTGTTTAGTGAATGCTTAATATTGTTTGGAAGCTCCTATTCATGAATACACAGGACATGATGAACACTACATTTACAGTTTAATTTGATCATTTATGGATTTTGATTTACATTCACAGTTTGTTATTTTTTTGCTTTTAAACATTCTGGCCCTAAATTACATTCATAGTTGTCAAGCAAATCAAGCAGTATAAACATCCACCCTTATTGAAGTAGAAAAACTAAAATAAACTTACAGGCTGCATGTCAGTAAATAACCTGCGCGACTCCTCAGTGGTGGATATGAAGACTATTCCAATTTTCCTGTGGAAGGATGGGGGAAGCAGAGTTGGCAAGACCTTCAGAGCTCTCTCACTAAGTAAGTAAACAATTTGAACACAATACATAGTGTTGCATTAACATTCAAATAGTACGCTATATGTGGCAATTGATATTTCTGAAGTAGTGTTTCTGACTTTTCTTCTTTTTTTATTGTTTCATGATAAAGTAATGTGGCATTTTTTTAGAGCTACTAAATGGAGGGCCCAAATGTTGAAATGCTGTGTGTTTGTGTATTGGTCTAGGCTACAGCAGCTGTGAAAACACAGATCTCATGCAAATTTCCATCTTAATCCTTAGCACTGCAAATACATAGTATGACAGGTTTGTTTGTGGTTAGCATTGTGTTTTGTTACAGTTACCATCACTATGTCTTGCTTAAAAAGACACAGTTCCACTATGGACTTCAATCATCCACACTCACCATGGACTCCATAGAACATCCATGACTCCATGAGACAGTCAGACACTTCCCTACTTTATGCTCTTACTGGTATCATCAATGATGTCACGGGTTATACCATGACTGTGGGGGTGGTCACAAGTTTAATATATAGTATTAGTAAGTATTTGTCTGATTTGGAGGGATTATATTGTTTGTTTGTCAAACTATAATTTACATGTTCTGTTGATGTTTACTAAAAAAGTAACTTTTTGTCAAATAACCTTTTTAAATGGGATAGACTTGGACCCTTGAATGAAGTTTGGTTCTGCCCATGCTAATTGTTTAGTAGAGAAAGGGAATATATAAACAATTGTTCTTTCTCAGCTGAGAGAAGGCTGTCTGTGGAGGTTTGTGCTATATGCAATGCCCAATACAATTGACTTTAGTGTTACATTGACTTTAACTATTTGACACCCAAAGTTAGCAGTTAAGGTTATTGATTTTTGCTTTATTCTAATGGTTAATATTAGCTAATACAACCTGTTTTTTTGTTTGTATTTCATCTTGTATAATATAACAAAAAAATAAAATACTGTTTCATTTTATTTAATTTGTGATGGCTATATCTGAGTCATGTGGATGCCAAAGTTAGCAGCTAATGCTGCTGTCACTTTTTAATTTTCCCTCAACCATAGAATGCTGCTACAAATGCAGCAGCTGAAGTTGTTTAATAATTTTCATTTTAACTGGAAATTTGATATTTAATGGCTAAACTTAGACACTATTGTAACATTGTCTCTCATCTTAGTATGCTATTTGATTGTTAATCACTAATTAACAGCTAATGTTAATGTGTTTAAAATTAGACTTGTGGTGGGAAACATTAGCAGCTAATGATATTGGAATGTATTATAACTAGATATTATACTTAATGACCAGTTGAGCAGCTAAGGTTATTGACAATTTATCATGTTGCATGAAATTTAGAATTGTTCTCTTGTAATCTTTTTCTTTTTACCATACTTTACCATACATTCTACCATACCATACATACTACCAGACTTTTTTGTTATCCCTAAACATTAGATTGTTGGAGGCCCAACTTAGCAGCCAACATTATTGAAATGGTTTCGTTTTAATAAGATATGTATGTTACATAGCCAAAGTTGGTAGCTAATATTATTGAAAAATTTGTGCAGATATACTATAAAAATTGGCCAATTTAGCAGCTAAGGTTATTGACATAGTCTATTTATCATGTAGCATTCAATTTAGAATTGTTATGTTTAAAGTTTTTTCTTTTTACCATACTTTTTCTTTCTTTTTAGGTAACGCTGGTAGGTAACATAAGCTAATTACATTTTCACGTGTCCATAGACAATTCACAAAAGTATCACAGCTTGTTTCTCTCCTGTGGGAAGAATAAGATTCATGTCAAGATGTGAAAGTGCTGTGTTGTGATATAAATTCAATTTTGTTTTTTGGGGTTTATAACCAAAAGTGTGATGTTTGTAATTTTAACTTAACCATGTGTGGGTTTGACATTTGTATGAATAAAAGCATGTGTGACCACATGAAATACATGGATTTATTTCTTTGGAGGTATGTGCTAACAAGGAAATTATTAGTTAATAGTCAAAGGTATGTGGGGAAACGCAACAATAAACATCTGAGCAGGAAACTGGCCTCATAAGAGGCTTGCATTACAAAACTTGTATTGCCTTAAATACTTCCTCAAATTTTGGTCTCATTAAAACTGCAGAAAAGAAAAAAGCTGACTGAAAATCACACGTTTAATGTCAGTTGTTTACATGAGTACTTTGACTTCAGGGTTGGCTTTTATTTTATTATTTAATGCAGAATGAGTTGTATGATTCCTAACTGTTGATTCCTTATTTGGGGCATCTAAGCTTTGGGAATTTTGTTAGTTTTGCTTTCATGCCTTCACTTATATGTTACTTTTTCTTTGTGTAGTGTGTTGTCTCTAAATGGGCAGTGAACTGCAGCACAGTACACCCCTCAAAAAGCAAAGCTGCATCATTGACACAGTTCTAATCTGTCCAGCTCACAGTTTGGGCTGAATGCCTCACAGTTCCATTTGAGTGTGAAGAGAAAATGATAAGGGGACCTGATAAGCTTGGCCTGTATATCTGCTGAGAGAACACAATAGGCCCACTGAGCAGGCATGGGACAGACACAAAATCTCTGCTGGCTGTCTTTATGCCCATGCTTAGGCTATCTTTTATCACTTCCCTGTTCTTCCTCTGGCATCTATCTGATTGAATTAATGTTTTCCCTTTTTAAATAATAAAATAGCCCTTGCGTGGCTCATTCAAATCTGAAAATAATTTTGACAATAAGAGATAAAGGCACTTGAGGACTGATATTGCATATTGTTTCTGGCAAAACAGAGGCAACCATTGTCTCATCTGTGTAGCCTAGTGTAACACAGCACAGGTGGCCAGTAGATAATTTACTTGTACATTTTCTTTTCATCTTCCCAGACATACATTCACATTATAATGCAGTTTTTGTTCAATGAAACCACTCACCAAAACAAAAGTGAGACACATGGATTAGGACTAAATATTTCTTCTCAGGTGCATGGGTATTTTTTTTCCTTCCCAGATCTATTACAACCGGTTTGGATGCATGTTTGTCTAAGTGCCATCAATGCCTGCTGCCAGTGCCCTCCAACCAAATGTTGTAAATACTTGTCATGCTGGTTTGGGGTTATTATCCTCTCATAATTACAGGTAATTCTTCAGAACCATTACAGACACAGGCCTCAGAGAATCACACACTAAACTCATCGCATATAGTGTTATGCACATTAAAGTGTCATTAACAAATGTCAGTTGCTGACATGGATATTCACACGCTGTGGGTATGTAAAGTTTGCATTCACAGGGCAGTGGCGTGGTAGGAAAATCAATCTCCTGTCTCTTTGAGCTGCAGTGGTTAGATCAGTCTAGTCAATTTGCCTAACTGTTCACTTATCTTCAGTCAGTTACATCAAACATGTTCCCATATCACAGCTCACAGCAGCATCCACATTATTCAAAAATGAAACTGAGGTCAGATTTCAGAAGTTCACTCCTTTCTTTCTTCCCTTCTGAACATTTGCAGGAAACTATCATTAATGTCCACGTTGACTTCTTTATGCTATATTAATATTAATGGACATTGCACAGTGTCTTAATGCTATGGTAATGAACTACATTTAAGTCTTTCAGATACAGGTTAAATATTTCATATCCTTTTAACATAATGCTTTACTTTGTTTGTGGCTGCTTAACAGTTTCACCTGGCCTTTACAGCTATCAAAGAAATGTCATTTAAACATTTAAAACAAGTACAACTCATAATCATAATTAACTATTAAAATGAAATATTTGTTTTAACTTAAAAAAGTTAGTATCTGCCTTAGAATTTTAAGTTGTTTCACTTTGAGAAGACCAGTTGAGGTAATTTTGTAATGATTCAAAACAAATAAGCTGTTTTAGTCAAACTTCATATTAATTCAGTTATCTTTTATGGAACTTGGTCACAGTTCATTTCCTATTGAATTCTCTAAATGACTCAGCACAACCTTATGGTTAATTCAACATCGTTTTGTGAGTTTTGAAAACATTAAACTAACTGAGTTAAGTTGACCGAACTTGAGAAAAGTCCAATAAATTTAAGACAATAAGTTGAATCAACTATTTAGTCACATGGGCAGTCAGTTCAGACTTGCGTTTTCTTTCTCTGTTCAAGCAGTCAGTTCTTCATTTGCCATGAGGAGCTTACAGCTGCAGCTTCTGATGCCACTTTTTACCAGAAGACAACAGGGAAGGCTGACCTGTGACCTTGTTAAGTTCAAAGTGTACAGGGTTGGACTTAATTCAATACTAACCTTCATCATGGTTAACATTTTTTTGTTCTTAAGAAAAGAAAACACCATGACATACATTTACCTGAATAAAGACACACATCAAGTTTACATCATGTCATCAAACTACAAAAAAGAAGCGTCTTTGAAGCGATGCGTGCCTGGAAGTCTGTTGTAATATGCTAGTTTTGTGTCTTTCAAAGCTTAATTTAATTAGGTGAGTGAACTATTAGCACTTCACTTCATTCAACTCAACATTTCAAGTCGAGACTTCAGGTTAGAACAGCTCTTGTTTTATATAAGTTCTAAAGTGATCTGAAAATTAAAACCAGACATTGAAATAACAAAATTTATATATTTTCATTAAGTTGACAAGAAAAGATTAGTTGATTCCATAAAAAGTTCTGTATATTTTTTTTTATAGTGTTTCTTATTCAAGATAAACTTTAATCACAGTTTTGTTTAATTTTATATATATCTCAAATTAAAACTACACATGCTGCTCCAAAGTAACTACAAAGTGTTATTGCTCCGTGTGAATAATAAGACAGAATCAAAACAATGGGATTTAATGGATATGCACTTAAATTTGAATAAAAATTCTTGCTGGTTTCATTTAATGTAACAATATGGCAATGAGTAGTTATTATCTCAATCCAATCAGGAGCAGGTTTTGCAATTTTCTTTATTTCATCCAATCATCAACAGAAAACCGAATTACAGCAACCTCCTTTAATCAGAGATGATTTCATGCCACCAGGAAGAAATTACCTTTTAGAAGTTCCCATAGGTCTGATACTGGAAGACTGATATCTACTTTTTGTCGCTGACATGTGATCTAATTTCCTTCATCTCACATCAGGACAGTGTTGGTTTCTGACACTGATGTGTGTGAGAGCAGAGCGACAAAAGTGAACGTGGTGCAGCAGTGCAGTTGGCAAATTTTAAAGCCATTTGGAAAGATAATAACAGAACGTCATGTCAATCAGTGCCGTGATATGTAAAGAAGGATCACAAAAGTGAGATAAGTCAGATTGAAGATTAGACACAGATTTGCTTGTGAACACAGGTCACAGAAAGGAGCCTTTTATTGACACAGCTTTAATCTTGTTGGCCATCAAGGCCCAGTCATTCATCCACTGCCTGTAGGAACCTGCATGGCAGCTATGTACGGGCAAACAATTAACTGTGTGGCATTTCACACTGTCACGGTAAAACAGAAACCACCTGCACTATCTCTAAGTGCATCAGAACATGATTGAGTGGGAACGAGGTTTACAGCTGTAGATCTAAGTTGCGCTCTGTTGACAGTCAACATTAATCAATTCTGGGAAAGAATAGTTGCAATTTAGGTTGTAGATTGAATCCAAAACACTGATTGATGTAACTGATCAGAATACTATCTCTTAGTCTCATGACAATGAAAGGTCTCAGGAATCGTCCTTCCCTTGATTTACAAAATGACATCCTAATTGTAGGCGTTATGAAATGGCTTTCATAAAATAAAAACAATCACAAGCTTTATTTGTATTAAACATCAACAAACATGTACACACTTTCTTTACAGCTCAATGAATGAAAACTCTGAAATGAACCAAATAAGACGAACCATACTGTTATTTTGCTGTAACTATTTGTACTTTATCACTTGTTTATGTATCTTTGTACTTGATTGCTACATTTTTTTCTTATGGCATGTTATTTCCATTATCATTCTTGTTTTTATGCTGTGATCTGGCATCCTTCCCACAGGAACTTCACATTATCAGTGTCAAAACTCTAAACATATATCTGTTTGCCACGTGTTTGAATGTTATATCAATATGTGCTCTTATAGGACTTGAAAAGTAGAAAGTATCTGATTTAAAAAAAAAAAATGTAAGAAAACCAAAATTCAGTTTTGATATCACTTTCTTCAATATAATCTT
This sequence comes from Seriola dumerili, assembly GCF_002260705.1. Classification (NCBI taxonomy): domain Eukaryota; kingdom Metazoa; phylum Chordata; class Actinopteri; order Carangiformes; family Carangidae; genus Seriola; species Seriola dumerili. Next base: position 5,480,922 of record NW_019174474.1, read on the forward strand.
TTCTTAACACATGTGTGTGTGTGTGTGTGTGTGTGTGTGTGTGTGTGTGTGTGCGTGTGTGTGTGTGTGTGTGTGTGTGTGAGGTTTGACTGATGACATGCTGGTATAATAAGCAAAGGTTTCTTAATAAGGCACAATAAAGAACAGCTCAGTGCAGTGTCACAACAAAGAGATGAATTTCAAGAAAAAAAAATAATGATGCAAACATACAATCATCAACAATGTGTAAACACTTCAAATGTATCGTTATCAAAAACAGTAACTATAATAAAACATCACATTTGCATTCATCAAATAAAACATAAATTAATGAAATTGTCACTTCTCTGACTCCCTCCATCCTCTAGCATTCCTTCCAAACTTGTAAACCAGTCTGCGTCCGTCTACTCGTTCTAGGATTTCCCTTTTGTAGTAATATCTGTAACAAAGGACAGATGCAATGACTAGTAAATTAATTTCAAAATGAATTCATTACAGATAATATAAAACATGTTTCGTTTTTACCTGCTAGATGCTGGATTTTCAACTGCTTTCATGTTTTACAAGTGACAGTTAAACTGCTTTAAGTTCTTATCTGTTAAATGTTATCGCAGCTGCTTTTATTCTGAACTGTCAGTATGCATTTACAAATGAAGCCTACTGACAATTCAACTGCTTACTGGGTTTAATCTAAACACTAAAATATTCAATGTGAACTGTGTGAACTGATTTCAACTGCTTTCAGCTCTTACAATTCAAGAGACACATCGACTCTTGCAGTGAATGAACTTCAGCGGTCACTTCAGCTGCTTTATGTGCTTAAACTGAAAGTGCAACTCCTATGCAAAATCTCATGTATATTAACATTTAAAGACGTTTGAACCTGTTGAGTGTTTACACCAACAAGTTTCTGCATGAATGAGAACACTTAAACTTTCTTAGCCTTTTCTTATTTCTTTTTTTTTTTTTTTTTAAAGCCAGTGAATCTGATTCTAGTTACTGCTTTTATCATATTACTTTACTCCTATGCATACTTGATCCTCCTGTAAGAAACGAGCCCATAGGTCGTTTGTGCCGCGGGTTACTATGACCCATAGTTGAGTTTTTTATTAGGCGACATCTAGCAGCCGTAGTAATTAAGACAAGAGTAGAGGGAAAAGTGCGGTGAGTTAATGAAAGTAATTCAAATGAAAGGAATAGTTTGAAACAAAGTTAGTTTGGTTGTTATTCCTTTGCTTTTGTTATTCATAACAGAGAGCACCAATCTGTTTGGTGATGCCATCAAGCTGCAAATCCTTTTGCTGCATCACAGTAAATAGAAAATCAGCTTTGTGGTCACAGTGACAATACCTGCGGGCACATTTTGTAGTTCCCAGTGGTTTGCACTACAATGAAATTAAGCTCATTAGATTAGCTCATTTGAATGTAAAGCTGTGTGACTATTGCAGCAGCCAGGAAGATTTTCTGAGGAGAGTGCCATTTCAGTTCAATTGGGAAAAAATGTGAAACATGTAGCAGTTCAAAAGTGACTCAATTTTAGGTAATCAGCAATGGGGAATGGCAAATATATGTTTTTAAAGGATTGAGTTCATTGGTTTTCGATGCGTAACTCTTAATGATGTCACCAATAAGAGCCCATTAAGGAAATAGGATTAGGAACAATGCAGTGTGAAATTTCTTCCTCATCACAGATTTCACAAGATATTGCCAAACTAAAGAAAACCCCTGTGTAAATGTAGGATGCTGACTGTATTGAAAGGGCAATGAGTATTTTGTTTCACTACCTTGACAGGAAAAATTACATGAAGAAAAAGCTGTGTCACAACCTTGGCTAGGTACAACATTCAGTGGCCTCAGTCTCTGTGTGAGAGTCTCTGTTTATGGTATGCAAACATGAGGTTTTGTATTTGTGTAACTGCATGTATGACAGTTGTGTGGGTGTACCTCATTGCCCGACTTAGTTTCTCATAGGTCATGCTGCTGTTATTCTTCTTCTTGCCCCATAACTGTGCAACTGCCTCAGACTTCAGGAAACGGAAAACCCCCTCTGTCCGATCCTCCCACTTGATCAGCCCTGGGTTTCGCTCTGGGTTCAGTAGAATGTCCCTGATGAACTCCCACAAGTGGGTCCCCCGTGGGTCTGTGGGAAAGTGGGAAAGTGGGTTTAATCGTAAGATTATATACATATATGTTATGAAAAAGAAAATATAATGAAAATGTAAGTTTGTATATTACTTACTGTGTTTTTTGACCTGATGAGGACGACTGTAAGTTCTTTTTATGTCTGAGGAACAGAAATTAAATCATTGTTGAATGCATTTGTTGAATCCTTTGATTTAACTGATCTGAGGCTGATCTCAACATATGCTTGGGTCTCAGTGTGATAGCATAGGGGAGCATGGTTGTTTTGAGTTTAGATAATACACATTTATGTTGGATACATCATAAATTCCTCACCAGGACTAGAAGGGGTGGGAGAGGCAACAGGTGCAAGGGGGTGAATAGCGGGATCGTAGATTTCTAAGTCAACAGAGGAAAATCAAGTTTATTTGTTGTATGATTTCAAACATAGCATTAATTGTTATAATGATACAGATATTTATACCTCCTGGTGGATAACCGACATCTGGAAAAGGACAGGAGAAATCTACTGTAAAAGAAAATAAAACAAAAAACGTTGAAGCAGAATGAATATTTTCATTGTATTTTATTTTATTTGCTCATAATATTAATTGAGAGACTCTTACGTTCTGGTTTGAGATCCAGTTGACCTATTTCCACATGGTATTGCCCTGTGCAGAGATGAGAAGGAAAGAAGGAAATGAAACACCAGCGAGAATCATGAAATCAAAATGATCAGTGCCATGTAATGTTCTGTAATAATTGATCATTCACTTTCACATTCATGGCGAGTCATCAAAAATATATGAACCAAGTCATTGTTTACTATAAACCACTGAGAGCGGCTAAAGGCCCTAAATTGCATGTTACACTGTGAAGCAGTCTGAGATTCCCTTGCTTTATGGCATATTCAGACACTGTCTCAGATGCTAAAACAGGTGGATAGTGCTGCATTCCTGTGCCAAAACATTTATTATCTTCCTAATAGTGTAAGTGATAAAAGTGAAAGGAACTGAAAACTACACCTTACACCTCTTTTTGTTGTTCTACACAATAAAACAGGTAGAGGACAATAAGTATAAACAAGCATTTTTCAACAGGAAGCAAAAATCTCATCTAAATTTTGATAATCACTGGCACTAACAATTCTCAGTCTTACCTACCACAATGGCCTCAAGTTTGGGGCCATACCCAGCTATAACAATCAGTTTGACAATGATATTAGATGTACAAATATGTAACATCTTGCCCTAAGATACTGAGCTGGTTTCTTACAGCCAGCAATAACAATAGCAGCATTGTGCACTAGTTTGGTTTCCCTTGAAATTTCCCTTAACCTGGAGGTTAAACCTGTTGTTCCTGGTCTGCTCTAGTCTTGTTTTGAAATGCCATTAAGTTCTCAGACGTTAGATAAAATATGATGTGCTGATATCATTTACCACTTTTTTATTCCTTTAGTTTCTTCTAAGTCACACCTGCAAAATACCAAAGGTGAATCCTCAGGCCTATAAACTTCAGTTTCTTTGCAATAACCCTCAAACTCTAATTAAAAAACAGTGGATGAGCCAGTTCTTCCCTTGTTTTTTAGCTTCACACCCCCTCTGTGCTTTGTTAGAAGACCCACTCCAGTAAGAGCAAACAACAAATCCATCATCTCCCTCACTTTAAGCAGTCCTTCACCCCTCTACAGCACCATGCGGTCCGACCCCTGACCGACTCTGTGATCCCTTCTCAGCATCACTTCATCAAAACTGCTGCAGACCCAACTCGAATCACCCAGCTCCTCTTTTATTGGGACTAATCATCATCCTTTCTTTCACTGCTTTTAGACCCCCCCCCCCCCCCCAGACCTTCAGACGCACCGCTCCACTTGAGCTCTGTGATGTTGTGGAAGAGAATGGGTCCCATGCTGCCGGCAGCACGGATGAAATCCTGGTAGTTTAGGCTGCAGAGCTGATGGCCGTCCATGTCAAAGTTTTGGAAGGGAATGTTGGAAGCATCGATCTGGTGCATGTCCATGACTTGCTGCAGCCACTCCCACACCTGGTACTTACTCCAGAACTGAGGCTGGGAGTCATGAGGCCACAGACGACTTGTGTAACCAGACATCATCATCGGCACTGGGGAGACACATCAATACATGAAAACATTCTAAAGATCCCATTTGTTTACATCAGTGAATTAATTTAGTTTTAATGTAAATATGCATCTGATGAGGGAAACTTGAATTCCACCATCTAATCTATTTATCAATAATTGATCTGAAGAGCAGTATACTGGTAGAGCTGTTGAGCAATTCTCAGTTGGAAATCCTTAATTCATGCCTTGTGTGTCTGAGCTCTGCAGTCACAAGTGAGCAATATATCAGTTGCTAATTGTTGAATGATTTTCATTTTGCATTGCAGTTTCATAAGCAAAGAGAGACCTGGATTGTTGAACAGAGTGCAACCTGAATCCTTCAGCAGAGCAAATTAGCATATTTTTTTGAGGCATTTTAGGACATTATTCAGACAATTTAATTGACTGATTCGCATCAGTGAAGAGTGCATACATAACGCCTGCAAGGCATACAGTAGGATTCATCATGAGTGTGTTTGTGTGGGCAGGAAGCCTCACCATCGGGGTAGGAATTAGTTGAGCCCCAGGTAGAGGTCAGTTGGCTGTCCAGGGTGGTGGTTGGAGTTACGCTCATATTGCAGCTTCTACACTCTGATGTACCATGGCCCAGGGGCTGAGGCAAGAGAGGTGTAATTGATTGTATGTACAGATTTAAACAGTAACAGTAATCTTCATAGATTTAGATCATCCAATGGCACAACAAACAAACAAGTAAAGTAGCTGCTCAATTGGTGTTTTCTGTAACCATGGGTGTGGACAAATCAACCAGGCCTGAAGTCTTCACGATAACAATGCTAAACTGCATAAATACATTGATTTATTCAATTTAAAACATTTATCTAGCCATATTTAATAAACCATCTAAGGGCACTAAAATTTAGTAATCTGTCCTTTGGACATATAAAAGTTACAGATGAATGGATCAGTTGGGTTTTATGCTTTAATGGAGGTTTGTTTGTTTTTATGCAGTATAAAATGTCAATTTTTATCTGTTTGTCAGTTTTTCTTTTGGACTGCTTATAATGTCTTCAGTTCAGTAAATGCTCAAAACGCATTATGTAACAGAAACTTACAGTACATGTTTCTGATGTTATTATATTTTCAACAGAATGATTTTGCATAATTAAAACTTCTTATTCCTATAATATTTTGCATAGGCTACACTCTCTCATACTTCACAGTTGCAATTACTACTGAGGGGCTTGCAGGGCTGTATACATATAAAAAATAATGGCATGTTTCAGACTCAACCACAAATATATTTGCATCCCATGTAAATAGAGCCTGTCAGAAATATAGCAGCTCCAGTGTTTTGCCCAACAGGAGGTGAATAAGTGTTGCACACACACACAATAGCTGAGTCATGTCTGATAGAGTATACTGCCAATACCTGGTTTTATGTTTCTTTGTTAAGTCAAGGACTCTGAATGTCTGAGACATGACACATACAATGCCAGATTGTTTTAGTTTAGTTTTTAAGACTGCTGCCAAAATAAATGACTGTTCTACATTTTACCATCTACATTTTATGTTTTGTTTTCCAACATTTAAACAGAACCGAATGTCTTCAAGAGGGGATCTTAATTTGTTTTAAAATGTGCTTTAAACAGGACATTAATTCTATGTCTAAGGTGAGAAATGAGAAAAATGGGTCAGTCAGTGTCATAAATGTTACTGAGTTATCAAATCATAATCAAACTCAAAGGTCAACATGATGAGTGACATCTGTTTCAAAAGGCTGCACAATGAAACTAATTCTTTACACAGTGACCCGTACTTCACCTGCTCCCTTAAATATCTTAGTTACACCTTTATGGTAGGTTATAAATAAAATTATGCCAAGCCCTGTCGCACATTTCAACAGTAAGTACTGTGCTGCCAGTTGAACAGATCCATGACATACTGACAGGCGACTGAATGTCTTTAAAGATCTGGTAAATCAGTTTTATAACAACCCAAAGTCAAAATCCCTGAATTAGATTTCCCCTAGCGATAGGTGTCACATGCCATCATGCCAGAGTAGATCAGTGCCTCAACTGCCAAGTATGCTCACACACCTTATGCTGCATGTTAACCCTCCATACTTCTGCCAAACAGGTATCTTATCAACAAGACAAGAGGTTTCTGTCAATACAACAATCATGTAGCAGTGCTTCCATAAAGGAAAGGAAGATATAATCACAGTTATTGGTCCATACTCTGTTAGCTGTGTCACAGTATAAAATCACTCTACATATGCCTTAGTTATAATGTGAGGCGATAAGCACTCATCTGAAGTTCTTCAGAAGACTGTTGGTTTCATTTCTCTCATACTGGCCGTATGATAGCATTGAACCCAACTTGGCTGGTAGTTCTGTTTTAATTCTCTCAATTCTTGTTTTATTTTTTTGAATTTACCTTTTCACTGTAAATAATAGTTGGTGGCATTAAATAAGCAACCTTTCTGCGACACCAGCAGAGTGGCGCCGGAGGTGGAATGTTGGTAATGTGAAAGTGCGCTTAAAAAATCACAAGTACAGGGAAATATTAAATTCAGTGCCTAATTGTGCATAGCATTGCACCAAACTTGTCTTTAGGAATCTGACAGTCTCTGTAAATATGAGCTAATTTCTGACATACCTTTAATCTATTTGCCATGTGATTACTCTATAATTGAAGATTATTGCAAGAATAGAAATCACATGTGAGATAGTTGGCGGTCTAAACCCACTGGAAAAGAAAACAAACAAACAAAAAAAAAAAACAACATTTGCGTCCATATTTTCCCAGAATATCCACATCTGATCAGACACAGTAAACAGACCATGCCAATGAAATCATGTTTTTTTTAGATTTAAATGGCATTAAAACACATTGAGCCTATTAGTCCAGCCTTCAGGTTGATCATACTTTGTTATTAGTTAGTTTGAAAAGCACTGCTGGTTTCCCAGCCACCAGTATTACAGCCTACCAGAGCAGTAGAATGGGGTCCGACCAGGCCTGATAGAGGTCTCACGTAGATCCACTCTTAACACAGCTAAAAAGAGATCAATACAGTTTCTGAAGATTCCAATACGCTAGAGAACTAGTGTTTACAGTGAGGCGAGATGAGTCCTGTTGCTTCTCAAATATTTGAATTAACAGATGAAAGTATGCAGACACACTAGGTGCTGCCCCACCACAATGGGTGTTTTATCCTCCTAACTTCCTTATCCTGCTCCAATTGGCTACCTGTCCAGGCTCATACCAGGTGAGTATTTGCATAGTGCACACCCACACACCAACAACCCCCCACCTTCCACACACACACACACACACACACACACACACACACACACACACGCACGCACGTACACCTGACATAATTTTTATATTCCCTACTGGCACTGCTCCCTCTCACTTACTCTCTTAAACACACAAACACATGCTCACTCAAGCAAAAAGGCACACACTCGTGAGGAGCCGTACGCACAGGCATGGATCCAAACACTCGAAAAGCCCACAGAGGGAGCATTAAATTGCTTAAAGTCATTGTTCATATACTTGCTTAAAATAGTGTTTAACCTTTAGAGAAATTTCCCCCTGTGTTATTATGTAGCACAACATTTGTTTTCCTTATTTCATCATGATGAACGAGGTGCTGACAGTTTAGGTAAGAAGACCTGAGAGAATTTGTTCCTTTTCCTTTTTGAAAAGTCGCTGGGAAAAAGAAAAAAGAAACAATATTGGTTGGCAGTGTGCCTGAAAAGACTGCAAGAAAATACCTTCATTGGGGTTACACATTTAGAAATGTCTCTAATTACTAACTGTCTGACACAGTGGCCTCTTTAAGCTTTGAATTTTGCAAATCAAGTTCATAATATTCATGCTGATCACTATTTAGGTCAAGCTTATTTTCCCTGTGAGCTATGGATGACTTCACTTCATCTCAATCATGTCAAACTTTGATCAACTCTTTAAATAGCTTCCACCTACATGCGGTGATCTACAGGTGTCTGAGTGATGCCAGGCAGTTGACAATTAACTGTGGTATGCGGCCTACAATCTCTCATAACAGTGACAGGAGCGGAGAAGCAAAAACAGTTCTGTTGTGCATGAATTTTTTGCCAGTGTTCATATACACTGAACTGTTTTCCTGTCAGGTATCATATATTTTCTTTTGTGACATTCATAAGATGTGTTGTCTTTGAAGAGGACATCAGATACTACAAATAACATATTGCACTGAGTCAGTGCAAATACCGTCACCCAAAATTTTAAAATATGTTTCCGTTCAAATGAGCCACTGTGCACTGCAAGGCTGTGCCAATAAAGTAAAAAACTGAATTAGGCAGCAATTGTTCTTTTCGAATTCCTCAGAACATGTTTGTCCTGTTTTTGTTTTTTTGTTTTTTTTTTACAGCTGACATCAGTCAAATGCAGGGCATGTACTTGCAAATCAACACCAGACAGATTAAACACTATGCATGCAGAAGTAAATGTGTCAAAAAAGCTTTTTTCCTGAACTTTGCCACCCTTTATATCTGCTGTTGCCCTATACTGACAACGATCTGAGTTCAAACATTCTATTTTTGCTTGACGCCAATTAGGGTTTGGGCAAAATGTAACATCTTTGATCTGAGATCTAAATCTGATCTGTAGCATTGTACCACTACAATACCTCTTGGGACCAGAGGCACTAACAGTATCATGTTGATAATTGAAGTGACTTTGAGCAGGGTTGAACTCTATAATAGGCTGAAGTGGGGAGAGGTCTGTGAGGAAAGTATGCCAGGTTTTAGAGCTTCTTCAGCAGAGTCGTGAAGAGGGAAACAAGAGGTGATGCTGAACAGATCAACTCAATTAATTTGTTCTTATATAATATGAATATACCCAGCCGTGTAATTATATAAAACCAATTCCAAATCTTGATATTCAATCACCTCAAGAAAACTAGAAAAAAAACATGCACTGCATTATTAAACAGTATATCTTATTATCCCAATAGGCTGACATTAATGGTCTTTCCTCATTCCATAGATTCCTATGATCAACATGCTGGCTTCTGTACCCTGCACAGTTCACACTGAGCTCACTTCGGAAGCTCGCACTCTTCCTCTGTGTGTGTGTGTGTGTGTGACTTGGACTCCTGCCCACAGCTCAGCCTTAGAGATAATGAGGGAATTCAGTGTTAGCATGATTATCTCTGAGAGTTCCCCTCATCTCCTCCCTGCACGCCAGATCGCTACAGTCCTAATGCTAAAACCCACCACTCCTGATCACCCTGCAACTCCCTTTGATACCATCCTACCTGCACGGGTTACGGATAACTCGCCGACGGCCCTCCCCATGGCCCGTCTGCTGCCTATTTGTAACACAGGTGCTATTTTCTGGATTTTTAGGAGCTGGTTCCCATCCTCTTTCTAAAGGGTAAACTGCCTCCAGGGTGTAATTTGGGAACCTAAGCTGCATTTGGTGCCATCCCACTGTGAATGCCTGACCAGATTTTATTGCAGTAAGATTAATACGCCCATCCGCAGTGAACTGAAGTCACACACTTCTCATTATGGTCAACAGTTTGGCCTGTTTCTCAGCTTCTTTTTTTTTTCTTTTGTTTTTTCTCTATCATACTTTTTTTTTTTTTTTTTTTGCCATGTCACAAAGAGAGCCTAGTATTTGGCATCTCATTTCATGGATCTTCGTTCTGCTTTTTCAGGGTGGATGTGGGTCGACATATGCAGAAGTCCACTGGGGGAATAGCAAAAGGGAGAGACAGAGTGGGAGAGATCAAAGTCTGTCATATCAACTCCACTCTGTGTGAGTCACCCTACCAACATCGTGAGAGGCAGTGAAGACATCCTCCCAGACACAAGAAAATGTCATCAAAATGCTGGCACTATAGACAGTGTCATCTATTTTTAAATACAGAGTCAAGTAGAGGCTTATGTCACCCTCCAATAATAGTACACTACTGATCCATTTATAAAGAGGCTTATAACTTGCTTAGTGGTACTGTGAAATATTAATGCTTTATTTGAGGATGCGGTCAAAAGTTTCCCATTGACAGGAAAGGCTGTCAAAGCTGTCAGTCAGAAGAAACAGACAAGACAGGAGGAGGGTACAGTTTGCATGCTCTAATGAACAGGAACTTATTAGCGGGAGTATGTCTATTACTGTCCCGCTTGCCTCCCCTCTTTCATTAGCTGCTTATCACGCCCGTTAGTGTCATCTTTAATACTTCACATTTTGATTAGCATATGATCCACAGGGAAAGAAGGAAAAATCATTTTATTAGTGTCAATTACTGCTACAAATGACGATTTCACTGCCTAAATTGTAATTTTACGTTTCCTCCCTGTCAAAGAACAATGGCTGTGTAATTACAGTAATGAGAAGTGCAACAGAAAAATGAATTATTCACAATCCTCTTCCTTCCTTGTTCTTTTGAACTCCGCCATTTCTATTTGCTTGGCATCTGGCTGGCTGTATTAATCATTCTGCATGGAGAGCACAAGTTCTGTATGTCTCACAAGTGATATTTTCAGGTGCAATAGTGCTAGAGTGTGCCATGAATGATGTAAAATACACCTTTTCACCTGTACAGTGTCCAAGAGCTTCACTGCACTGGACGAAGTAGAGTGTAGATTTCTCCTCGGCCCGTAGGTGACACTGTTGTCTCATGTACTGCCATACGGCATCTTGGAAAGCAGGGATATGCGTGGAGTGAACAACACAGATGTGATATGAGAATGTGTAGGCAATGAAAGACGCTTCCTGGCAGATACTGACTACGATATCTATGGATGCTGGTACTCATAAGCCACATAAGTGGGAGTGCAGGATCAGCTGTACTGTATCTATATCTATACAGTACAATGGGTTTGCCACAGCTAGAGGCTACCCTTTGTGCTTCAATTAACACATCACAGAGATGGACCATCAATACAGTTCTTCCTGGACAATGGTGACTGCTTGTCTGTCAGTGTTCTAACTACTGGCGGTAAAAATACATCAATCAAATGGCCTGTCTTTTAAAACAAAGTCAGCGAAACCTACACTGAAGCTGTAACCTGTAACCAGCATGAATGTCCAGCATGATAGTATAGAAACATCCAATGGACCCTGGTCGTAATGATTGGGGAATGACTAATAACTGTACCTTTATGTTATAATTATTAACACTTAAAGCTGCTATAATCAATATTTTTATATTCACAATGAATCAAACGGTCATCCATGATGACAAACCCAGAGATAAACAACACATGAATTTGCCTTTCCCCTCAGCTCTATGAAAAACACAACTATCTAACTCATTATTTTGGTTTTGTGGCTCCTAACTTTTTACTGTTTTGGTTTCTTCTCGCTTCTCTCATTAGCGCCATTTGCAGATGCAGCAGCTATTTTCAGCAAAAGAGCCCAATGCACTGTATGCCACCTGCCCACTACCTGCTCAGCACTAAACATTAATTCACTCAGGAGTTGGGAGAGCAAATAGAGCGAAAAGGAGAGTGAATATTGGACTATTTGTCAGGTGTCCAGAAACAAATGAATGCTAATGTTGACATGTGTCTGCTGGAGCTGGATTGTAAATATGTAAGCTCCTTTCAAGTGGTCAAAATACATTATTTTTATTTAATTTTTTTGATCTAAATATGTGAATAGCTTATTCTCTATCTTGCTGAGAGTTAGCAGAGAAGGTTGATACCACTCTCATACCTGTCTGCAAAGATACAGTCAGCAGGCTATTAGGTTAGCTTAGCTTAAAGGCTAGAAACAGTGGGAAACATCTATCCTAGCTCTGTCAGTTAACAAAATCTGCATACCACACCTCTAAGATTGCTCATCATTTGTTTGATCAGTAGAAAAACAGGTTTGTTGGTTTGGTTTTAAAACAGTATTAGTATGATCCAATAAAAATCTATATCAGAAATCAAAACTTAAAATTTTAACTCCATGACCAGACTAGTGGCGAACTACATAAATACACATACATTCCCATTAGCACTGAGAGCGACACCAGAGGAACAACAGTGGAACAAGTGTAAAATTGAAATAAATTGTCTGATTAGATAGCTGAACTTGCTTCCCTCTCTCCCTGAAATCTTTCTTTTATAACAATAACTTACTGAGCATGAACAACAGAAGGCCACCATAATGCATGCTTTATAATGAATGAATATACAGTAATTACTTTAGATAGTGGCTGATAGCTACTTGCTCTCATCCTACATTAGCATTTCATTGTTGGGTCTGCCATCACTGAAGTGGTTTAACTGAATAAAAATAAAGTCTTAACCAATTAGTCTCTTAGGGCAATCAATCAAAAATATAGCGTCAAATGATTCTCCAACTTGACAAGATATAGTCCCCAATAAGAACACAATATTCATTGTTAATACAAATTTACTGGACCATTAATCATTTGACCTCATACAAAAAAAGTCAAATGTATCATTGAATGCTGTCTTTATCTGAACCGCTAATGCTGTATCAGTCAACATGTATGGTAATAGTGCTTATTTTATACATATTTCAAATTTTCTTCACTTTGTTAAAATAGGTCACTGATTAGTAAAAGAATAATTTTAAATAAAAAAAACATCAAAGAGATTTTATTGATGATGATTTTTGATATTTGCTGGGATGATTTGACTAAATGATTATGACTGATAGTTGATTGATAACAGCTTGTGTAATTAGTCGGAAGTTAGTAAGGCTTGTGAGTATGGTAGCTGCCATGGAAGCTCCCAATACGCAACTCATCTTTATTGTCCACCCCTTATAAAGCAGCACCCCTACTTTGTATGGGTTGTTGGCAGTCAAGAACTGACTTGTGATGAATGGCAAAATATGGAAAGATCAGTTGTAGAACCAGAATATTATGTGACTTACCAGCTCTGAAGGTTGAGCCATACTGTCAGCTAACCACCTGTGTAAGCAGGGGGCTGATATTCTGGCTTAGTGAATTAGCTGTAGTGCCTTCAGACCTGTCAACCTTTCCCTGAAATTACTAGATACCCCTTACTGTGTGCATATGATTCTGGTAGTATGATAATTCAGTGACACTGCATGTTGCAGGGCAGATTAATCAATTTCGACCCTCCCCTGCTGAGTTAAAGCTGCTGTCGTACTTCAGGATAATGCAGGATAATATTTTTCAGTTTCACACACTTTACAAGTATTTTACAGGTAACAGAAATAAGAAAACAGCAGGCTTCCATAATAATGAGGTATAATATATGCAGGTTGCCTTATTTTATTGGTGAAGAAAAAGGGGAGCATGATTTCTGGTTTCTGTAGAAGTGGTACTGGTATTTATCATATTGTGGGAAATATGTTCACACAGTTGCCTTGTAAGTAAGTAATTGAGTAAAGCTTTAATTATATAGTCAAAGACACAGTTACAAAGTGCTGCACACACACAAAAAATCTCAATGAATGAACAAATAAAGAAAAAATTCATTACAATATAAAACACAGGACACTGAGAGACAAACAAAAATGAAGCAAAACAAAAATAGGGATATAAAAAGGTCTGCCTATAAAGATGTTTTTTTTAGAAGCCATTTAAAACAGTCCAAACATTCAGAAAGCACGGTAGAATGGAAAGATGATACAAGAGGTTTGAGGCTAAAACAACAAAGGTGCAAACACATTTTCTTTTGCAGCTGGATAAAAAGCAGAGATTTGAGAATGGAACGAGTAGATCAGAAATGTGACGGCGGCAATTATAGCAGCCAAGGCAAGGAGACCACCAGTCCCCTGGAGGATGGTCCATATCAGTGGCAGCAGGGTGGTACCCACGGGCAATGATCCGGTCGTGGGAGCCAAATCAATCCTCGGTTGTGGTGGAAAAGAGGGTGGCAAGTTCGAGGCGAAGTCCAAGGCAGCGAAGGAGCCACCAACCGTCTCGGGAGTGGAGGCCTGGTCAGATGATACATGGTCACCCAGCTGGAGCCTCACTGGAGAGCACAGCTCTTCCACTCTGACCAGTGCTTGGGTCCCCACTGTTGACTGACCACAGTGATAAGCTAAAGAGTGTTTCTCTTGAAACAAAGGAGTAGATGTTCACTGGAGGCGGGTTACAGTTTGGGCAAACTCCCAACCCAGAATACATGGGTAATAGAAAAAACCTGATGGCCTTTTTGTTTAACCTCTTACTTCGCTCTGGCGCTTTAAACCTTGCTTTTTGTAATTCTGCCTTTGTTTTACGTTACTTTCGGCTCTTCTCCTTAATTGCTTTTTGTCCTTCAAGATTTTCTTTCAATTGCTCACCAAGCCTCTTGTTCTGTCATATTTTACATTGTCTAAAGTGGAATTTTTGCAATAATTAATTTCATTCTTTGTTACATGCATTTCAATCTACAATCTTTAGCTATCCACAGTTTGTAACTCAATACCAAACAAATGAGCCAGATTTTTTTATATGTATAAACATATATAAGTAATATTTTGTGCTTCACTAAGTCTCGCTTTTATAGTATTCTGGAAGTTTTATAGTCTGGCCGACAAAATTACTTTCAAGACTATTCAGTGAGTCTAGTTAAGGAAAGTGAATGTAGCAGAGTCTATCTGATCACAACTACAACAGACCAAGAAATAGCAGAGGCTGCACAAGATGCTAGTTAAATTGGCATCAACGTTATTATGCTGGGTCCAGCCGAATGGGCTAGTGCTCTGAATTATTAATCTTAACTCTAGAAAAGTAGATTGTCCCTTAGCGTTCTGCCATTCTCTGGTTAATCTGAATTCAACACTTCATTTGTTTGTTGTTGTCTTGCAGTTAAAGATGAACTATTCATCTGTTGGATTCTGACCTCCTTGTCATGTGTTCATTATTAATACTTCATTTATTTAGTTGCTTATACATTTACAGTGGTGTCCAAAAGTCTGAGACTTTTGGTCCCCATTATAGCTATAAATAAATTCTCTTTTATCTTTTTTTACAAGTTCATTAGTCCTGTGCATTCCTTGTATTGAGAGTTTATTACTCCTGATTATAAGATTAATTAATTTGGTATGTCTAATTTCCTTCAACAGAAGGTGGTGCCCCAATTTTCAGTTGAAATTTATATTCAAGTGTGGTATCCTCTACACTGTACTATAGTTCATCATAGTTCATTAAGAATCAATTAATAGAGATTGAAAGGGTGGCTGCAGACAGCACCAAGCATGGATTTTGGAGACAAACAAACAAACATTAAATTCATAAATGAGTCCACGGCTTGTTTTCCATTCACTATTACTTAATGATCCGTTTCCCAGCTCTGCTGTTCATGATGTTTCACAGAAAACTTTTCTGTTTTTCTCCTTCAAAAGCAAAAGAAGCACGATCATTTCCATACACGAACTAACCCCTCAGTAATGGGGTTATTCTATGCAATTACAGTGACCCCTTGACCACCACCTCATCAGCAAACACTTTTTGCTGACCTGTTTCCCTAAACGAGCAGCCAACAATGGATGATGGAGTGAGGGGGAGACGGAAAGTGATGAGCGAAGGGGTGGAAGGATAGTTGTTCCAGGACATATGAATAACACATCTGGATATTAAAAGTGTATAATATCTAAGCCCTACAGCCCGCAATCCATACCTTTCCTTTACTTTTTGTCTCACTCTCCCTCTCTGTCTCTCGCTCTCTCTCCATTAAGAGTTAATAGGTTATCAGCAGGAAAATTTTAACTGTAATTTGAAAGCTTTTCTGAACAACTTTGACAGTCTAAAAGTGTCACACTATGCCACCTGCAGAGCAAACAAATGAGTGGAAAGAAGGGGGATGTGAGAAACTATACAGAAAGAAATGAGCGAGTGAGGGGAGGAGAGCAACAATTAGCATTCCTGGGGCTGCATGTGTAACTAATTATGTGTGAGCATTGTGACAGGGAGGCTGTTGAGTGCAGTAATGGGATCCCTGCTGCTTAATGAACATGTCGCAAGCTTTTGTCTGAACTGAAGGAAAGAGACAGTGCTCGATGACCGCTGGCTATCCTGCGGACATTGTGTGTTTTTCATTTGTATTTGTGTGTGATGTCCCTTTGTGTGTCTGCATGCCTGGGAGACTGCTTTGCTAGGGGGGAGTGGTATGTGATTGCAAACTTAAAACAGATTGGCGATGGAGAGAACCATCATTTTCTTTCTTGCTAACATCATTAACATTCAACATATTGTGTGTGTTACACATCTAATGTTGCGCTGAGCCTCTTATATGTTCATACTATAAATTAATTACCATGAGAAATTTTTTGTCTTTTAGATTCATATGGGAGTGTATAAATCTTCTCCTGATAATCAGCTTTATTTGGATGTCTATCACAGCTAGAAAAATACACCCATGAAAGCTTCTTTAAGAGTCGAATGAACAAATAATGTGAGGGAGTGGGCATATTGCAGAGCCTGTGAGAAAGATGTCCACAGAAAAAGGAGAAGGTAATGAGCTGTGTATTTATGTAAATTTTTGACGTTTAGACTTCCAGTCTTTACCTTTATAAATAATGATTGTTAATCTGTGTTGTTCAAAAGGCCCCCTGTTGGATTTGTCTCGTGTTAATCCATAATGGTTGCAGCGTTTGCATACAAAATATCATTATATGTCAACAGTCAGTTGGTTTCTGAGATCTCCTGGTACAGTGGTCAAAACAAAGAAGGCAAAGCAAAATTCGTAAATTGGTCACTTTCAGCCATGTGTATCCTCGGAGCAAGTAAGTAGGTTAACATAACCCTAAACAGTCAATAATAATAGTTAACACTGTTAAATTGCATTTTTACTTTGTGTACTGCTCCTTTAACAGGTGCTGCGGTAACAGCCAATCACCGTAGCTGTGGCGCCATTTTATAACAAAAACAAACAAAAACAAAAACAGAAAAGTGCAACAGACAAGCTCCCGAGAGTCGGGACATGAGGAAGAGAGACTTTTATTTTTCACATATATTTGGAGGATTTTGTGTTCGTCTTTTGTTTGTGTGCTGGATATTGTTTTTGTTGAGGTTTGGACGAGGATTTGGTGAGTTAAAACTATTTTTATACTTAAGTAGCGTGGTATTTCCTTGTTTACAAATATACACTTGCTAGTAACTGTGGCGCCATTTTATAACAAACAAACAAAAACAAAAACAGAAAAGTGCAACAGACAAGCTCCCGAGAGTCGGGACATGAGGAAGAGAGACTTTTATTTTTCACATATATTTGGAGGATTTTGTGTTCGTCTTTTGTGTGCTGGATATTGTTTTTGTTGAGGTTTGGACGAGGATTTGGTGAGTTAAAACTATTTTTATACTTAAGTAGCGTGGTATTTCCTTGTTTACAAATATACACTTGCTAGTAACTAAGCTAAGACAGCGTGAATACGTTTTGTGTTGTGTATTTTGTGATTTTATAGTGAAGCCAGGTAAACCGCACCGTAATTTTAGGGAGCGGCCCAGATTAAGTTAAGTTAAAACTGCATTAAGATGTTAGTCCTTCTGAAGTATTTCATTTTTGTAACCAAATAAGTTAAGATTGAAACATTTATATGTGTATCGCCCTGGTTTTTAGTTGAACTGTTCGCTTTTTGTTACATAGGTAAAGCTGAGGAAAGAAGATGGCGAACCACCCATTCACTTCGGATCTGGCGTCTGCTGCTGCAGTACCAGCCTACACTCCTAGGGTAAGGACTTGATTCATACACCTGAATCTTAGTATGAATAAACATTCCGTATTTTGCTACAACACATGGTGGAGCTCATCTGGACTTATAAAGGACTTAACAAAAGGACAGTTTACACACTGAGTTGTGAAAATTCTAGTTTATTGATCATATACAGGATCTGTGATTTTGAGTTTTGTATTTTGATGCTGTACTGAATGTTATTTTATTATCTATTTATTGTGAACCAAATTGGTAATACAAAGGGCTTTGTGTTACTGTAAAACTGAACTTTACTGGTTAGGTAAGTTGCTGAGAAAAACAGAGCAAAACTCTAAAATAGGCCTAACTAACTAGATGTAACGAGAGCTTGGAACTGAGTCAACTTAAAAAGGAAAAATAACCTAAAAGACAGCTTAAAGGATCCTTAAAGTTGAAAATGCTCTCGTAGCCCAAATAGGTTTAAACTAAACTAAAATGAGATAAAACAAAAAAAAACCCAACTTTTTTTATTTTCTTTTTGGGAAATTTTTGGTTTCATTTTGAGTGTGTAGGGGATGATTTAAGTGTGTAAATTCCTCTGGGTATGTGTGTGTGAGATATGTGATCTAGTACCAATTACTGTGTATGCCTACTGCTAGTTGAAACTTAACTTGGTCTGTAGTCCGTTATTCCTGAGTGGTAGTTTTAACTGCTCCTCCGAACCTAGACTAAGGTCCTAGCTGTCTGTAAATAATTACTGTGCTACACATGCCACAGCACGGCTCTAGGGATGGCATTTACATTAATTGGTTTGTCCGCCACTTAGGTACAGACTGAAATATCTAAACAGCTATTTGATTGTCATGAAATATTACACAGACATTTTTTATAAAAAAAATGTTTTTAATTAATTATTATTATTATTTGCATTATCATGTGGGCAGGTTAACATAATGATGTTAGCATTTAGCTCGAAACACTGGTGTGCCTGGTACAATCTCATAGAGCTGCTAGTGTTGTGGCTGTAGACTAACCTTATTTGTTGCATGTTGGTTGATGCCACAAGAACATTATCATACATCATTTCTAGACAAATGTCTGGCAATAGACTTAAAAAATCTAAATTTCTTCCTCCCTTTGGTCAAGTGCTTTTCACAAATCTTCTATTCACTCAACATTGTTGATGTACAGTATGTATACTTCCATACATGAGATATATATATATATATAATTATGTGATTCATAGAACAACATATTGAATGATGTGCTTGTGCACTTATATTTTGTCAAGATTTATGCAAGTCATTGCTATTTCAAATGCTATGCCTGAAGTCTGAGGTGGCCCAGGAGAAATGCTGCTAATCTACATTTCCAAAGTTTGACAAGTCCTCTTATAAGGTAAAATATATACAATGTAGAGAAACTCCTCAAATACAATTAAGTCACCATAATCACTTTCTCGAGACGACAGCGAGAAGAGAAAGATTAATGGTGTGGAAGAACTGTGAGGGAGGGGACGTATTCTTCACCATCTTGCCCCTCTCGCTCACTTCCTTTCAGCCCCCATCCTTTTTGAACAGCTGAAAAGTCTGAGATACATTATTGGAGCTAATCAGAGTCGAATGAGGAAAGCGCTGAGGTGAGACAGCAGAAATTACCTCTCTCCTCAGCCTGCCTGTTCTCTGTGCCCTCTTTCACTGAGCCTCTGTCCACATGTTCTCTGATAAAGGTGGAGGGAGATGATGGTGGTGGGGGCGCAGCTGAGGTGTAGTCACAGAGCTGCGACTGTTGCACTCTGAAGTGAAGAGGGTGATGAAATGATGCTATAATACAACAAAGTGAGAATGAATCCTAAATGAAGGTTACAGGAAAGGGTGATTAAGCCTTAATGTAATTTAATTTTTTCTTCTTTGTTGTCCAGATGGTGGTCGTTCTTGTGGCTAAGCCAATGTACCAGTGATTTTTCAGAATTTACTTTAACAAATGATCTAGAACAACATCCTCTCACCTTATGATAAGACATGACATAATAGACTACATAGTGGCTTCAATCCTCAGTTAGACTTATGTTTGGTTATATAGTTGCCATGTCTGTCTGTGCAGTGCTGAAAACGGATCCCGGATTCCTCTGCTTTTGGGATGGATATCCAGAGGTGGGAAATAATTGAGTCTTACCCCCAGCAGATTCTGTTAGTTGACATTTGGCACCAGGTTGGGTCAGCCACCTCCCACATGCTTACAGTAAAAACAAGACTTCCTCTTAATCATATCAAGCATATGAGCATTTACTCAAAATCTTTACTTCCTCATTCCCTCTTCTATGACGTGTTTCCTCATTCCCTTTAATTGTATGTTGCTGTCTTTCCTCTCAACAGAGGCTTTCTGATACTTAGTGAATAACAAACACAGTGAGACTGGAGCAAGACAACTAGATAAAGGGCAAAATTTAAGGTCTGAAAGAAGGTTTTTATCTTAACAGAAGAGTCTCAATGGGCTTCCTGAAACCAAGAAAAATCAAGTGACTTCAAACGATTATTTGCCTTGTTTATGAATCATTTGTAGATTATTGGCTGGTCATCATATGACCGCTACGGGTGTTTGTTTAACATGAGTTTGAGAGTAGATAGAGAAGTTAAAACACCCACCCACAAATTCCTGCTCACACAAACACACAGTCATTGCCCTGTGATACATGCACCAGTATCCTATCACCTCTTCAGCATCTGTCACCTCAGAGGATGATCACCAGGTTTTACCAAGGAGTGACAGCCCCTCTGCCTGTTCTCATTGTCCCTGTTGGCAGACCACTTCTCCCCCTGTCCCCTTGCATTATCTATTTACACATGGTGTTAGTAGCCTACGGATGGATAAGAGGGCTTAAAAGGTTCATTAGGATTTATTTTTGTTCATTTTGTGGTCTGCCTATGGAGTGTTATGGTGGCTCCACAGCAGGACTGACCCTGCGGTTCAAACGCTCTAACAGCCCATAAACAGAGACAAGGCCTGCAGATGACAACCTGCCACTGCCCAGGCTCCGTCATCTGCAGCTCACCAAGCCCTTTAAATAGGTGTCTGGGGTGTAATCGTCTCTGAGGGCTGCCTTATGGGGAGGTGTATAATAAAACCAAGACTATAAACCTGAGTGTAAGTGGCACAGCCTCGCCTGTGGCTCCTGTTGAAACTTTTGAGCAGAAGTAGAATGTGGGCTGTGTTAGTCGTATGACAGAGGGAGAGAGAGAGAGGGGGAAGAGTGCAGAAGGATGGGAGAGAAGTAATGAAAGAGAGGTTTTATGACATTAAGAGATGAAGGCAGTAAATCAGCATTAATGTCAGACTGATGCATTCTCATGCACGCTGGTATTTTGTCATCATTGTGAGGTTGTCCACCTGTAGCTGTTGCATACAGTTTATTGTTTGTTTGTTTCACATATAAATACAAAAAACATGAGGAAAATATAGAGTATATAGAGGTATAGGTGTGGTAGAAACCTGTAATGGCTTATATGAAAGCCACACCCCAAAAACATGAAAACACTTTTAATAATTGCACATATAAAATAAGTATAGAGTAACTTTTATTTACGGTATAAACATTAGTTTCTAATAGATCATTATTGTAGTG
The DNA here is from genome assembly GCF_002260705.1 of Seriola dumerili. Classification (NCBI taxonomy): domain Eukaryota; kingdom Metazoa; phylum Chordata; class Actinopteri; order Carangiformes; family Carangidae; genus Seriola; species Seriola dumerili. Next base: position 5,502,328 of record NW_019174474.1, read on the forward strand.
ATTATTGATTCAAATTGAATGTTTTTGACAACAGGGCATTTCTAAGTCTCTTTTTGTACATACAGTAGGTAATGACAGAAGAATCCATTAACTGTACATTTTCATTCCACAAGATAACTCCCCCATATTTGATAGAAAACAGACCACGGGATGGTTTATACAAAGGAAGAAGGAGATTCTTAGCCTGTCTAGTTGGGTAATTATGGAATTGTGAATTATGAACAAAATAATATCTAAAACTCAAAGGCAGTTGTGTAGTGTTGCATCTCACTTTAAGAGACAAATATACAGATTTGGAGAATGTTGATGTCAGTTACTGCAATTTACAAAAGAGTGTTGCACTCGGTACAACAACTTTGGAGAAAGTTGCTAATATGATAAACTGTTTCTACAGCAATGTTTTGCACAGATAACCTAGAAGTACTTGGACATGTAATATTACAGTATATAGATAGATTTAAATAAAAATAAATAGCTATATTGGCTGTTCACCCTGGGTGCAAATAGCATTGTTGGATTGCATAACTGGGTGCAAATAGCATCTGCTTTAATTTAATTCAGCCCAATAATGAAACTAAAACATCATTGATTGGTCCTGTCACCCTAAACCCGAAAATTCCCGGCCTTAGGTTTCAACCCACTGAGCTAATTTCTCTCTCTGAGGTTTACTTAGTTTAAGGTTGTATTCCACCACAGTCGGAGAACTTGGCAGCTCTCACAGTCTGGCCAGTAATGATGTTTGCTCTGTTCACATTGTTGAGGAGAGATGGTCTGTCCTAAGCCTTGGATTTAAAAAGGCTTGTTTTCCAGCAGCTATAACTGCATACAGCAGTAAGATCCAGCAAGAAGAATGGCTGAGAGCCATCTGCCAAAACTTGAACATCATAAGCAGCTGCCGTGCCTTTATGCATATGTTGATATATATATATATATTTTTTTTTACGTTATGTTGTTGATGTCTTGACCCTCGGATCCAGATGGAAGCATTCAAGTAGCGAGGGAAATAATAAATAAGGGAGTAGAGCCTATTCACAGTCCTTGCACTGATTTATGAATGCAAATGTTGTAAAAGGGCTGGTGTAGAGATTTAACGAGCTATGTGTATCTGCAAAGGATGAATGACTGATGCGGTTTCTCCATGATGTGTAATAGTGATGGTAAGGGCGGAAAGGGTGAGGAAATGATGCACTGCATCACACAACTAGTGGCTGATCTGGTTTTCTCTCAGCGGCTGTGTTGTGGCCTATTGTTAACCATCACATGGATGGCTGTATTTGTAACTCTTCCACCATATCTGCGTAATGACCATCTTCCTGTAAAGGGTCCCTGTGAGAGTCATTATCCCTGACCCAATCGTCGATGACAGGGGAAGGGGATGGAGAGGATGGATGTAAGATGACAAGAGCTGTGCTTTCAGATGTCCCACTCATGTCTCTAGGGGGAAGACTCACAGCCCCTACTCTTACAATTGATCCACAGAGCAACAAAAGTAATCAGGCCTCTTCAGCGTCAAATTCGGGGATTATGTTTTCTTTTCTGGGAAGCTGCATATTTACTCATTGATGTGCCACTTGAAGGCCAGTTGTGTACAAGATTACATCCAGGTCTCTGGGGTCTAGGGGAAAGCCTCCTCACACAGCACATGTTCAATGACATTTGGATATGATGTTCCTATTATGAAGGGACAAAAGCCGTAACTTGACCCAAGGACTGCTAACATTGCGCAGTGCTTTGTATGCATCAGCATGGCTTTGTTTTGGTAATGAAAATGTTCCCATTTCTTTGTTGAAATCAAAGACCACCTGTCATCATCACCCATATGAAAAAATAAGCTGGATATTTGATGAAAAGTTCTTATTTTAAAATGAAAATTCATGATGTAAATTAATATTATTCAAATTAAAAAGTGACATTCTTTATCATCCTGGTTTCTAAATTTGCTCGTATACCAGTGGTAAGAAAAATTTAATTTAGTGTTGGAAATGTAAGTTTTTATTACTCTCTGACATTTTCATATTATAAGCTGACTTCCAATATCAGCAAACAACAACAAAGTCAGTTTTCTAAATTGTAGCTTTAAATCAATCAGAATACTCAACAAATAACTCAAAACAACAGACAAAACACAAATGTACAGCTTAAAGCTTCTGTAAACGATTGTCACTGCCACTAGATGTAGCATTAGACCACCAAGATCTTAAACCAAAAAAAATGCTATCTCGGCTGCACCTCCGGACTCCACTTCATGTTCTCAGTCAGCAAGGTGTCACAAAGCCCAGTAAAAGTGGCGACTAAACACACAACAAGAAACACAGCACAATAAACTTCTCTTGTGTACACAAGAGCCAACAAAAAACAATACAGCTACAACCATTAACCCAGGCTAGCATTGCTGTGATATGCTTCACAGTAATGCTGGCAGTTAGCCAGCTAGTGATAACAACATTTGCTGAACACATACATAATATCAGTAACAGCAAGTTTGTTAACGTTATCATGCCTACTCTAGCCAGTCACTAATGAAACACATGTAACATTATCAACCCATCAAGTTACTTACACATGGAGGAAAATGAAAGCCAGTTCTGTTCCAACCCTTTAGCAGCTCCATCCACTGGCTACAGAGCCGGTAAAAACTTTGATAACTTTTTTTGAGCAGGTAGTGCCCATTGTCAGTCCACCTGTGCTCTGCTCTTCTCTTTTTCTTTGTCTGAGGCCCTTTTAGCTGTAAAAATGGTTTCCTTAGTGGAGGAAATTGTTTAACAACCAATGGTTTAACAAGAGGGACTCACATGCACTAACATGCACATGCTGCCAGACTGGCTACCAAAACAAAGAAGAGAGAAACTCAGATTACAACACACACGTAATGGGTGTCACTCTGTCCAGAATGCCATGACTCCACTGTATATTTATATAGAAAATACATGTTTGCTGCTGTTATTGTTTAAAAACTCGTTTAGAGATATTTTAACCATAGGATATACAGTAGACCAGGCTTTTTTTTTTTTTTTTTTTTTTTTAAATATAGATGTGGATTTATTTTTCATGTTAAATTGAAAGGAGGCATTTCCACATTTAACCCACAAAAAACAAACCTGTAACATATAAATTATGATATGCATTAGTGATTTACATCTACTGAAACATTTAATGCATGGGCAGGAAGTAATGTGATGGCCATTGAGTTTAGCAAGTCAGCGTTTGACTGGAGACTCCAGGTTTTTCCCTGTGTGATATTGGTCATTATTGACAGTTTTGGTATGTATCCATTACCATGATATGCCACTAATCTTGCCTAAGTGGCTTTAGATGTTTTAAATTAACCATACCTTAATCATGCCTTAGTTAACGTGCAGTTTTTTGAAGCATTAAATGCCGCTGGGGAACATTTTACAAATATGAGTAAGACCACTCTGTTTGATGAGTTGATAAAAATGTACTCCTGAAGGCATTATGTTTCCCCCAAAATGCATTTTACATGATGAATGTAAATTCCTATGAGAAAAGACTGGAGGAATTATGCCACATTTGTGAGTACAGCTGGAGATGTTTGTACACGAATTAGCTAAAATATTTTGCTCTGACTGCCTGAAATTTAGTGCATTCTGTTCAGAAGTTGTCGCTGTGTCTCTTGTTTTCTTTTTACAGCTGGCTGAGTTGCTCTGCTGTTGGGGAGCCATGTCTTCTTGCTGCACAGCCAAGCCGAGCCTGCTGACTCTGTACTTTGTTAAAGTGGTTCTGTATTTAATGCCATTCTCTATAGTCAGGTAATCTGCCACTCTGTTTCTGTCTTTCTGGGGCCGCATAGCACTGCATTTTGCTTTGTGATTTTCCCTTTATGTTTAAATTATAGTTGGAGTTAGGTTAAAGTGTTTTAATTTGGTCCTACTGAGGCCAGAAAAGTGAACAGGTGCCAGGTATATTTAAGAGAAGAGGAGGGCTTTTTCCCCCTCTGCTCAGCTCTTGGCTTTGTAGAGTTTTGTGATGACAGGAATGATTTCTTTTGTTGTTTTGAGATGTAGCCATTTTCATATTGGTTTGAATCCAGTTCAAGAATGGTTATGTGTTAAGCACTTGCATAATGGCTTTACAGAAGTCCACAAAAACAATTTCAAATTAGCATTTGTCTCAATGGCAAAAAAAAATGCAAAAAATTTAAACCCTCACTACCATAGGATTGAAACAAGAGCACACAGCTTTTCTTGAGCTGTAATTTATTGGGCGTAAGGTGTTTTAACACAGCATGCATCTGTTGTGTTTTGTTGAGCCATATATGTAATGATGATTATGAACATGGCACTGAAAATCTAATTGAAAATCAAAATGTAACTCTTTTCACCCAATAAATCATAGTTTAGCTCTCATCTCTATTACCCACTTCCTTTTCTGAGGGTAACAGTCCACAGTTTGAAGTACAAGTTTTAGTGCTTTGTGATCACGGCGTGTTCATTCAGGATTGGTTTCATGTCATATTTCAAACTGACATTTGAATATAAATTGCAAAGAATGCACTGCATGCTTTCCCTCTATGTTCATCCGCTGCTTGATACAGCTCTCATTACATGAAAGCTCTGTACAAAACATTATGTTAATGTGTAGATGGTTGTAGTTTTAACAGTTATCTAATTTGACTGTTTGCAATTTAAAAGTATGTAACGTTTCCCTGAGATCTGGGATCTCATTATTTCATTTTTTTTTTTTTTTTCTGTTTACTGCAACCAAACCCTCACTTTCATTTCTCTCAGCAGTAGTGCCAGACTTCATGCAGTTATTGTATTGATTTTTGGTGTGTGTCTCTGTGTGTGGACTGGGGTGAATGCATAGCTTTCTATCAGCCTAGTCATGTTTGAACTCTTATTAAAGTCCTCGCCTGTAAGCAGTGATCTGGCTCTAAAGAGGAAAGTATTGTTATAGAGAAAGGTTACCTCGATTGGGGAAAAGACTAGAAATATAATTTAGGAGAGCAACAATAAGATATACATTACGAATTCTATGAAATTCAGTAGTGAGAGGGCAATAACTCATAATCTCAAAGATGTTGTCCATAAATTTCTGAGTCCAGAAGCATTATGGGGAACTGTTTGCACACTGACCTGAAAATTTTTAATTACGTGCTCTTTTTTTTGTCTCCTTTCCTAATGGCGAGCCATTATTTTGGATTGGTTAAGAATCTGGAAATAACAACATTTAATTGGAATCATAACAAAACATACATAATTAGCAGTGGCAAGGTAGTGACAAGGATCTTCAACCTGATTCTTTCACTGTATGGCCTGTTTCTGCTTACAGCATGATAGTCATTAGGCAGAGAGTGCAGGTTGTTGATGATTGGCTGGGTTTGGCTCAGCTGACTATACAGCAACACTTATCTGATTGCTATGGAGATGGTTCTATCAAAGGCACCAATCGGGGGAGCTTTGCCCTGCAGAAAGCAAATAAGATATGTATGCTTAGTAGCATCTCTGAAGATTAGGCGGTTGAATAAAGAGAGAACTATGAAGGAGATAGAACAGGTGTGAGATAAAATGGCACACTGGAGGAATATCTCCTGCAGGCCTTGACAACTTGCATGCACTAACACACACACTCACAACACATACACATTGTACGCTGTTATTCTGTCTACCACACCTGCATGCACTTACACAGTAACACACACCATGAAGTTGAAAAAAATAAAAAATAATCATGCCAGGTATATAACTGGAAAGTACAAGATGGTAGCGGTAAAAGAGTTGGGGGAGGGTGGTAGGATGGAAAATGGCCATTAAAGATTAGCATCTGAAGCTTTGTTTATGACCTTGACAGTGACATTGCTGCTTCACCTCACTTGATTCCATTCACACACACACACACACACACACACACACACACACACACACACACACACACATACACACGCACAAGCGTACAGTACTGTAAAATCTCTTTCCATCAAGCCATATACAACAGACGTCTTGTAAACCATTCCAAGGGTATGTTTATATGAAACATTAAACACAGCTTGGCTAGCTTTTGGTCTCTATTTACCTTCACTTCAATGTGACCCCAGTTACATTAGGTAAACTGCTGATTCAGACAACAGACCTTTAACAGATTATTCACAATGGTGGTACTAACCCTGACTGAACCGAGAGAATCTGAAAATAACAATTACTGAAGACTCTCTGATGTGACATAATTAAAACGTGCCTCGTGCCTGTTGTCTCAGTAATGACGATCATGGACCATATGAGAGAATAATTTGCATTCGCAAGAATGAATGTTGGAAAATATGTCATCTGAGATGAACACACCAGACTAGTAATTTATTCTTAACCTGCAGCTCCTGACACATAATATGTTGGCTATAGGTTGTGACTATGTTATAGTAGATTATTAAGATAACACATTTATCCTCATATAGGTATCTGACAGTGAGCTGATTCCACAGGTAAAACATGTAAGGGCCAATATAGGGGCACAGTAGTGATGTGCAATGACAAACTTAGGGAAGGCTTATACAGGAAAAGGGTCACACAAGTCCAGAATGATTTATTACCCTTTGTCTCTCTTATTGTGGCACTGAAGACTGTGTGATGTATTAGGTTTTATTCTCACTGAGAATTCCATTGTCTTCTAATATGGACGATTCTGCGTGGGCCGTACAGGACGGCTCAAGTGCTGTCAAGCTGTCCTTTATTTCACACATCAGCGGTCTCTCTGCCTTCGGTATTATAGACATGTCGTGAATGCTTTTTGGATGGTTGATATATTATAATACTCAGAGTATTATAAAGGAGCAGTGAACAACTGGCTGAACATGAAATATGATTTACCTATTATGATATCAAGAACAGAGAACAGTACGTCATATCAGGTCCTTCATCCCATCTGCATGCTCTAGAAAAAATGCATCTGTCAGTTTTTATAGAAAATGTGTATTGGGCTGAGATAAGTGATTGTAACACATCATCTGTGTGGTGCTCTCTGGGGGGAATACAATGAATAAATCACATTTTATTGAATATACCAGACTTTATTTAAGGCCATGCTGTTGCCCATTATGCGATTATAAAAGCTAAATTTGTTACTGTGTGCTTTTTCTCATATGCACTTTTTCAGCGACCTTCAAGCTTGAGACAAGTCAACAAGAGGAAAAGAAAACAACCTCTGATTCCCCTGACATTGGAAAGTTACCTCTCTTATCACCTTGTTTTTCCTGACGTGCAAATGCAAAATTACTGGGCCATCACTTCCTTTGTCCCTCTCTACACTCCTTCTTTGATGTCCCTTCTTTGCTCCTCCCACTGCAGGACACCTAACGCCCTCTTCCTCCACCTGGTGTCCTCAAACATGACCCTGCCCATGATCACTGATGTTGGCACTCAGAATCCATCTCATGTCAAGGAATGTAGTCTTCCACTTCCCAAACCACTGGTGCAACACCTCTGTATGGCAACAACATGCCATTATTGGTCTCCAGTCAACATGTGCACTTTCACGAGGCTGGCAAGGAACTCCACAGGGAGTTATCCACTCTCGATGTGTGTGCTTTTTTTTTTTTTTTTTTTTTTTTTTTTTTTTCATTCCCTGTAAATCCCCTGAGAAAAAGCATTCACACCGAACACAACACTGAGGGCTGGTCACACCTCATTAATCAAGCAGAAATCCTCGGTTTTTGTAGCCGTACACCTGTATCCTTTCTAACAACTTCCACAAATCTATCAACACATAAGGAAGACACGAGGACGTGTGTGTGTGTGTGTGTGTGTGTGTGTGTGTGTGTGTGTGTGTGTGCGTGTGCGTGTGCGCGCGTGCACGCGTGTTTGTGTGTGTGTGTGTGTGTGAGAGAGAGAGAGAAAGAATAAAGTGAGGCAGGCATGATTTACCCACAGCTTCCATATTTCTGTCCTTCCCCACGTTCTCCTTGTGACTACTGTCCAGGTCAGCCCAGATTTATAATTGGGTCCAGGGTGGGGGACTGGGTACATAGGTAATGGGATATCCCCATCACACACACACACAACCCCACCTTCACCTGTCATCCATCCTCTTCCTTCAAGGCTACACACAACCTTTCTGTGTGCGTATGAGTCCTTTGAACCTATTAAGAGGAAAGTTAATGTCCCATTATGCTCACCAGCACCACCACCTATTAACTATAACATGATAAAGTGAACTCTCACCACACCTTGACTGAGAGCTTGATGCGCAGAGAGCTCCTGTGTTCATGTTTGGTTTGCAGTGAAGCTGTCCATACAACTGTCTTGTATACCGGCCTCTCTGCAGCTGCTGCACAAGTCCTCTAGTCCGAAACCACGATGCTATAACCAGCAGGAGCTGTCTGAAGAAGGGAATGAAAGCTGAGTGTTTATATTCACCTTCAGGTGAGGTGGCACTTCATACAAGCGTGGGAGTGTGTGCGCGCATGCTTTCCTGAGTGTTCCTTTTTGTGTGTTTGTGCTTGTGTGACTGAATTATTAATACTTGACAAATGACAGCCATTTTGAACAGGACCCTCCACTCGACATCGATTAAATATAAACAATGCGCATGTATGAGCAAATGTATTTCTACCACTGCCACAGGAGCTGCAAGCCACTTTTAGCTAAAGAGAGGGAGGCAGAGATTGTGGATGATGGCTGGGTTGGAATTTATAGCGCTAGACAGTCACTTGGTATGCAGGGAAGGGACTGGCAAGACTGTTTTCACATAATTGTTCCATCATCATCTTCTCAGAGATATGCTTTTATTTGTAGTTTTTTTTGTGTGTGTGGGACAAAGAGGAAAGTGGCTGCAAAGGGGGAATACAGGGTGAAAATGGAATATGGAGAATATAAGAGTGGAGATTTGTGTTTGCAAGGGAAAGAAATGAAGTGGAAAGAGTGAATAAAAGTGGAATACAGAGCATATGACAGCACTTTGTGTGTGTGGGTGTCTGCGCGTGTCCATGTGTTCACCTGTCCACGTTCACCTGGGGGAGGGGGAGGAGGGGGGGTGCGGTGGCGCTGAGAATGAGATCAAAGGCAAACAACTTTATTGGCAGTCTCCATAATTCAGCAGCTATACCAGGGGTCATAGTCTTTCCTTTGAGGTTGAGCTGCAGAGATGAATCTTTAATGCACTCCTGCCTGGGAATAATGGATGGCACGGGCCAGCTACTACCTGGCCCTGCTGCAGGAGCTAGGAGCTGGGGAGAAATGAATGGGGGTTGAGGGGAGAGTGAATAGAGGACATGCGTGGAGTGTGGACAGAGAGTGGAACAAACAAAGTGAAAGATATGTACATGAGAAAGCGTGAGAGTGAGGATTTGTGTTTGGTTTTTAAAATATGTCATCTCTTGTGTGTATATCGCTTGTCTGTATGGATACAATATGTGTGTCATGTGTGCAAGCATGCACTGCATTATCACAGTGCTTGGCTATTCATTTATATACATAGGCTGAATTTCCCTGGATGACAGTCTTTTCACAGCTGCATAGCTCTGAGGAGTCCTTAGGGTTGGGGAATGATTGAGCTGCACCACCCTTCCTACTGTGACCCACAAAATCCTCTCTGCCCCCTGTGGTCCCCTGGCAGTTCCGCCCCTGTCCACCTGCTCTCCCTGCACCTGGACTGGAACGGCAGTCTCACTAGCAAACTACCTCTGTCCACCTGGAGGACATATCTTCAGGACCTCCCAGGGGACAATGAACAAAGCTGCGGCACAGCGGGTAATGCAGAATCGTGGGTTTTGTGGCTCAGCACAGCGGACGATACCAGAACAAAGCTAGTGAGTTAATGTTACTGATATTCTCTTAACTACATTGTGTTTTACGGCTTCATTTCAGAAAAGGATCCTTGTTACTGCTGTTTCTTGAATAGCATTAGGCAGGTTGATAGTTACAGATATACTTTAATACTAATTTAGGAAGGGAATTTCTGCTCCCTCAAACATGAACATTGTCACTGTCGCTGTGTAGCAAGTAGAAAAATGAGCCCCAACAACCATCTACTATAGAAATAGGCCAAGTTGATGTTTATGTTGCGTTACTCATATGTTATCTTCCTTATATGCTTCTCTGTACCCATAAACAGGCCATCTCTAAGTTTAAGCACCCAATGTTTATATCCCTGACGGCCCAGATGAGCTTTAGTCCTTCTGATGTTTAGAGTGCTGTCAGAGTGGTGTCACGCACTGCACTAACATGCTAACATACTGCATAGCTGTGCCTGAGGGGACGGAGGAGAAACTATCACAGTGGAATGGCAAGAGTTTGTATTTTCCTCTCAGTGAACTAGTTTGTAGGTATATTGCATTAAATCATATCCACACAGTGCAGCTTATTTACTAAAAGTAATGTATTAAAAGGGGAATGTTATATTATTAGAGAGAGAGAGAGTCATACAGTGTTGTGAAACTGGGTCACCCGCAGCCGGAATGTGGAGCCGGCTCGTCTGAGCCGAAATGAGGTATAAAATACAAACAAATGAGCTTGCGATGCAATAAACCGAGCATCACACATTGCCCCAGCCCTTTCCCTCTTGTACACACACATACAGCCACAAGCACACACTTCACATTTCAGCTTGCACAAGATTACATCTCAGCATCTTAGTCAATCAAAACCTCCCATTCCCTCCCTCATCTCGATCTCTAACCCAGCACAGGGTGGAGGCGGGGTGAGGGTGGGGAGGGTGTGGTGGGAGGAGGAGTAACAGGTTTTTAGGGTGGTGACAGAGAAAGAGAAGGAAAAGGAAAGAGGGGGGAAAAAAAACTTGCCTATAACCTGACAAGGGAGAGAGAGGGAGGGGAAGAGACAGAGAGAGGGGGAGACTGAGACCCTTACCCCCTGCTGTAGATCAACATACATTCCTCATTCAGTGGTTGTGAAAGCAGGCAGCCGCATGGCAGCAGAACGCTCAGAATAGTGGAGGAGAGTTCATTATGGAATGACATTGACTCAGGCTGATTTGCTGAGACGAATCAGATTGCAAAATGAGACATATGCATTTTTTTCCCCCTCCTCTCTATTCCCATTCCCTGGCGTGCAATGAAATATTAACTCGTCCTGTATGGCAGCCCCTTAAATTGCATGCGCGGCTCACACAAAGGGCCCAGCAAATGTGCCATTACCTCGTTTTAATCTGAACCATTTTCTCGGCTGCCTGCCTGCTCTCGCCTACCAAGAGGACAGATTGTTGATCTGAGGGATCAAAATAGGGAACAGAAAGACAATCCTATCCTAGAGACTTAAATTCCACTCTCACCTCAATTTAAGGACACCTATCCACTGATGAAGATCACGTCTTTCATCAAAATAAGCAGCAAAATCTGGGAGCTGAGCTGTCAATGAGCACGCAGTGACATGAGGATCTTTACTCTTCAAGGCTTGGCTCACAATGTCCCAGTGTCTGTGATTAAGAAGTAGATGATTGTTGATCATATCACTGCTGAGATCACATTGACGAGTGAAATCTGTAGTTAATCTGTGTGACATTTCTTCTGCTTTGCTACTAGTATGTCCATCCACACTGAGCTCCACAACACAATAGAACACAAAATGCCGTTGTATGCAGAGTGTATAATGGCATAATTCAGTTAAAAAAAATTCAGCAATAAAAGTGGAATTTCTGTGACGTTGGAAATTAGAGACATTAGAGAAAAAGGCAAAATATCATAAAATTAGCAGTGAGTGACCAATGAGTTTCTGAAATGCACATACACGTTGGGCACTGACAATGTAAAGATATGACTGTGCTACCCATAATAAAGTCTTGTAACCATTTTAAACCATTTTAAAATGGGGAAAAAATACTTCTCTTACTTTGTGAGTAAGTCTTCTTTGCTGACTGCTATTCCCAAGACCAGTCAATAAGTGCCCTAAAATGACCAACCTGACCAACCCAATATAATTATATATTATATAAAGTTTGACTCATAGTAGTAACCAGTGACAGGTGTACTAGAGCTTCGTCGTTATGGTCACATTGGTAAACATACAGTTAAGGTTGTGGAACTGTCACAGTGTGGTTAGGTTTACACACAAAAACAGCTTGGTTAGGTTTGGGAAAAGATCATGGTTTGGGTTAAAAAAAGTATTTTGTTAAGGCTAGAGGACCTTAATCGTCATGGTTACAATAATAAGCATTCGGTGAACGCTGTGTCACGGTCCTGAATAAAAGAAACAACACTGGCTCAGTTTGAAACGGGAAAAGTTTCTTTGAAAGTCCATTGTTTTGTTGATCCGTCCACCCTGATCTTCCAACGACTTTGTCACTCTTACTATGTCACCTGACTTCCTCTTTTGCTCCCGTCAGAATTCCTACAGCTGCTCGAGATCACCTAATGACATAACATAACTATGGGTTGTAGAAATCTGGTTGGACAGACAACCTATTGGGCTTTTTTAGGCTGATATTCTCAAAGTGACATATGTTTACGTTTAAGTGACAAAACCCTCTTGTCAACAAATAATGACTGTGATTAAGAGGATGTCAGTACCTATGCATGTTTTCTCGACTCTCACGCTTTATCTTTTCCTCACCATGCTTCTGCATTGGTTATCTTTCTCGGGATTAATGCTTCTACTACTTTGAAAAGGCAGTCTCGCAAAACATGCAGAAACTCTTCAAAGGATTCCCTGACTCGAAAAATTTGCATTACTTCTGCAGTTCTGTAGGATCAAGTCTGTTTCCTTAATAGATTCAAACAAGTCAGATAATTTCCTAGCAGTCTAACTTTATTGTGTTCTTATTATCTCCATGATAGTGCTACTACCACACCTCTGGTTCCCCTCCTAATGTGTCTCTCAGGGATTTTGTTGGGGCCTAATTAGCCATGTTGATGGATTGTATAGACCATGTGCTATGCTCTTTACACAGGGTGGTGGGCTGTGGGCTGTCAGAGTCTCAAGAGTCTACGTTAACGCAGTAGTTCCCTTTCGAAGAGTGCTAGCCATTAGCAGGCCTCTCACCCATCCAACACAGGGGATTATGGGAATAAAGGAATGAGACTATGTGACCTTGGCCTCACACAGCCACTCCAGCATCAGCGCATCACATTGGGGTTGTGTGTTTGTCTGCAGCACTGTGTGTGTGTATGTCTGTGCAAGCATGTGTTTATGTTGGGTATGCATGCGCTGTTCTCTCAGCTGTAAGAAAAAAAAAAAAAAAAACCCCCAAGGATTCACACATAAACACTTCCTCCGAGGGCAGCCCTTACAGCGCAGACCACCAATTCTCTGAGACCTGTGTGTCGTCTTTGGCAACCCGTCAAACAGGAGAACAACTGAGATCTGAAATAATATGAAAGCTCACCTCACTGCATACTGAGACACTGACATTCTCCACAGGATGAGCTGAAATTTCAAGAGAGACGATAGAGAATGGGGAATTGCACCTCAGACTACTCAGCAGGAAGTCGTATTCTATCTTTTGATCTGTCTCTATCAACCTATCAATTAACATTGAAACAATCCCATGGAACGTGACAGCCCTGCAGGAGCTTCATAGCACTCAAAGCCTCACTGTAATGTTACCTTGTGAAAACACTCCGAGCTGACAATGGGCTATGTGCAGGAAAACAGGCGAGAAGACTGGAATGAATGCCCCCCTTTTTTTTTTCTTCCCCCCATTGATGTATCATACCTGCTGCTGGATAATGTGACCTAGCAGCAGATGATTTCTGTCACTACTGATCTGTTGCTTGGAGCCCTTACACTCTGCTGCTAGCGACTCTATTTAAGGTGAATGCTATACAACCATCACCTGCAGAGATGAACTGCGGGTGAGCACATCATTTACAAAGCATTAGGTTCTCTCCCTCTGCTTCTATGCCCCCCCCCCCCAACACTGCTATTCCATTTCTAGCTCTCTGTCACAATTATTCTTGTGTTTCGTATCATTTTTCACACCACACAACACTACACCAACACCATCAAGTGCGTGCCCAAACGCAGATGCTGACACGCAAATACTATGTTGCCTGGTACAGATGGTGGTTGCACCGGTAACCAGCAGAGGGAAACAAAGCGCTATCATTTCCCCCAGTGCAGCTGCTGTCATGGTGGCCCTCATCTGCTGTTGTCATGCAAACAACAAGCATACCATTCAAGGTCCCTCATTGTCCTCCACCCTCAGAGCTATGTTTTGGGAGCTTGTTAATGATTTCAATCAAAATGCGCAACAACCAACGCACAGAGCATTTAAAATGAAAATTATCGTTTGATATTCTCTTTATAAGAATAAAAAGGGTGTTAAACTGTTTTGTCAGACAATATTAAAGGGGTCCAACTCAACGAAGGTGTATTATGCTGCCCAGCAGTTTAAAACTACACATTACGTTGAGGGGAGAGCCTGCACTCTGCATCATTCACTCCTGCCCACAGTAAGCAGTATAGAGGTACAGGTGATCAGTCTCCAGTCTAAAAGCTTATTCTGCAATGCATTTAAAATGAATCAGACCAGAACGTGTGAGATGGAGAGACCCATTTATTATAGTTATCTGCACAATAGTAGAAAAAAAGATTTTTCTTTCAACCTTATCGTTTTCTTCCACAATTTCTTTCTTTCTTTTTTTTTTTTTTTTTTTTTACACTGGACGTACTTTGCAAGATCACTGAAAAGGAACATTGTGTGTTGAAGTGACTTGACCTGTGACCTTGTGATTTGGGCAGCATTAGAAGAGGAGGAAGAGGAAGCTCGATTAATGTTCCCCCTGTCACTGGCTTCATTTAAATAGTGCACATCATCGGAATACATTATTCATACAATCAACTTGCTAATCATCTCTTACGGAACATCATCTAGGGAATGGCTATTTTTACTTTGCTCATTTTGATGCCTTGTTTTCATTCACTTCCAGCTGAGCAGAGAGTGACAATAATAACAATTAGGTAGACGCACAGAAAGTAATGGGTGATATGAGCATCAAGGAAGAGAACAAAATAATAGCATCAGATTCTAATAGAATGCAATACAGAGCGACAATACCCACTCCCCCTCAGAAATACCAATGAGTTGAACACTGAAAGCTTATTAAAAGTAATACCTATAACAGAGCTGTTAGGTGTTCTCTTTATTGCGTCCACCCTGTATGTACAGACACTTTTATTCATTTGATGTTCATCCTATCTGGCTCAACAGTGAGGAGCAGAATGTAAAATACCATCTAAACCAAAATTTCAGAGATAGCCAGAGTACTTTGCACCTAAAACCTCAGACAGAAAAGTGAAGAGTTTCGGTAGGTGGACTAATACGTTACGACAGGTGCCAATGTCCATCATATCACCGTGTTGATATGCATGCTGCTGCTGTAAGCCAACATGTCAGGCCCAGGCTTCCATTGCAGCCCCTGTACAGCTGACCAATCACTCAGCGTTGACAGGTTAAAACGGCGTTTTAAGCGGGATAGACAGTATGGCTCAGTTACAACGACATACAGTACACTGTTTAAACTTGAAACAGTCTTTTGATAACGGCAACATCAAAGCTGTGTTCAGTGTCATTCAAGACAGCTTTGCAGTGATCAAGGTGGATCTTGTTGGACTATGTTCATAAACGAGGCTACACAAACACACATCATATAGTCTTTACAACTTGACGAGACGTACTTGTAGCTGAAGGATCCTGTTGAAACTGTGGAACAAACGCTGTGTATTTGTTGGCAAAGTAGAAGTCAAACATGCAGTATTACCGACAAACTATTTCTTAGTCCTGATTGTCTTTAATCATTTATTTCTGAATTGTTATTTCTTCATTCCATTTGTTTCTCTATGGTTGGTGCCAGAAGGTGGAATACTCATTAAATCTTACTGATGGGGGAAGATGCTGGGTTCATGCTATTTTGCATTTCATACTTGTTTGATGTTTTCATTTCTACTCGCTCACTATGTTTTTTGTTTTTTTGTTTTTTTTTTTTTACATTCTGATTCCCTTATTCGTTTTTTTTTTTTTTTTCAGTAGGCAAAAGATTCATATGAAGGCTTAAAACAGGCTCTGTGCGGGACAGATAGCAGAAGGAATTAACAGCCATTTCACGCTAGCACCTCGGTGGCCGAGCAGGGCACTAGGAGAAGGAAGCAGCTTGGGTGCAGCCAGGGCACTGACGGCCCCCGAGACACTCTGTAATTGTACTGCTCTGAAGAGCAGGTAGGTGTGCAAATTACCAAATGTGCCGTGTAAGCCCATTTCAGCCAGCTCAATCATCGTCAAGCATTTCCAAGTTTTGAGCAGTTTCATTTTTGGTTCATTTCTGGATTCCTCAGTGTTATGAATGGAGCAGAATTTCTCTGTTAAGATTAAAATACTACAGAGATGAAATGTAAGATGTGCCCTAGCTCTCTCTCCAGTGAAGATTTTATTTTGAAAATACCAAGTAAATCACTTCCTGACTTGCATTAATAAACTTCCTTTTGAGCAAAGGAAATTTCTATATTTAACTACTGTATGTATAGATATTGTGTTTACACGATGACCTGGAAAATTAAAAAAAAAAATTATACATACAAGAGCATAGGTTTATTTATACCCATTCAATTAAATATGAGTGATAGAACATCTTGTCTACGTAGAAAAGCTGGAAAGATTTCTTTACATGTCGACCAGCATTATATTTATCTTCACATTCCAAACCATCTTGTATTTCACTTTGCCTCTGTCCAACTTTTTAGCGACAGAAATTCCTTCCCTTTGATGTATTGCCTTTATATAAGAAAGTGTCAAACCTGCAGGAATGTGAAGGATTGCAGGGCGACCTGGGAGTGCCGCAGGGTGGGCAAAAAATACCAGCTGATGTCACTCGGGCTTCCGCTAACAGAGCTGCAGCCACTGTAGGTGGTGTCGGGGTTGGCGACCAGAGACAGAACAAAGGAAACACTGACCCCTGAGTGTGTGACATTAAGGTGACACTACAAAACAGGGTAGACGGTACACAGAGTAGGCCTGGCATTGAGCACTGTGATTTCTATCTGGACTCTACAAACATTCGCTGTCATCCACAGGCCACTTGTGGGGCAGGTGCCAGGACTTCCAGGGCACAGGTCCTTTAAGCTGTCTGGTGTGGGGAGTAATGATGATTGAGCAAGGGTTGGAGGTGAATAGTTCACACCACTGACCCAGAGCACTGGAACATTACCAAGGTCCTTACTCAAGGTAAGATCATTTAGAGTTAGTTTCTGTATCCAGCACCCTCAGTGCTGTGTAATATTAACAAATGTCACCTAATTTAAAGTAAAATACATAGCATTTTGGTTAAATGTGTATTTTACCTGTGTATTGTGGTTGGAAGTCAATGGCATATTGGAAAGTTTTGAGAGAGACACTTTGAGAAATATGCTTATTCACTTTCTTTTGGCAAGTTAGATGAGAAGATTGATGCCATTCTCATGATCAGTTAACATGAAGCAATACAGTATGTATATATTTGCCTGCCAGGCTTGGTTCAGTGTTGCACAGCAGCATACAGGCTACTTTGATCTTGTGTGCAGATGGAGGAATACACCATGACTCCACAACAGGTACACAGAGGGGGCCCGTAAAGAGACTGACAGGGCCGATAAGAAAACTTTATGGATTTTTTGACGGCTCACCAATGCAGCAGCAGACCAAGATTTGTTCTGGCATGACCTATGGCCAGTCTGGCACTGCATTTGCCATCTCCACATATCCAGGGGCATAATTATACGTAAGGTTGATGTCTTAATACTAATATCCAGTACTTGCATTCTGTCCATACTGTGTGGACAAAATCTGTTCATTTTTTCCCAAATTGAGTGACATCTAAACACACAGGATTCTTGCTCTGACTTGATATGCAGCAGGCTCTGTAGGCCACCAATCAAGTGGCTCACACAAGTTTCTGTTTCTCTTTTACATTGTCACCCTGCTTTCTGGCAATTCTTTGAATTTGCTTCGTAACATGACTGTATACCAAATGAGACGACATAGTATTATGTCAGGGATGTGGATTGGTCATTATGTACAATACATCATACAGTACATTTATATTGGAATAATTCTACACAAATTTTTGGCTTTAAAACTAATCCTGCCCAAATATATAAATTAGCATATAAGCAAATTAAATGGTTTATTTAAAGGAAAATGATTTTACTTTACCGAATTATGATTTGTATTTATTCAATAGTCCTTTTGTCCCTGTAGATTTTCTGCTCTTTGGGGTCGGATATTCTTCATTTTCTTCATCCTATTTTTCATCTATAAACCTGTCACAGTGAGACATTACAATAGAATTACTGTGTCAAGTCATGTTGCTTTGATGGCTGAACAAATGCCTTGGCAATAACAACAAAGGATAGGAACCAAAATGAGAGAAAAAAAATACACTTACTCCAGTGGCCACATTCCGCCACATTCTGTGGCTATGAGTGTCACTCAAATGACGCTCTGTTTGGAGCGCTACGGTGGCCACCAGCATCTATGGCGAGGAACGCACCTCAACTGTAAAATTGGGCAGGCATGTTGACCGCGAGCTTCCGCTTTGGCCTTTGCTCCTCAGTATTCAGCCACCCAACCAGATCAGAAGCAACACCGTCTCCTCCACTCATCTCACAGTAGAGAGCCTCTCTGCCCATTTCACTCAAGTGCTCATGGTCCGCAGTGCACCGATAAGACAACCTGTTGACGTGTGGCACCTAACTCTATGTGTCATGGTCTAGAGTGTTTTTCATTCTGTGCCTGTCACTGTGGTGGGTGGCCAGTTGCTACACTTGATTTGCTCTCTGAGCGGACAGAGATACTTCTGCTGTGTTGTTGAACAGAAAATGGAAAAAGAAAAGCACTGAGATTCTCCAACATCCAGTAGGTGATTTTTTTTATTTATTTAGCAAAAATGACCAAAATGCATCCCCTGTCTTATTGACCTGCCCCCCCCTCAAAGAGAGTGCAGAGGCAGAGGGGTTGTTTGGCTGAATATGTAAGTATAGTCTGCCTGATTCATTGATCCTTTATCTGACTGAGGTTTGTGCAAGTTATAATCTATGGTCCCGACCATGGCTCAGAATTATCAGTAGCCTAACTGTGCTGTGATAAATCCATGCCGCTGTATGTGGTGTTGAAGTAGCAGACAGATTTGTAATTGTGCCTTTTTCTCTCTGTCCCACCCTTCCGTCACTTTCATCTTGGGTCTATAGTATTTTCAAAACTATAGACTATAAACACTCAATTCTATTCCATAATTTATTAATTTATGATGAAAGTGACAAGTAGAAACGTGTGGTTGCAGTATTCCTATTACATTTCTTTAATATCTCTATAATCATTCAGTAGTGTCTGTGCTGCAAAAGACAACAATTGCAGTAGAGAAGAAAGTTAAGTGGATAAAATGGAGTAGAAACTTCACAGTTAAGGTTAAGGCATCCTGCAACAATGTCGTTTGAGAGGTTTACATGGGTTTGTGTGTTGGTCGGTAGTGTGGGAGTAGTGGGGTACTCAAATTGGGCCACTCCCCCCTGTTAAAAAAATAACAAATCACCCACTGCTAACAGCAATCTATGTAAGAGTGTGACTTTAGCAGATAGGCTGCTCTAGCTGTACTTTGACCCGTCACCCAAGCACAAGAGTAATGAATGTGGACTTGTAGGCCACCGTAGACAGACCACTGGGCACAGGGACTAAAGATGAATAGTCAGTTCTACTTGAGCTTTGTCGTGTGAAATCCTGGACATTTCTTCATATTTTCCTATTTTAAAGCTCCTACTGCTTGTGAAACACACACCGTCTTTTCCACTGGCATTAATTGCTCTGGGAATACAATAAAGTTACTACAAATGAAAACACAAACATAGGACAGCAGGCATTTAGGACTTCATCCCTCATCTACTGAGGGAGCCGAATCAACCGGGCTCTTATCTAAATGTTGACATTTGAACTTGCGAGTAATATCTTGAGGAATTATGGGTTTAAGCCGCCCTTAATGGTCGAGCCGATGGATCGGAATCAGCAGTCATGCTGTAGCAGCAGACGTGCTGCCCCTAGAAACACAGAGAAGTGGAGAGGCTTGATGAATAATATATCCAAAAGGGAAGGCGATATGACAGCAGGAAATTAAACACACTAATACTGGGAACGGAGGACAGGGCGATCAGGACTTAATTAAAGACTTTGAGGAGTAGAGGGCATGATTTAAGGCCAGAGATATACTACTTTCCTGCTGACATCAACGACGAGCTAAGGATTATGGGGCATGGCAACTGGGTGTGTTTCGGGAGACCTTGTGCCCTCTTATGACTCCCATAATGAGCTGCTATTTCTGCTGTGGGATAATTACCACCATCCACATGTTAACATGATGTAAGTGTCTGGAGAAGAGACAGTTTTCTAATAATACATGTGTTGGCAATGAGCTCTCACACTGACCTCTGTTGTTTAAACACTAGACCTCTTAGAAGAAACTAAACAGAAATATATTCAGGGCTTTCTTTTTTCTTCATGAGCAAAGCTCTGCTGTTTAATTATGTGTAGTACCAGCATCTTTCTTAGTAGAACATTCCTCTTGTACAGTAGCTATTTAATAGAGATGCACTACACATGACAGATGTTGGGGTGAAGCAGACAATCGCTCAGAGAAACTACAGGTGCAATCTATTACACAAGAGAAATGAAAGAAAAGGGAAATAAAAACTCTACTACTCTCCCTCAGCTTTTAACAGCTGCATCATACATCTCTCTTGGGTGGGAGCACTGAAAAGACGACTGAGGCTGCTATTCATCTTTGGATGACATGTTTATTTTTATTTACACTTCCCGTCCGGTTATTCAAGCATAATTTTATTAGCAAATGCACATCTTTGCCATGGTGTGTAGAGCCTGTGTGTTTGTATTTACTGTACACGGTGAGGTTTTCATCAATTGACCTCATCTAATGACTCTGACATTAGGAGACACAGGTTTTCACAACCTTTTTGCACACGACCACAGATGCTGAGTGAAATCATCTTCACCGAGAGGAATTCCAATGATACACACCCTGGATTTTATCATGAATCACCGCCATGTTTATGTATTACCTTGTGCTACATTAATAATAAATAGTAGTAGTAGCAGTGAAAAAATATGAAAGAATAGGAGTACTGAGTTCTATCCTGCTGTCCAATCCTGCTGTGATGATTTTTGGCAAAAACTAATACCATTTTTTAAAATTCTTTTCACTTCACTGATATTTCAGTATGTCATCTGCATGTCAAGTTTTACTATTTTCATTTTGTGGAGCTCCAGCAGTGGATCTCCAGTCTTTGAAATGCTTTCATTTGAGGTTGCAATGAGCTGCTGTTGATACTGATTAAGGTTTTGTTAAACACTTAATTTTTTCAAAGGTGAATGCTTGTTGCTGCGGCACTCATTCAGGATGACTCAATAAGTCCTCATAAACATTGGACGATATTCTTGTCAAAGCAGACATAATGCCGTTTTGAATTCTGAATTAAGCAACTAGGAGCAATCAACAAATGAAATAGGAACTGATGCTTATCTCTCTCATTCAGCTCTCCTCCTGTTCCACATAACTTACGCCCAACTGCTTCTTTCTCTGCCCCTCTCTTTCCTACCTTCAGCCCCCCCCCCCCTCCCCATAGATAGTGAATGTAAGGTTGATAAATGGAGCTAATTGTTTTATGGCATGGCTGGCCTGATGCTGGCAGCGCAATCAGGCTGAATGAGGAGGCCTTGGGGAGGCCATTACCCTTCCCATTGTTATAAAGGACAGGAGGACGCGGCTAGGCCAGCGCACTCTGGAGGGACTGGGTCACTGAGAGAGACCCTCTGGCACTGTGCACTGTGGCAGCCTCTGAAACGCATGTCTACACGTACACCCATGTGCAAGTGAAGGTTTGTGCTGTTCAACTCGTCCATTTGCTATTTTCACAACAATGCTTTCTTCAATACAACAGCAGCGTAAAAGCATGATTTAAACAGCTTTGTTTCATTGAGTGTCTGTAATTTCCAGAACCCAGAATCTCATTCATAGTTACAAATTTAAACCTGTCCTAATAGGTGTTATAGAAAATAATAGTTTTTGAAAATGTTGGAACTGTTCGTTGAAAAAGGCTGCATTGCTGTGACGGAGGGTTTTGAAGAATCGCACCAATGATTCCGTCTAGCAACAGGGTTGGCTATATACATGAGTTGACTGTATGGCTCTCCAGTCATACAGACATCTCCATGGATATATGTAGGTGCACTTCATAATTTCTTGTTATATGGCCATTAATGGCAGTGGGGTCAGTTAAAAATCATTACTTGATAGAAATTTTTTGACCAACTTTTCATTATCTTTTGATCAGCTAAACAAATGAATTCAATATTTTACTTGGAATACTCCCCTCCACTGTTTTTACACACATCTTGAATTTGAGCCAAAGAACCTGAAGGTAAAACATGAGGTTCATAAAAAGTTGATATGCTTAACTGAGATAGAAAACTTGGCATAGTGATAAACAGAACATGTGCTACAGTGACTGAACTCGTTTTTTTTTTTTTTTTTTTCCTCTCGAGTAAATGTGGGATTTCTGGCAGTGTAGACACAGCTCACAGCTGCAGTCACCTGGGACACACCTCCTCCTCACCTCCACTGCTCACTGCTTACTCACTGATTCACATGTGATGAATGCTGCATTTTATGGAACACGTCAATAAAGTAATGTGATGTGCAAGGACAGTGTTTCTGCTGCTTATTTGATTACACATCCTTGCATAATCTCATTGGAGCCCCTCTTCTGATGGAAATGGATGTTAATTGGTATTGTCTCTTGTCCCATTTTTGGAAATTTCAATAGAAATTTGTGCAACAACAGAAATATACTTGCTGTGCTCTGTTACTGTCAACACTGACTCCACAGCAGCCATCTGTCTGCGCTCCAAAGGCCCTGCCTGAACTGTAACAGTGCACAGCTCCACTGCCAAAATACAGCATCACTTGGCAGCAATGGAAAACACTGCTCTTTCAGTTTATAGCCAATCCGAACTGGGGTCAGGTGCTGCATTACCTGGACAGTAAAGAACAGGGACCAGGCTGTGGACCTGCTAGGACAATGAGGTTTTCTGGGTGATAGAACACTTGTATTCCCTGACCAAACACATTCACTCTCCAGTGAAAAGAGGACGTCTGGTCACAGTGAGAAAATGCAGAGGCCCTGGAGTGACATTTAACTGGTCATTTGATGAAGACATAGGTAGCACACGATATTCAGAGGTTTTTGGGAGAACGTGATGGGCAAAATGATTTTTTTTCCTCACTGTGTCTAATCAGAGTGTGTTTCCTCTCAGTGCTTTAGCAGAATGTGAACCACCATGCCAGTATTGGCACACACTGGTGCCCAAAGCCTGTACAGAAGGAGACCTCAACTGCCTGTGGAGAACTGAACAGGGAGAGCCACAGGTAGTGGTCTATTCAGTCATGTACAAGACAGATGTTGGCCATTGCGCCTTTATCACTGTCAGCGTTGACATGAGGGCAGCCGATATTAGCAGAACTGACAGAAATTAGAAACAACTGCACCGATTTATCTGATTACGGTCAGATGCTTGTTGGTGGTTTGAGGGTTAATGTGGCTCCAAAAACACGTCAAAGTAAATGAATTTGAGGTATACTAAAGCTGGCAGCAAAGAAAACTTGAAACACCAAAGAACAACCTTGCAGTAAGTGAAGCGAGCACTGAGCTGACCTCCTTGTCCTTATTATGGACAAAATTCCAGTGTTTCGCCTGTTTCTCTTCTTCTTCCTCCTCTTCTTGTGTTTTATAGCTTACACTGACTACACATTTGCATTACTGCCCTTTCAGCAGGAATGTATCACGTCACCTGCCTATTCTTAACATTGCATTCTAATGCATGTGCTGGTTGAGTGCAGCTAAACAGGGATTTATAATGCCACTAGAGGTCAAAATCTCCGCAGGGTACCATAAAATTTGTGATGAAGGTGTAGTAAGTTAATACCTTTAAGTACCATAACATCACCAAACGCAGTGCAATTCTCACACACAGACACACACACACACACACACACACACACACACTCTCTCATTGTGAAATATGTTCTAGTGTCCCATTTTGGTCTTGAGGTTAGAGTATTACATATCAAATACTGTTCTTTGCCATTTTACCATGAATCCTCAGAGTTTCTGACATGATTAGCTGTTTCATTTAACCAATTCTTGTTTTTGTTTTTTTTCACGTTCTGTTCCTGTTTCTTGTCAGACAGAAAATAAATGTCTCCTTCCCCAGTTGTGGTCATGTCCTCATCTACTTACAGTTGCTGCAGAACAATGATTTTGGATTTAACCATGGTAATCTCTCCCCTCAGAGACATCTGAACAAGAACATTTTCTGTCCCATTTTGGCATTGTGTTTCGGCTCTCTCTTCCAGCAGAAATGTGTTCCACTGTCCTTCCAGCTTGGTCATTAATGTTTGTGTAAGGCTCAGTTCCACCCCTGTAAACCCGACACACAAAGTGCTGCTGCTGCTGCCAAGAGAAACACAAGTAGACCACCTTTTCTATAGCGCACCAACAGCGGAAATGCTGAGTTCCTTCCAGCTGTCGCTGCCTATCCAAATCAAGGCCGCACTTTCCCTCAATGCAGCTTTCTTCAATAACTGGAGCCGATTACAGCCATAGCTCATCAGTTTCACAATGGCAGTGGATATGAAGGGAGTTAGTTTGTCAGAGGGCAATCAGTGCCAAATGGAGCCTCTTCACGCTTTGGTTCACCCTTGCCCATTAGTTAAACATGATTGTCTCCTTCCCCTAACAAGTCCCCAGCACCCTTTGGCACTGAAAACTCACTGTGCAAAGAAAGAAACCTTTTGAAAACAGTAGGCTTACTGATGTGTGATACATGTGCAAATAATAATTTCAAATGCATAAATAAGAAAATATGTAATGGTTAAAACATACATCTTTCAGCTTGTTAAGGCCTCCTTGTCCTGTTCATCTTCTTCAATTTTCATTTCTGCAGAGCTGGAATTTAGCTGTGGAGTAGAAAATCCCCACACATGGTGGACGCAAGAGCAGTACAAATAAACTTAATAGGGTCAGATGCAATGAGTTCAGAACCGAGATCTGGTAATAGAAATGATCTCAGATTGAGTTTAACATATAAAGAAATTCATTGCAACAGCATTTTCTTTGTCAGACAAGTCACGTTGTCAGCCATAAGTACAACCGGGTGTGAATTTCCACTGAAAATGTCTGTATTATGTTAGTGGGTAGAGGTAATTATCGATGGCTCCTCTCCCTGTAGACTGATAAGGTGGCCGAGCTGACAGATGGATTGCTGTGCTCTGCATATCTGGGGTTGAAAACATTGATCTCTGGGATTAATGCTGGCCCCAGTGGAGTTGATGGCAGTCAAATAGTGTTTCTGTAATTATACATTTACATGGGGCTACTATCTTGAAAGGTGCTGACAATTGCACTTTAATGTTGCACAACCTCTCAGGTAGGAAACCCCCCCCCCCCCCCCCCACACACACACACACACACACACACACACACTTATTTTAATATTACTTTACGAGATGAAAGTGACCAAACCATTCTTCATAAATGGAATGATTTAAGATATTTCGAAAAAGATTTACAGAATCTTTTTGTCTCCGACCACATAAAATTTACGATCTCAGGTGAAAACTCAGCACTATACGCTGGCAGCCAAGAGGCGACACCCAATCGCTGTTTTATTTTATAGTCGAAATGGTTGCTGATATATTGATAAGTTCACCAGACTGTTATTTAAGCTGACCTACCTGAATCAAAACATAAATTTGTCAGGCTCATTCATATCCTTTTCCACCTAGACCCCGAAGGATTTAAGCCACGTGACTTCCTGGCCATTGCAACGGACAGCAAACATCAAAGAGATGGTTTTCGCAAGCCAGATACCGGTATTATAAAACTGGGTTTGTCTGGAGTGAATGCAGGGATCAGTCCAGGAGAGTTTGTAATCAGCACAGAGCAGGTGCATTTATCCTTTCTGTGAGGGCAGAATGAAGCTGTTGGTAGTCTGTGGCTTTAGATCCTCACATGGGGGTTGGGGAATGCTTTGATAATTTGCAAACTGGCCTGAGAAATTGGCATTGCAACAACTGACTGCCTCTTTCGGAAAAAAGCTGAAAATTCACTTTAGTTGTCTCATTTTAAAAGTAATCTACATAATTATAATAAATTATAAACAAGCCAGAGCAGATATTTGTTTCTACAGTGTATGTGTCCGATTGAATGAGCGTGAATGTAAGACAAATTCTTAACTCAATTAAGATGGAGATAGTTTGGTGCAATATGAATGCAGCAGAACTGTTGCTCATGATGTACCGGTTGAATAATTGATGTTGGTGTTTGCTTCTGTTAATTGGCAAAGGGGCAGCTAACACTGATTCCTGTGAAGGACAATGATGCAGTGGCTAAAGATAAGCCCTCTCAGTAATTACTATTGACATTGTTTTAAAGGTAAGCCATGAAAGAGTTCCTGTGGGGTTTTGGTCTTTTCTTTTCTCAACAATTATACAACAGAAGCAAAAAAGATCATTTCAGTTAAACAACAAGAACAAGAGTCAGAATAAAAGAGATTCACAAAAAAAAAAAAACATTATTATAATTTGGTCACTGCACTTGTCAGTACAAATTCCTCCTGAACTCTTCAAAAGCAGCCAACAAGTCGATAAATAGATAGATCCGGAAAGAGAATGAAGTTAAACACAATTCACTGAGACTAAATGTCAAAAGCAGTGGCGATATTAGACTCTGGAGGGACCAGCGAAGTAGCCCATCAAAGCCCATGGACTATAAACTAATTTTCATCTTACTTTAACTGAATATGTACTCAGGAAACAGGCTCGGGAAAAACACAAAAGTAACATGAGAAAACAAACCAAAGAGTCTACAGCCATGCTGGCAGATCTGTGAGGCGTAATTTAAGCGCAGCAGTGCTTTGAGCAAAATGCTAACATTAGCACGGTAACACAGTAAAGTGGTTGATAGTGACAGTGCTAACATGATGATGTGTAGCAGGTATCATGTTTACCATGTTCGCCATATTAAGAATTTCATATGCCAACATTTTTATTATCAGCAATCAACACCAAGTACAGTAATGCTATTTGTTTTGCAAGTATTTATAAAACAGACACCAAAGCAATGGACAAAGTAAAGCCTGAAGATGGAACTAAAGTAAAGGTCAAGGGATCTCTGGCTTATTGCTGTTGTTAAATTGCACCACCTAGAGCTCAGTGCGAAACTTTGAAATTAGAATTTCTAAGAGAAGAATATTAAAATATTATGAAATTATCATTTTTTTGTGCAGTATTCTGGCCGGTTCATGTCTATATGTGTTTAATTTTTTTTTTCACAATGGTGGCCATGCATTTATAATGCTATATGCTATAATGCTATAATGGATGCTTTGACCTATGCAGAGTTGATTTTCATTTTTTGCTGCATTCAGAATTGCATCACCTGCCAAATTTAACACGGCATCGATGCGAGCTGACGTTTTACTGTGGTACAGGCGTCGCTGTTTAGCACAGTTCAGTCTCTCAGTGCCATGGCAGCCTGGTTTGATGAGTCGTTGGTGTATTGCCCTCTTGAGGACACCTGTGTTGTCATGTAGTTGTCGATGCGCACTGATTAGCAAGGCCTACTGTAGCAATCCACCCTGCTATTCTGGTAAAGAATAATTTAAATGTATTTGTGTGCATCTCTGTGTCACACACAGTTGAACAGAATCCATCTGGAGTGTTCGGTCATTATGTTGTTAAATTTCTGTTGGGACGAGCAGAGCATCTTTGCACCTGGGCTTGAGGTAGGCTGCAGCCCACCGAATGATGGGAAACTAGGAGGCAGTGAACTGAAGTGACTCACATCACATTCAACTAAAGGGCCCTTTCCTGTCAAGCTTGATTTACCATCATCTATCATCCTGCTGTAGAGACAGGTAATGCCACTTATTCTACCAAATATGCATGTATCAGACCAAGTGACAGAAAGTAGTAATCAAGGCTTGCTAAAAGACATCACAGCAGTGTTTACTTGCCCTAAAGTATTGCTCACATCAGAGGGAGCATGACTGGAACAGGCAGCTGGGGAGGCATTTCGGGCTGATGCTATTGACAACCGAGGGGGCTAAAATAAATTGATATTGTCCCAACATTTTTCTTGATTGTATTTTGTTTATGTTTGCCTTTGGACCTGCACCATTAACTCATTGTCCCTGTTATTATGGCGCAATACCACTGCCGTGTGTGAGGCATATGCTTCCATCAAACTCTCATTAACCTTGTGTCTGATTATGTCCTGCGTGGTGAGATAACTCTCTGAGATTCCCCCTCACACAACAGAGTGGCCATTTACAGCCTGATGATGATTAACACTCCAAACAAACAGTTGCCCTCCAAGCTGAGCTCAGACAACTGTGACTGCTATGTGGTCCTCAGGTGCAAAAGAAAACAAAAGTGATGTACAATGTTTCTATATTTTAGTCCTCAAAGTCAAAAAGATAATATTAATTTTTTTTTTTTAAAAGTAGACTTCTTTTATTACATGTGCAGAGCAGATCCTGGTAAATCTAAAGGACAATGTTTGACATTTTGGGAAATAAGCATATTTTCTTTCTTGCCATGACTGAGATGGGAAGATTGATACCACTCCCTCTCTCTCTCTCTCTCTCTCTCTCTCTCTCTCTCTCTCTGTGCAGGCAGCTGACTAAGTTAGCGTAGCTTAGCACAAAGACTGGAAACAGGGGGAGTTAGCTTGGTTATGTCCAAAGGTGATACAATCTGTCTACCAGCACCTCTAAAGGGCACTTCCCAAAATGTCAAACTCCTCCTTTAACTCTATAAGGTCTTATTGCCTCTGGCTTTACCTGCAATACACATGGTAACTGTATTGCTCCTAATCTGACCCCTTTCACGAATGTGACACTGGTGCACCTCCGCTGCTTAGTACTATTTGTCAGGAAATAACCTAAAAATCTGTAGGTCATGCCCTGAATGAGCTACAAGGACAAGCTTGTTCAACTGCCTCCATCTGTGCTTTGCTTCACAAAGTCAGGGCCATATGTCTTTGTCGGAGACAAATTGTTGAACATGAATCGGCTTTGTTTCTTGCACACCTCAAAGTATTTCTCAATTATAGAGGTATGTACAGCTTTTATGTCCAGAATCTTCTTCAGACATCTTTTGTACTGTCGGTGTGACACAAAAAGTCTTGGCTAAAAGAATGACTCACACAGTGGCAGCAAAGGAATATCTGACTGCCTCCATACAAGAGTCAACAGTGTTCACCTCCTATGATAATACCTCTTGACTTCATGAGAAGATAAGCTCATCCCATGTGTGTATTCACAACTTCAGGTGGTTCAGAGTGCAGCAGCCAGGCTTTTGATAAACGTTAAATGAAGAGAGCGTATCACCCGCATTCTGGCTCAATTACATTTGCTTCCTGTACTCCTCAGAATGCTGTTCAACATCCTCCTGATCGCACTCAAAGCCTTCCATGGCCTGGCTGTCTCATATTTCTGATCTTATACCACTGTACTCTGCACAAAGATTACTGATCTATTGCTCGTATTATTATTAGACCTGCTCTGTTTGAAAAGTGCCTTGAGATAACTTCTGTTGTGATTTGGCGCTATATAAATCAAAATAGACTTGACTTGACTCTTAAATGTCCCACAGTCCAGACTCCAAACAAAGGGGGGGACCATGCTTTTCCTGTTTTAACTCCAACTTTATGGAACTGCCTCCCGCTCACTGTCAAGTCAGCTAAGTCTGTACCACTATTTAAGAAACTTTTAGGATAGGATTTTTTTTTCTTTTTAAAGGTTGTTATGGTTAAGTGTTGAGTTTTATGCATTTTTATTATTAATTGTAAAGCACTTTGAAGCAGCTGTTTTGCATAAAAGTCTTAGCCTGTGCATAGGCTGGTCATCTAAAAAATGTCCAGACCAAAAAATGTCAACTTTAAAATGCAGTTAAATGATTCTACCACGATGCAAAGAAAAGTAGCTTATAGACTAAAGGGCATTTTTGAACTCGCTCAATGAATTTACATTTTGAAAGAAATCCCATAAAAAGAACTGCTGTGTCACACTCAGTGGCATTTCCTCATATTTGGATTTCCTCCCCTCTCGTGATTCACAGACAGCCTATGAAGAGGTCCATTAACACTAGCCAGAGAGAGGGAAGCTGAGAAGAGTTTTAAATGCTATAAGACGGAGACTCATCTATTTTCATCGAAGGGCAAGGTGTAGAAGGTCAACAATTACACAGCTAGCGGTGGGTCTTACTCCCTTTGCCTCAGAGAGAAAGTAAGTCATGTGCGTATGCAAAGTCCGAGTTGATGAAAATTAGCAGTTTATGCCAAACCATTTAAAAGTTTAATTGACATCGATAAATGGGGTGAGGGTCCTCCAAAATGGTGGGCTATCTGTTTGCATTCATTATAGGTCTAATAAAGTTTGCTGACGTGCCAGCATGTGATTAATATTTGTTTTAATTTCATTCAAGCTCTGAGTTAACACGCAGCAATCAATATTTAATGTTTTCAGTGAATATTTATAATTGCGCTGTGAGAGAGTAATTGGTTAGCAGCACAATGGCCCAGATTCTCTCGCCGTGTGAGAAAGGAAAAGCAAACATTTCATATCTCATCTACTTCATTGAAAACAGAGCAGCGCTGCAAATGTTTTTTTTTGTACGAAGGCATCAACATATTGAGGAGGTTGTGTTTGTGCTTAAGCAGGAAGTCATGCGGAACATTGTAACGCAAGTATTTGTTTGTTGAATTGGAGTCTTAATGCAACACATTCTGTCAGTTCATTGGCCAAACTATTATATCAAGGTATTTTTTTCTGAGGGACACAAACAATAAAAAAACACACACAATATCCTCATTTAGATTTTCATCCCGTCGTGATGTACTGCATGTAATGTAATTGCTTTTAAAAGCATCAATAACTGCGTTTTCTTTTTTTTCAATAGCCAACAGAGAGCTTTTTTTTCCCCTATACTCTGGCAGCAGTCCAGCTAAGACTTCCTGATGAAATGGATTTCATGCAAGGAGAACTTTGGAAGATGAGCTGACTTTACAGTTTTACTCGATGTGAAGTTGCCCTCAGAGTCCAAGGTTAAGTGAGGCGAAGGGAAATGAAGTGAATATCGCCGTATTGTTTGTCTCTTAAGATTTAGAGACGAGGGGGGCAGGATGACATTAACTTCTGAGCTGTGGGCAGGGCAAACCGAAATTTAGAATGTCTCCATGTTAGATCAATGATCAATTGCCATCACAGAAAACTGCAAATTAAATGAATAACAAGAATAAACACGTTGATCTTTGCGTTGGGTTTAAGCCATCTGGCACCAGCATTAACATCTAAATCATAAAATATAAATCATATTTTTTTCGTTATTTATCTAAAGACACACATACTCCGCTAAACATTTTAGGTTACAAATAAGACTTAGTGCTTGCTTAGCCCAGATGCTAAGATCGGAGGGGAGCAAAAACAAATGGCACATGGCTGCTGTTGAGAGGTGACAGACATCTTGATGAGTGTTGAAAAAATCTTCTTCCCTCTGACTCAGTGCTTAATTGTAGCATTAAGATAAAAAGTCAAGTCATGTTTGGATTACACGACTAATCTGTCACTTATTTCTCACCTCTAAATGTTTTTATAATGTTCATCCTCAGCAGGAAACTAATACTTTTCTTACTACCATCTACTACTATCATCTTCTTATGTACCATAAAACAGGCTACTATGTGCAGACAGTACTTTAATTCTTAATCTGTAATAAGATGATCTGCTCTTGATGATTGCTTGAGGGTCATAGAGAAATGGAGATTAAGTTAAAAAAGTGTGATGTGGGAAAAAAAAGATAGCCCTGCAGGGGTGGGATGGGGTCAGACAAGGTTTTTAATATCAAATTGAGATCTGCCAGCAATGCTAAAACAGGGTCATACAAAAGGGGAACAGTAGATTATCAGATCCCCAATGAATTGAATAGATTTTTATCTTTGTTTGTCTTGATTTACTAAATATTCCCCCAAAGGCGCTTGATGTCCGCAGTCTCCTTCTTTTGTCTGCTGCTAAAAAATAGTCCTTGTAATGCACCACAGCAACAGCTGTAGCACCTCTTTCCGTGATCTTATGCTCACAACCACGCCACCTGTATGCTCGGTCACACCTGCTCCCGAGTCCCACATCAGCCCGTTCCACTGGTATCTCACCAGGATAACACTGAACTGCTCAACTTTATAAATAGCAGCCCACAAAGCAGTCCACGGTCATTTCAGGATAACTTCTATCACTTCACCAAAATACTTGTTTTTTGCTTTCTTGCAACACAGTGCATGTCTGGTAAGGTAAGTTAAAGTATCTTCTTACTTTAAGACGTTTATGAGATTATGGCTATTTGATCATGCACAAAGCCTGCCTCTGCATTGTAACTTCAGAGTAATTACGCAGTTGTTCTTGCCACACAGTGCTTTGGTGATAGTTTCTACCTAATTATTTCCTTGTTAAACTTTGCTTGATCTTTGTCTTAAATTTGATCTTGAATTATATAACGATAACAATGAAATAATGACAGCATAATGGAGCATTGGATTTTTAGCATCTCATTCATTGGCTGTCATCATATTGCCAATTAAACCAGCAAAACAACATTTTACTGTAACGGAGATGGAGATTTGCCACAGCTTTACAATTGACTCAAATGGACATCGCCACTAATGTACAACAGCTTCACTTGGGGGTTAAATGTGGGTTAATAACACATTACACAAGGAATAAGGTCATGAACATCACAGATTCAAACAGCATTTTGAAGTTATAAAAGTTGTTATGGGAATTGTTCGTTGGCATTTATTAAAATGAGTTTTGCCTTTGCCAGCACATTAAGCATGCATAGCCATTAGAGGATTGTGAAGGACTTCTTTGTCTGTACGCTTGCATTACTGTCTGCGTGAAAAAAAAAGTTCAATTTCATACAAGCTTTGGTCTGTAATGGGGCTTTGTTGGCTTAACCACTCACCATATCACACTGAATTCTTCGTTTTTTTTGGGGGGTTTTTTTTTTGCACATATTCAGCCCATCACAGTGAGGCTTCTCCATCCCATGGCTCTAAACTCATTTCAAGTAGAGCTTTGCACTGCATCCACTTTTCTGAAACTTAGCCAAGAATGGTGAGGTCTAAAACTTTGCTAACTAAAAGATGCCTGGCATGTCCCACTCTAATCAATGCCATTGATCTTACATGTCTCAAAAGACCAGCTGGTATGACTACAGGCCTCTTTCTGCTGTAAGATCCTTGCAGTGTTGGAGCCCCACTCCAGACACGTGACTGAAATTCCTTAACCAAAAGTGAAGCTGCTGCAGAGTTAACCAGTTTCACAAATCAGATATTCCACCGTAAACTGAGTAAAAGGTGCAGTTGGGAATTGCAATTAACAACCTGGGTTATTAGATATGTTTCTGTCTTAACAGCTTAGTTTCCTTTCAGTAGAGCATGATGGGAAAGCCACATGACCTCACAAAGGCTATACTCAACTGTGTTCTTGCATCAAAAAACAGCACATTGTGAAGTACTGTCCTGCACGGGGCAGGGTAGGGACAAAATGAGCAGCAACCGCTTTATAGCAGCACCAGCAGGGTTGTCATCCCGGGTGTAGCTACTCTTTAAAGACTAATTTCTCACTTTGTCATCTTTCCACCCCAGAGACAGAGATGAGCAGCAGGTAAACTGCCCCTTTGAGAGCCCTCGTTCCATTGGGCAAACAGGTTTTAGTGATGAGCTCAGAAAGCTCCCACTGAGGACTCATCCTCGGGGCATTGTCTGCACTCTCTTGTCTCTGTGCAGGGTAACGAATGGCAGGTTAGCCACACCTCGAGAAGCCCGGAACCCACTGCTCAAAGACAGTCTTGAGTGTAGTGTAATGTAGTGTGCTCCCATGGAGAAGCTATAGCCCAAAGCCTTTGAGATCAGTGAATGAAGGCAAGGGACCAACCATTTGGAGGGATGCAGTGTAATCCATTCTGTCCTCAACTGACCAGTTTAGCTAGCTGCAGCCACCGTTGGCTAATTAAACCAGGATGAATCAGCATCGTAGAACGAGCTGTATGCAAGCTTACTCTTTCGCCAGCTTGCTTCCACATTTGACTGCCCATACTATACTGCACATTAGTTAGCTTGATACTGAATGACCATTGACATAAGCTAGAGGCAAAGAAAAGCCAGAGAAAGAGACATAAATCAAAACCAATGATGGTGGATACTGCTGACACCAGTTAGTCGCCTATTACAGCAATCACCTCGCTGTATTATTTTTGAAATTTTTGAAAAAGTATGCATGTAACTGCGTCTATGGTCTCCTTGTTCAGTTACTTAAGACTGTGTGTAACTTTGTTCAATTTATGTAGAGTGCGGGACAGTAAAGTTTATTATGTTCATCTCAATTGTTTATGAATCAATATGCAATTTTATAAGTAAATTAAAAGTGTGGTCAAAACAACAGAGAAGAGTTATAATTATCATCTTTTTAACAGTAAATCTTTAAAACCAAAGGGATTCTTGAAAAGATAAATGAAAAAAACAGGTCCATATTTGTCGACCTGAAAGACAGAGAGAGGAGACATCAGAGAGGAGAGGAGAGGACCAGAGGCATAGGAGCATTTTTCACAACCAGCTGCTCAGGTACAGTATATTGGACGATGTGGAGAAGAGGACTTGGCGACCCGTGTCCCCCCACCTTTCAAATCCCATCTCCCTCAATGAAATCAGGTGTCAAAGTTTGCAGAAGATGTAGTGAAAACAAGCCAAACTCGATCACGACTGGGGCTGTCACAGCTGTTGAGAGGGACGTTAAAATAACCTAATAAAGAAGAGAGAGTTGTCTACAGCTCGGTGCTGCCATTGTGGACAGCAGGGCAAAAACACTTGACAATGTCATCCGTGCATGAGACTGTGAATGAGTAAACTTGGTGAACATCTTTAAAGCACAGCATTGAATCTGTGTGGTGTGTGTTGAACAATTTGGGAATCAGCATGGAAGCTGTTATATTATTGTAGCATACAGAAGAAAATGGCTGTGTTGATACCGATGCTCCGAACCAATGACAATGGAAAACACTGAAGCCTGTTGAACGATTGATTTTACATAAATGGAAACTGGGTGCTCTCCATTAAACAGTGATGTGAGAGACAAAATAAGTTTTAGTAATTAATTCCTAAGAATTCAGATGAAAAAATGAATTGTTTTTGCTCACAAAAATATCTGCACTTACAATTTGATGATGTGAGATGTGCTTCTGGAATCAAGTTTTCCAGTAACTGGAAAACTGCAGGAGCTTTCAGGACTTCGGCGTCATGTCAGAAGGACTGCAGCTCCCTTGGGTTTGGCCTGGGTTGTGTCTAATGCAACTTGGCTCCACATGGTAAGGAACTGCCTGGACAGGTAAAAAAACAAATTGTGAGACTTCATAAAGAAAGGACTTTGCATGATGTCAGCGTCTATGGACGGTATCTAAGAGGAAAAACCAAACTGGAACAAAAGTGCAAGATTGAACTTTGCCCTTTGAACATGAAAAGAAGCCCGATGAATATTGACAGGACGTTTTTAGTCAGATGGGGTCCACCATGTTTGGTTTGGCCCTGGCCACGACAACCACAGTGGCTGCATAGTGCTGACCATGAAATATGAAAGCGGTTGTGGTAACGTTTGTACACCCAGATACTGAATGAAAAAATGACTCCTAGTCTCAAGAAGCTTAGCAGGAGAGGAATTGTCCAACATGACAATGATCCCAAACATACAGCAAAAAATACCCAGAGTTTTTAAAGAGAAAAGTGAAAACCGAGTATGTCCACAGAATTCAGTATTTGAAAGCAGAAGGTAGAGCAACAAAACCCCTCCAGCTGAAAAGAATCATCTGTGAAGAGTGGCAGGACATGTCTCCACAGATCTGTACAAGACTGCCATCATCCATTCCCGGGAGGATCCAACCTGTCATCAGAAATAAAGGTGGACAAAGAAAATAATAATAGAATAGAATAACACTAATGAAGGGTGTGCTGACTTTTGTTGCAGTTGGTTCTCCATGTGGACCTTTCATTACTGTGTAATTAGTCAAACATTTCATTATAGTTTTTCAAATCAATTGGCTTTATTCTTCTTTGTTTTTAACTAAAGGACAGGCTTTGTAATATTTTAGTGAAATTAAACCACAGGCCCCAGCCCCCGGTACTATAGTTTCACTCTTAAACTTTGAAACTTGTACCATCTCGTCCGCCGATTGTTTCCAGGAAAATGAACCCTCGTGAGGGCCGGCCTCTCGTGGATTCACCAGAGATGATGGATAGCACTGCAATCTGTCATCCACCGTCATTTTCCTTTTTTGAAGACATCCTCCTCTGTTCCTCTATAGTGACACAGTCGGCTAGTCACAGGTGACACAACTAATATCGTGTGTCAACTGTCACCTCAATGTGTGAAAGGCAAAGAATGGGGATTGATATTTAGCTAATTATCGTCACCTTTACACTGCCTTCACAAGCCATTTGATGTAATTTAATATCATGAAACAGCTAATTACCTGTAACTTATATGTTGAAGTTATTAACTGAGCTACTACTGAGTAACATCAATTCTCAGATCACAGACTTACCATACTGTGGACCTCAGAGCAAATTTGTGTACAGCAGTGCCGACATTTTGTCTCTAATACACAAACTGTCCTCTTGATTTTCAATAGCAACAGTATTGTATCAATTAACTGACAAAATAAAATAGATTCTTTATTTATTACCCATTGTTCCAGTTCATTTCTATGCGATTTCCTATATACAGTAAACAGGAACAATCAATAAAACAGACTATTTATTTGTAATGCAGCAATGTACAGTTTCTAGTGAGTGATTTCTTCTACTTCTACATAAAGCTAGAATTCATATGGAGAGCTGTCCATAAGGCTGACCTATTATTGGCTGCCAGTCAGCTGCCCTCCTTCTATAATGTTCTAAACTGATCCTTGTTCACAAATTAGACCCGAGTGGTGCCATCAATTATGGACTTAGATCAATTGTTGAATTGTTATCTTAGCCACTGGTCTGATTTCAGCTGTAAGCCAGGGTTGGGGATAGTGAGGAGGAGTCAGAGGATGACACCACAAGGCCATAACGAGTTGTGTCTTCCCCATTAATCAATGCCTTCCACACAATTTGCTGTCTGTGAATTGGGACTGACCTGTCTCAAGGGTCACTTGCCAATTTTCGGCTGCAGTCAGCCCACATCGCGCTGAGCTCTGTGCTTATGCCCAGTGTTCCTTTTGAGCGATTCCATCTTTAAGATCATGGCTGCCGCATTCGTCCCTCTGTGAGGCTGATACCATTTTCACTGAAGGCGCCCCTGCACAACGGCACAGGGGAATTAAGGAGGATATTTAACGCTGCTTATGGTGACTGGATAGGTATAGGACGGTTGTGTGTACCTGTTATGGTTTTGTTCATTCATGTGTAGCACCTTTTCCAATGCAAAATGCTTATGGAAACTGCAGTATACTGTTCATAGCCCAAATAACCATTTCCCAAGAAAGACTGGCAACAAATCAACAGGACAGACGGCTGCAGAGACCATCTAATGATAGCTGTTGGAATCTGAGGAGTCTCATCTCCCCAGTTCATGAAAACAAACAAACAAAAAATGCTTCATAACATAATTATATTTATTTAACCACTACTGATGCCATTGACCGTTGGCTTTGTCCCTTTACCTTTTTACTTTACTGTTGCTACACCTCTCAAGATTTCCCTTTTTCTGCAGCACATTTAAAAAAAAAAGGTAAAGATGGCAGATTTCAAACTTGAAAGTCTCAGAAACCTGTGAAACAATGGGTCCTTGATTTCAGACAGTGGTAGGAGAAACACAGGCTTATCAATTCTAACCGGCAGTGGCCATGTCATTTTAACAGCTGTTGCTCGCTAGCTAATGTTGGGTTGCAAACATACTGATTTCTTAAGTAACAGTTGGAGTTGCTGGACTGTAAATTTCCCCCAAATCCAACAGAGAGAAGGACAGAGCCCATGATGTTACGCTAAACTCTCATTTTGTCAAGGGAAGCTATTTATCAGGACGGCCTAATGTTTGCAACTTACATTACAGCAGACACGGACCAAGGGTTGCCGTCTTTGCTGTGTGAAAAACCAGGACACTCTGACACTTAGGACATCTGCGCCTACTTGGTTTGCGCCCTACCCATTCTGCTACTGGGTTGCCGAATTTATGGGCTCTTGGATGCGGATAGGAGGCAGTTACTAGGTATTAAGGTAAATTAGAAGAAAACAGAAAAGCAGATGAAGGAAACAAATTAGGTTTTCTTTGAAACATTGAATTAGACATGCATTTTCCCAGGAAAGACTATTCATTTTCCGGGACAGTCACTCAAAAAAGACAACAATCCCAGGAAAATCAGGATGGCTGGCAACAAAATACGGACCATGGTGTCATTCATTTTTGCAGTTTTTCTTTTGCGTTTTTGGTTGTAGACATGGCGAGTCATTTATAATCCCACATTACAAATACATAGGTATTATCTGTAACAGCTGCTATCATAAATTTAACTGACACTGGTATTTTGTCTGCAGAGTATAGAATCTTTTTTTTTTTTTTTTTAATATTTCAGAATATCAGGATGTGAAGGAAAAGATGGTGCATTTTTGGGACCAACAGTGTTATTTCCACAAGCTGCAACTAAAAGAGACCTTTGATATGAGTGCTACATGGCCAACCAAATCACCTCTATCACATTCATCACAAGGGCAGTGTGAGGCACATGTCCACTCTGGTCTCTTGTCATTACATCCCGGGTGGTGGAGTAACCTGCCAGAAAAGAGAAAAAAATTGGCAACAGGTTTTTTTTTCTTTTTTTTTCTGCCTCCCTCTCTCCTCCCACCATCCTCTGTTTAACTGACATTAAAGGTACTGAACTTCTAACTTGTTGATTGTAATTGGTTTGAATAAGGACGTGCACATTAATGATAATGATGTTTTAAGATATTCTAATTTTGCACGATGTGTAATTGAAACAAGGTGCTTCACTGCTTGAGGGGCATCTAATTCAAAAGCATTTCCCAAAACAGTCTGAAACAGCGGTGAGGGAATTGAAAAATTAATTATATACACAAGTTTGTAAACACGAAGCTGCAAGATAGAGGGTGATTATTATTGTTTTGTAATAGATTTGATTAAATTCTACATGTGTTTGAGACGACGTTTTCTGCATCTATGGTTTTGGATTATATTAGTACATTTCCACTATGAACAAAAATGTATCTAATCTAATTGCTGTGTAGCCTCCAGGGGAAACAATACCCTGTATGACTTACATCTCACCTGTTCACTCATTGTCAGACCAGCTCTGCCAGCCTGTGCCACCTATAGGGAAGTTAGCAGCAGCAGTTTCGACCAGCAGATGTAAATATATTAATGTCGCTACACACTGTACAGGCAAAGAAAGTCCTGGCCGCAGCAATTTTTACGTGTATTAGCACTACTAACTCGGTTTAGTGGCCATAACATCTGCATAAGGTCCTCATTTCAGGCCGTAACGGTTACATTTCAGAAACAATCATGAGCAAACTGTCCTCTTGTTCCCGTTGTCCCCGGTTGTTCCATTTGGTGTCTCTTTTTAAGGCAGTTTCAAGCTCCCCTTTGGCACACACACCCACCTGCCTGTGCACTAGTGTAAACAACAGAATTCAACAAAAACAGTCAGGTGAAACTTGCTACAGCATATTGACTCCCTCAGCAGCACAGAGTTTATAGTCTCGGCTAGCAGTGGTGCAGGTTGCCCAAAGCTTTGGCAGCCTGAACTGCTGCCTCTATTTGTTGTATTTTCTCAGCAGTGGACTTTGGCACATAAAGGAGCCCTGACAGCAGAAAAAATGTGAATAAGTAAAATAGCAGATAAGATTCTTTGTGAATATGTATATTCTTGGAAGGTGTCCATGCTGGAATGTGAATGTGAAATGTAGCCTAGACTCTAAAAGCTTATCTTTCCATTTACTGTTGCAGATTTTGTACTTGCATGCATCACACAGTCTATTTCAAAGGAGGTCACAACGTTTCCACAAAAAAAAAAAAAAAACTTTTAGCTGCATACCAGCTATACCAAAGGTTATATATTGTCCATGCAGCTCTGCACACAGAGACAGCAAACGGGCCACTCTTCTGCAAAATTGCACATTTTTTCAGTGTCAAAACACCTCATTCAATCTTGTCGCTCACCCTCAACACAAATCAATGAACAAATCGATGAGGTTCATTAAGTTGAAATCCCACAGGATTAACTGTAGTTGCTTTGGTCACCAAGAAAACAAAAATACAGACTCAAGCTACTCTATCTCTGTACCTGGACAAAAAAAAAAACTGAGTGATGCGGGGGCAGGCTCGGTTAGCACAAATACTTGCTGCGAACTCAGAAGACAATGAAAGGGTCGACAGATTAAATTCAATTGACTGGAATTGATTTAAATCCTGTTTCTTAAACCACGTGTTGTCTGCTGACTCCTGTTGAGTCCATCAGGTCTAACGAAGGATGAAAGTGTTGTGTAGTGTAGATGGCCTCTATTGAGCACATAGCGAAACATTATCTGTAAATTAAAACTCATACCATTTTACTAAATCAGAATTTTCTAGAAGTGGAAAGTTCAATTAGCCTATACCTACAATAATTTAAAGTTTAAAGGTTTAACATCTTAGTGACCCTTTTTTGTGTGCGATCATAATCATAACACAATGCAGGATAAAATCCATTCGCAACTGGCATTTATTCTTGAGGTAGCATATGAGATTTATTGTACAAGACAGATTTCTGTTCTGTGGAAGACATGGAATGTACTCTTGAATAGTGAAATTATTCTTGATTATCAGGGTTCTTTTGTGAAAGGGTAACAACTTTTTTTCTTTTCTTTTTTTTTTGTCTTGCATCCCCACACAGTGATCTGCAACCCGCCTACAACAATTCAATTCACCCGTTTTTGTTGGCTGCTCAGTCGACTATGACCCGCTAAACATCAGCTCACCATTAACTGTCTCAACCCACACAAGAACAAGCCAAGCACACGGGTCAGCTGGAGCTAATGTTTGAGTCTCATTCTTTATCGGAATTCCAACAGAAATACCACGCAGACAAGCAGGACTCAAAGGACACGAGAAAACCAAACTTACAAGGAAAAAAAACTTCACCCTGGCTGTTGAAGCCATGGAAACATACAAACTGAGCAGACATTCTCTAAGCTCCTGTTTGGAGAATAGCCTTAAAGGCTTATGTTAATAATAACACTTTATAGTGATACCCAAGAGACAAGTTGAATCATTTTAGCGGGTACCTGATAAAAAGCTTGGTTAATGCAATAAATCTGCTCGTTTACCCACATTGAGATACATGGAGATTTTGTTGTGACACGATACAGTATGACAGGACCTACAGCATTATTACCCATCACTTGCTGTGTCAGGCATACTGTAAATTACTCTCCACTTCCACCGTTGCTCTTTTGATGTGATGCTTCTATCAGATGAAACATGCTGTTAGTGTCCTGATTGGTGCAATGGTGGTGACATATTAGCCACACACATCACTGAATATCCACAAGAATATATTGATGTAACAATATAAGATGTTGGGGTCTTTTCTTTTTTTTTTTATGCTACGCTCTCTATCATGTCACGATGTCAGTTTGAATGATCATGTGAAAGTGTGGCTCAGTCTGCTGTCATAGAGCAGAAAAAGGCTACTTAGATCTATTGATCTCCTGTCCCTCCAGCTACTGCTAATCAGGTAGAGACATACCGTTGGTCTGCAGCTTCATTTTGCCTTTCACTACCGAAAAGTAACTCCAACAGTTGCTCAATTCATACCATTACTGACTATGCATGTCTTCTATAGTGGGTCGGACTGTACTTGATTATGCACAACAATAGAAGCTTGTTCATGGCACACACATGGATGTGTACGTGTACGCATGCATAAAAAGAACAACATTCAGATGGTAAAATGTATTGTGCGGTTTCAACACTTGACTGCAAGAATAATATGACATATTTACACGTCTTTCTTCTATTTAATAACAGCAGAATCGCTGGCCTTGAAGTACAGCTCATGGAGCCACTTATGCGTCCTTCTGAAAAGCCCATTCATGCAGAACATCTTTAGATTTCATAAGGAAAAAAAAACAAAACAAAACACACACACATTTGCATTGTGAAGCTTCTGGTGTAATTGCAAGGCTTGTTGGTGTGGCGTCATATCACCTGCTGCAAGTGGAAGGAAATAATTACTTGTTGTGTTCGGGCCTGTTCAGGTTCGTGTTTGCATGGTAAAACTATTTGAGATGCAGAACTGCATATTTGACTGACATGTGACATGTAAACAATTGAATTGTTGGGTTATTGCCAATTGTATTGTTTTTGAAGGCTGATGATGATGATGATGATGATGATGCTGATGATGCTGAAGGCAGATAAATGGGTCAACAGAGGTACCATATCCCTATCTGACAACTGCAGTTGAGGCTTTGCTTTTTTCTTTCTTTTTAATAAATAGACAGTAGTTTAAATGTTCTGTTGTAGTTTGGCTGAGCGTAGAAAAGAAGGAGATGAGCACGACCGAGACAATCGGCCACATCCATCAGCTGAGTATTTGTCTCAGGTGAATAGATTTTTTAGATTCAAGATGCAATACGTCATTGCCATGTCAGCGTAGCTACAGTTAGTTGATCAGAATTTGTTTCACTGCTATATATCATCATGCCACTCAAGCACACACACACAAACCCACACAAAGTTGCCATAGCAGCTCATTCATGACAGTGCCTCAATTTTGCATACCACCTCCAAACTCTCAAAGGCCCCAGTCAACATCATATCAAACTCTCCTGTAAAGTGCTTTCAAGCAGCTTTTTTGTGGTCTAATAGCAACTGCATTTGCTATTACCTAAATACTGAAGTATTTTTTAATTTTTTTTTAGCAAAGCTATGCATATATCAATCTCATTATGACTGTGATGCTCTGACGTTTCACTTAAATCAAATTATGACATTCAGTCATATTCTACCATAGTAGCAAAATCACACGATACATTCAAATCATACTTTGTACACCTCAAAACACGATTCCAGTGAAACTATATAAATACATTACCTCTAAATGCGATAAACTAAATTCAAACATAAAGTAAAGCTCCTTATGTATGTGTAGGATTTTGAAAATTCTGACTCTATCAACTCCTAATGGTGTTTTCAAAAAAAGACATGGTGCCAGACAGCAGTCCATGCCAAAGAAAGTCCATTTGCTAAACTTTCAGATGTATTTGGGCTCCTTTTGATAGTTTCTTCAAAGTGGGTACCGGCCCTAAAAGGCGCTGTTCATCCTCACTGACTTGCTTTTCAAATCCCCTGACCATCTCAAAGTGGTGTTCTGTGAGTTCTGAAGCATATGCTGTATTGATTCAAGCCCATGTAGTACGCTTGCTTTTTTTTTTTTTTGTTGGAGCCCTGAAGATGGTGATTTGGTGTACCGTATGACTTGCAGTGTAAGATGGATGCTGAGGAACCGCAGTGCATTTTCACACTGGCACAAATAGCTGCTTATTTTCTGCAAAGTTCATAAGAATAGCAAGATAAAATATAAAATTAAAGCCCATTTTATTCCAATAATAAATGTTAAATAAAAACCAAAAGCTGAGAAGCTGCTTTTGTAGCTGTTACCTTTCTCTGTCCCAGGTGGCACATCAGGAAGCAGGGTAACATCAATACACTTCAGTCTTGGATCCATTTGTCTGTTGCAGAAGGTGGTAAAAAATAGCTCAGAACGGAGCGCGTGAGTATTTCACTGAAGCTCTTAAAATAGCCTCATTGCTACAGCAGTTCCAACAAATGCCAGCCAAGGCCAGGTGAGAGGAGACTGAGATTACACTTTGTGCTAAAGGCCAAAACATATACACTGGGGACGCTGAGAGGCTCAATGAGTAGGATGAAAATGTAAAACCCCTCGGCAAAGAGCGCATGAGCTTTTAATTATAGAACATTCTGGAGAATGGCCATTGCATCATTGAAAACATCCCCACCTTATTCTGCATAACAAACTTATGGCTGAACATTTGTTTATGATCCCGCAGGCCATAGACACTGGTGTCTTGGGGATGTTTAACCATTATTTTTTCTTAATCACACAGACACACTAAAGAGCTTTTGCCACTTGTGTAAGTACTTTATTGTGACTTCTACTGTGCCCTTGAGCAAGGCCTTTAACCTCGAACACCTCTAACTGA
Organism: Seriola dumerili; assembly: GCF_002260705.1. Lineage (NCBI taxonomy): Eukaryota > Metazoa > Chordata > Actinopteri > Carangiformes > Carangidae > Seriola > Seriola dumerili. Next base: position 5,546,631 of record NW_019174474.1, read on the forward strand.
GTGAGGCTGCTCAGTGTCCATAACAACAGATTGTGGGTGCACTGGGCAGCTTCCAGCTTTGAATGTGTGTAACTGTGCAAGTGTGATTAAGAAAGAAAAAGAAAAAAGAGGTCAGTGCTCTCAGCAAAATTAACTAAATAAATAATGACTTGAAAATGTTTGGAGGACTAATCCCTTTTTCAACACAATCTAAGCCTTTACTCGTCAATTTAATATGTTTTTTTCTGTACTAATTAGCTACTTGTAGTAATACAAATCTAACTTATTAAAGGTGTTTTGTTGTCGCGGCCTTGCGGTGGAAACCAGCTTACAGTTCCCAGTGAAAGCAATGAAAGGAGTAGCGGCTCATCAAAGACAGGCGGCGAAGATGAGACCAAAGAAAAACACAACGGTGCATTGTCAGCAAACAAGTAATGGCAGAGTAAAGTTAACGGTTCATCGAGATGATAACAGGATAACATTAACAATCTTTTTATCTCGCAGATATTTCCCCATTGCAACTCTCAACTTGTCTTTGAAGCAGTGAAATGAAACAGCATACTATGTGCGTTATTGGCACTAAATACCTGCGAAAGTGAACTGCATAAGCTGTGGATGTGGTTAAAGTTGAGGTTAAACCTTCTTACGAAGAAACTCCTCTGCATCCTTGACTAGAGGAGGATTCAGGAGCAGCTTTGGTCTAAACAACATCAGTTTCTAAGACAAGGAAGAAAAGGGGAACGAGCTAAATTAAATGCCTGCAGCCTACTGTAAAGCATTTTGACTCAGTGTCCTAGTCTGCAGGCAGAGTTACCAGCAAGCGACTGCACATTGAGAACCACACCCGGTGTAACTTGAGCACTGGATCAAGTGTGAAGTGCATTGTCTTTAAATTACACACAGGGATGACACTGTATCTAAGAGAATAACGAAAGAATCAAAACTATACAAAGCTGTAAGCTGCCCTAAAGTTCAGTGAACATACATCACATTGGAAAGCCATTTATAAACCTGTCAGCTCACAGACCAACCTCAGCCTGACTTTCATTACCACTGTTATTTGGGGTTCCTTGCTGTACTATGCCGTCTGCACAAAACAAGCTCAGTATCACCCCTTCTGTTCAGAAAAAAAAAAAAAAAAAGCATGAACTTAGAGAGGCAACATCCCCAGTCTATTTTTGCAGTGTCCTCTATAAACCTCCTGCCGCAGCCTATGGCAAGGAAGTGTGAAGCTGAGCTTGGCGGCACTGCAGTGATGTGTGATGAAGGTTTAGATGAGGCCTGACCCGCGTGTGTAACTGGTAGAGTTATGGATTGGTGCTTGTTTAGGTTTGTAAACTCAGAGGCAGGACGTGGTGAACAATCCCGGGGTCGGCACGCATACTGTATGTTTCTTTGTTTGCAAGTAAAGTACGACAGTTAGATCCAACGTCACACTGTCTTTTTCCGTCGAGGAGAGTCTGACATCAAACTCACATCGAACTCACTGACATGACATCCCGAGTCCAGACCAAGGTGTCCCTCCAAACTCTAGAAATCTCCTTAGATTGAAAACAATTCAATTCCGCCCAGGAAAGACATCTGCTGTGCTGACCTCTGACCCAGTTAGTGACTCACTCCTTCATAGTGAAGCCTCTCTGCTCCCCATGCACGCTTTTTTTTTTTTTTTTTTTTTTTTTTACAGCTCTCTGTCACTGCTCAGTTTATTTTAGAAGGTGGATCAGGACCCCATTACCCCACTCACTTTCTGCTACCCACCCCTTTTTTTATTAGCACCATAATGGCACAGATACATTATCAGAGCTAATCAGAGTCAAATGAAGAAAAGTAGTGGAGTGAGACTGCAGCAATTGCCTTTTTTTCTCCCCTCCCTTGCAGTGCTGCCTTACTGACAGACTCGTGTTAAACTTTTCCAACCTCTTTCTCTCGACTTTTTTTCTACCCCTCTTATTTCATTTTCTCCCCCTAAGCCCCCTCCTTGTTTTCTTGCTCTCCATTTTCGGTCCTGATGTTTGTCCTTTCTTAGACTTTCTCCTTCCTCTCACATCTCTTTTCTCTGTGTCTCTTTCCTTTCTCTCTCTCTTCCACATCTTTCTCCCTTTTTTTTCCTCAGGGATTGCCTGTTTGATATTCTGCTTGTGTGGCAGGGCGGCAGGATGGATTAGAGCATGGACAGGCCCCACAAACCACCCCGATCCACAGGACAGCTTTTCAATCACTCCTCCAATGCTGTTCCACCTATATAAATACAACCACAGGGAGGGAGCCACAGATCAAGAGGGGGAAAAAAAAGTGAAAATAATAGAGAGGGATAAAAACAAACAGGAAAGGACAAATGTAGAATTTTATGAAGTAGCTGCGCAAACAGGTTGAAATATGCCAGGACCTGAGAGTAACATGTCCCACTTCTTGTGTTTGAGCATATCACGCGTCTGCAGGCACTGTTTGGAACACAAACCAGCTCAAAGAGAGAACAATGGCTCATTTGCACCTGTAATGGCTCGCAGCAGTTTGTGTTTCACAATGGATGGCCTGCAGAGGTGTCCCTTTGGCTTTGTTTGAAAGTACAAATTTGTTTTTGTTTTTTTTTCCTCTCTCCCTGTGTGTTTATAATGTGCCACCTTGATCCTCAGGACCTTTCCCATTTAGACAAGAATTACAGATCCCTCATGTGGGTGAACAGAATTACTGTGCCTCCACAGCCTTTTTTTTTTATTTTTTTATTTTTTTTTTTGGATCAATAGGGTGATCTTCCAAGCCCGACATTAGGGGGCATTATAAAAAGGTTACAAATGAGTGTTTAGTCCATTGCACTCTCCTCAGGTACTCGGAGAGTATCGACCCACTGTGGCTCATCAAAATGTTTTGTTGCAATAGTGACACTTGAACAGTAATCACCTTCCAAAGGTGTGATAGTAAAATGCTGTGTAATTGTCGTAGTTTAAAATGACTAATGCTGTCAAATGCCCTAATAGCATTAGGTTGTGACTGTGTGTGAATTACAAAAGAGCGGTTGAATCAAACTGTTATTTTCCTACATCTGCATTGGCTTGACATGAGGATAAAATGCACACTTTGGAATCTGTCGACTCATCGGTGAAGCCTGTTATCTTTTATAGGAACTCAACTTTATTTATTAGATAAGCTGAAAAAAAGTTGTTGTGGGGCTTTCACACAGTCCCATTAACATCTGGAGAACGTTACAATCTTTTCTGAAATAAATAAATATTGAATTAGATTTGAAACATAAGATTTTCTGTTTACAGGCTTCCGAGTTGGGATTGAATCACTTTACATGTTAAAAAAAAAACAGTTTAGATTTATTTCATTGACTGATTATTGACTGTTCTATAGTAACATTTTGACTGATTACCATTAAGATTTCTTAGTTTTTGTCATTTATCTTGAACTGTGTGTTTCTGGCAGCTTTATATAATAATGATAATAATAATTGACAAAATGATAAGTCAGACTTACAGATGAGTTTGTCCTTTAAAAAGGGATAACTGTGAGGGAAAGACAGATTAAATAAAAGACAGAAGTGAATGCATAGAAAGTCTTAAAATGTCAACCAAATTGAATGCAGATATCAGATGGGTCTGTTGGCCAAGCTAATGTATCGATGCTCAAAAATCCCCAAAAATCCTGTAGAAGTGGTTATCCAAATATACTGTTTGTACTTATCATGACGAGGACATTTTTTTTTGGAGATGAATCCAAAAGTTTTCCATCATTTTCCAAGCCTTCAGGGCATGGACAGTTGTTGATGGGCAGCAGAGCTGGCAGGAGAACAGACACTTGAGGCTTCATTTCAGTGATGCAATCACAAAAACCAGCATAAAGTGCCAGATCAAATATGCAAGGACAATGAGGGTGCATTCAAGTGCACTTGCTTTTTAAAGTTCATATGCAGTAGATATAGCACACTGTGTTCTAAAGAAGAAGTCTGGAGCAGTGGAATATACTATAAATCATAGGGGTAGAATGATTATCCAGGATGCAAGTAATATTATTCATTTCATATTTTTGACAGTGAGAGCGGTGAATGACAAAAAGTGGCTCATGGCTCCAAACTGACTTCTCCACAACGGAATATGGTCGTCCAAGAATGGCAGCGCACAAAGAGGTGGCCTTACAGTCCAAATCTCCGACCAAGGGCACGTGATTTGCTTGTCTAGATGAATCATTGAAAGTCCAGTCAAAATCAAAATAAATAAATGAATAAATAAAAGAGACATTTTTGCTTGTTGGCTCAAGTTTGTTTTACTAAAGTGATTAATGCATTTAATTAAATTTGGTTTTGTTTCAAGCAAAAATAATGCCACTGCTGCCAGAACTGAGTAAAGCAATAATTTGTTTAAAGATCCCCTTCAGGCACATTTAAGATGTGCAAAATAACTGTCTCTTTTAATATATTAACATGTTTTACTACATGAAAAAACAAACTGTACTGTTTTATCCTTTCCTCATAGGATTGGCTGCAGTAAATCCCAACCTTTAACTGTGAAATAAAGAATGAATATCATGTTTTATTTATTAGGAGAGATACTTTTTTTTTTTTTTTTTTTTTTTTTTTTTTTTTAATTTTTAATACTCATTTGATTCACTGCAATTTGTGATAAATTACCTATCAGTATGTGTACAATTTTGGAGCCTGAGCACTGGCTTCACCTTCAGATGGCGCAAGAAAACTGATCTGCTCATAATATCAGACCACCATTATTATCACCACATGCTTGAGTGGATAAAATCATTATTGTTGCCGTGTAGTGATTTTCCATTGAGGTAAATACATACAAAATGCAAACATCACTGTCATCTTGAAATATTGCATTGCATGAGATTTTGAAGGTGAGCTGAGTTATTAAACTGTGGCGTAATAACCCGCTGAAAGCCCTCATGCATGCCCACACACGCTGCCGTACACTTAACAAGTATGAATTAGTTCCCTGCAATAAGTATGTCTTATGCTGGAAAGTTGATTTTATCGCTCACATTGACGCCTTGACACTGTTTATCACACAGCAGAAGAACTCTGATGCGTGAGCCAGCCAGCCATCCACCTCTGTTAGTGACAGCTCATATGTGACACTCAGTGCTCTTCCCCAGGGCACCGGAGGGCTAATGAAAGATGCGATGTCTCGGAGTGACTGGGTAACCTCTAATCCTGAATATATGAAAGAGCCTCAGTAATATTATAATGTTTTGCCCTTCCCACCTTTGAAAGACAGTTCTGGGCAGGCTTCTTCTGGCACCACATCGTTGAAGAATTCATGGGCGTATTTACATACATTAGTGCTGGTTCAAGTGTTTGGTGTTGTGTGTTTTATTTCAAACTGTTAAACATTATGCGAGAACAGCTTTATTTGTTACACCTCAGTTTCCCCCCAATCACATTTGTGGTCTTTCTGCTCTGTTGCCTGCGAGGTTGGATTGCTGACCAGCAAAGTGGGCAACTGACCCAGGATCCCAGTGTGCTGTGGTGATGTGTTTAATTGCAGATTAGTTTGGTCGTGTGCATCACTAAATTACAATATCAAATGAAATGACAAGGGCCTTTAGCCAGGTCCTGCATTAACCTGGAAGCCCCTTTTTTTATGGAGGAGTCAACATCTTGTTTACCACCCATGATAAGGGCGTGCACAGGTTAGGGTGAAGTGAAAAGTATGACTATGAACATGAGTGGATTTGTCCGTCTGTATGCTTTTGCCTTGTGACAGAACCCACCTTTCACTGAGCCTGTGCTGGACCAGGCTACAGCCCCTGTGACCCTGAACAGGATGCATCCTTCAAATCTGACATACAGTAGCATTGTAAATATCACTGCACCCAACATGTAACTGCACACGCACAAGCACCAAGCACCATAAAATGTAATGCTTGATATGAAGCCTATTTACAAAATCTTACATTGTTATTTGTTTTTTTTTGGGGGGAGGGGGTTTGTTTGTTTGTTTAATTTTTACATTATTACATACAAAATTAATGCTTTTATAAAGAAACATGGATATGAGATGATAGATGGGAGTATACTGTGATAGAAACAAGCATACTGTGTGGCATATAAACACCCTTTGCAAACTGTGTTTATCTGGCTGCTGAGGTAACTGGCAGAAATGAGTGGCTGAGGGCAAACAATCAGAAACCTGGACTCTTTCACAGTCATGTGGTTTCTCATGTTACATACATACGGTTATGCATCTTTAGCAGCTTGGATTTTAAAATATGTTTTTAACAGCACTAGTTCAAAACATGTATTTAAGCTCGTCAAATATTTACAATAATGAGCGTCCTCCTTCACCAAATGTGCATACTGTACATTCAAATTCTGAAGACGAACTGATTCTCTCTCTTTCTCACACCATTTACCCTCCCATCTTCAGCCATTACTGTCATCAGACTGGAGCTCTCTGACTTTGATAGTGCATGAACATGTCCTGTGCTGAAGTGTTAAGGGCAGGAGGGAGTCAGTGACTGATGTGGAGAGCAGCCACGCTCCCCCCCAGTGTCAGGCAGTGATTGATGTTCAAAGAATGGTCCAAAAACCCATGACCAACTCGCCTCACAGCCAGAGGCACCTTACTTTTTCCCCCATATGAAAGTGATACTTGCAGAGATATGAAATAACTATTACACGCAGCTATGTTCGAATGTCTCTGATCTGAACTGAAGTTCCCTTTAGATTTGAATAAAATTAATACAACACATCATTGAGAGATATTCCCGTCCACCGTCCACCGTCATTGTAATTTTGACATTTGAAAACATTTGCATTTGTTATTACAGTTAAAAGTATGTCCTCTGTTGTTTGCATTGTTTAATATACTGGATAAGCACCAAGATATAAACCATGCAAACACATTAAAATTGTATGATCCATTTTATATATAAATCAAAATGGGCTAATTTGTGTTGTTTTTTGTCTCATGTACATAAGGTCATTTGTTCTCCCGGTTCCTCTTATATCTGACCTTCAAGAGCAGGCAAATATCCATCTGTCTTCCCTGCTGCAATGAGTGGTTGGGGTTACAAAAAAAAAGAGAAAAAAAATGTTATGGATAAATGAAATGCCTCTGTCAACAATGCTATTTTTACATGGGTGGTCGTTTCGATTAAAATGTCATTGCCTCTGTTCATTTTCTTTGATGTTTCTGTTGAACTTTACACACTTGACTTGTTCTGTCCATAAAATATGAATTATCCTCACTGGATTCACAAGACCTCCTTGTGTATCTACATGCACATGTGACTGCACACACAAGCAGACCTCACGTTAACACACTGTTCCCACTGCGAGCTCGTCTGTGATGTTTATAGCAAAAGGGAAAGGAAAAAACAAGGTGATGCAGCATGTAGTGTATAATTACAGGACAAAATTTTATAAAAGATTATAAATATATATACAGTATATATATATATATATATTGGCTGACGACCAATGTAGTGGATGTCCCTGGCCTGGCATCAGTCATAAACTATTAAAAGAGTTTGCAATAACAACATTAAGAGTCCATGGACCCAAAAGTCTCCCTTTCTGCCCTCCTGCAATTAAACTATCCAACAGACAGGAAACAGAGACAAAGGATCCTTCATTCAAAAAACACCAGCTTTTTAAACTTCAGTAAGACGTATGACCAGCTCCAGAGAATCAACTAAATGGACATATGGCAAAATGGGAGTAAACAACTGAGATCTCCACAGAATGAAAAGAAGCTCCTTCTATAACAATAAAACATCCTCTCTGATTGATATTTCACTGTTGCTTCCCCCAGGGAAGGTAATGTTAAAATTAACTGTGCTCATCACCAGAGACTGAATCTTCATACACACACACACACACACACACACACACACACACACACACACACACACATCCATACTAATGTTTCTCCTCTTTCTCTTCCCCTCTTTAGATAACACTCATAACTCACAAGCCTCATTCCTGAGACTCAGTAACATGAGATTTCTTCTTTTCAAAGATATATCTGAATGAATGTGTTCTACTATTCAGTAACCAGCTGTTACTATTACTCAACAAATATTTTTATGTAAATCAGTTCAATCCCCAGACCATTTAGAAAGGTGGAAGTTTCAAATGTAAAGTTGTAAAGTTTCTATACAAGGTAACAGACATTAAACGTTTAGAAATTTGTGTATTCATTATTATTATTAACCAAATCAAAAGACTGGTATTTTTTTAGGGTCCATTTTGTTCTGTTATTTAGTCATTAACCACTAGCAGTGTGTTTAAATTTTGAATGATGTACTGATACAAAATTCACACTGATATTGTTTCTTTCCTTTCACTAATATTAATAATACAGGTTTATACATCATTTTATTTAGTGTATTAGTGGGTCATGGTGGAAGATGTGCAACTTTTGCATGTATACTGTAGGAAAATGATTCACGTCTCCAGTTGAAACAAAGGGAGAAGACAGGACAACCACCACTGAGATGTGCAACGCCACCCAGGGAAATAAAACTGCAGGAATCCTGTGCAGCTTCCTTTCTGACTGTTTTCTATTTTGTCATTTTGCATTTCTTTTCCCTTCTGTGTTGCTTTTCTGTCGTTTTTGTCGGCTTCTTTTGTTCTTTCTTGCCATGAGTTTTCCAAGTAACCTTTACTTCTTGGACACGTGTGATCTTTTTTGGGTCATCTGGCCAACGCCAATATACCCTGTAAAGTTTCCTAGCGAAAGTTAAGTGCTGTAATAGGTGCTTTCTTTCGCATCAACTCGATCGACCCTGATGACAAGATCTGTCTATGACCACCTACAGAGAAATCAACAATGGTTCCAACAGAGAAAAGCCTGCTGTCTTCCAAGCTCAACTGAGAGAGAGAGAGCAGGAGGAGCCACTGACTACACATCATCTCCACGGAAACAACCACAGAGCCCATCATGAAGGAAGTTCCCAGCTTCCAGCACCAACTACTGCGGGTTCCGACCAGGAAAATTTCATGACTGGGTTGGTGTCAAGATAAAAATAACATTTTAATAATCCACATTTCATAGACATCTCAGTATTAATTAGTAGTCTGGCCATATAGTAAAAAGGTTAATCATATTCTCTCCCATCATTACCAAATTCATTATACAGTTAATTTTATCAGCTATTGATCAATACTGTTCTTTTGCTCCACTTTGCCTCTCTGTGATTAACAGTCATTGCATTTACCCTGTATTAGTAGTTATTACTAAGACATTTATTTATTTAAACTCAATCGGTGTCCTGTTGCGCTCCCTTTAAGTAGAGATCGGAGATCAATTGAGTCGAGAAGTCAGGGCTTCTGGTATTAGACTGATTGGATTCACTGTATCAAAAAATATTTCCTCTTCAGAGGTGGTGCCCCCCTAAACGAGTGCATTCGAATAAAACCCAATAAAAACGCTTCACGCTACACCAAAATGGGCATTTTGTATGGGAATTGTGTTGTCACGCATTTGAAAACAACTATATTTTCTGAGCTTATCACACATTAAAAAGTTTTACCCAATTCACCAGCTCCAAATGATTACTTGCTAATTTTATGCTCACTGTTGAACACAATTCACAAAGTGCATTAATTTACCCCAGCAACACAACTGTGAAAACATAGAAATTAAAAAATAGGGCTGCATCCAATGAAGGAATAAATGGAAAGGGACCTAAGAGAGGAAGATGAGAATGCTTGTGCATTCTTTGATAGGGCGGCGGGAACAAATGTCTATGGCAGATATGGGCTGAGAAGTCTTCTTAAGATTGACACAGGTAAGTGGTAACACGCAAGCAGGGGTGCCGTGTCAATTAAGGTGCATAGAAGACCGCTGTCTGTCTGCGAGAAGCTCATTAACACCAAGGTCATTTTCATCAGGCCCCCAAGCTGTCGTTATTCTCATATTACCAGCAGGGCCTCAAATAAAAAGGCGTATTGAGCATGCATTTGCAAACCTCTGGATTGTATGCAGATCCTGAGTTACAGGTGCAAATGCAGACGGTGCATGTAGAGATACAAAACACAATGTCATTCAGCTGCTACCACGACCACTCCCACACACACAACCCATTTAGCCACACACATGCACAATAATAGATGTTTAAATAGCTGTTTCCCAAGAGGGATTTTAAAAATGCAGAGCAGGTAGCAGGTGCTTGCTAAAATGAATATTGCAATTGTGTTTATGCAAAACAATTTTATCAGTGATTGCACATGGTTCCATGAGACTTAAATGGCTTCATAACTACTTGTACCTCTGCAACCTGTCCACTAATGCAAACCTACCTACTACCAAAGTTATGTAACTAAAAAGCTGCAGAAGTAAAAGACTAAAAGATTTGTTCTCATCATGGTCGGTATATGCACACCGTTTTCTCCCCTGACGTACTCACTGCATTTTTCTATATTTTTAGCCTTTCCTTTTACATTCTGTTAAATGTTTTATCAGATTTTATGTGTGCATACATGTATGAACACACAGTATATGTAGCGTGTAAAAAGGCAATAATGGAAATTTAAATCCATTGAGACATACACACTTAAGGAACTGTCTAAGATGTCAAGCACAATCTCAGCTACAGTTTAACATCCTGCCTTTAACCTCTGCATCAAGCATGTGGGGGATAAACAGTTAATTGCTTGAGTGAGCCTGAATGGTTGGTGCACAAGCAGCCTGGAGTGCCTTTATCACTGATTGTGAATAGTTTCAACAGCCGGTGTTTCCTTATATCTTCTGACACGGAGCCCTTTCCTGTCTCTCCCATGTTATTGGAAAGCGCTGATGGGAAATATATAACAGCCCGACACGGTAACTGCCACCTCTGCGCCCTAAGCTGAGCTCTCAACTCCACTGTCAAGATCTAGAAGACAAAAAGCCTCTTGTTACGGTGCCTAGGTGCATGACTACAGCTCAATTTGTTTGCAGGAGACAGACTTTCAAAGAGCGAGAGTCACCTGCCTGCATCCCTTTGCTCTGTTTGCTCTTTCTCTGAATTGTCACTCAACCTCTTTCCCTCTCCTCCTGTTAGTTTTGCCTTTGTCTCTCTATGGATATTCCTGAATGGTTTGTGCCTACAGGCAGCCGTTCCACTTGTTTATCCCTTTCTCTTTCAATAACAGAATGCGCAGGACAGATCCAAACGCTAGTTGACAATACAGCCAAATCCACTCTCTTCCAGATTCCATCAAGCACTCAAGTCTGTGCCCCGCTCGTATTTTAAACCTAAAGTGTACAGATGTGGAACGGCACGGGTAACTCACACTGATTTATGCCAGTAAAGTCATATTACTGTCCAATTTATTTAATTTATTTAACAAGATAAATTTGGCTCGGAGTGCATTACATTGCTATTATGTCTTACTAGGCTATAGTACCAGTCCTACTGAATACACTGAATGCAGAAACACACATATCAAAATATATGGAAAAGAACAAGAGTCAGCCCAACATTTGATTATTTTGGATTCTGACCTGGGAGGACCAGTACCATCCTACCTGCATGTCTGTGAGGTATATGTTTTGGTTTTAACAGTGGCAGTACTTTGAGATCTTATTTGACAGACTGGAAAACCCTGGCAGAGATTTGAACTGGTAGCAAAAAAGCTAGTAGCAGGAGTTTGGTCTGATGTTTCCACCAGGGGAAAGATCATGTCACGGACAAAATCAATAGGTTTCTCTCTTTTGGGAATAAGACAACACAACAAAAAAGCTGGGGCGGATCTACAGAAATGTTCATGGGGCGGCAAGAGGGTGGCATGGAGACTTTATGGAGATTTTAATCGCAAACTGTCACATATATCAATGTTTGCTAGGAAAAGTCTCCAAATAAAGATATTTGACCTGAAAAACATCACATTAAAGTGGCACATGAGTGAAGTATTGAATAGAATAATATAAAGGCTGCATTAGAAATCAACAAATTTTTTTAGTCGAACATCTCTTTAGCTAAAATGTGGCAGGAACAGATCATTAAATTATTTGAATTAATTCACACTTTTTAACATGTTATTTTTAAGATTCAGTTACTAAACTATTACATTTTTCCTTGAATACGTGTACAACTTTACATTTTTACATTTTTCTAATCATTATTATTACTTGTTACTAAGTAGTTTTTTAGCTTTTTTTACTCATAAACTTCCTCTTTGCTAACTGTGCGTTGAGCAATTGTAACAAAGCAATTTCCCTGAACCTGTGGTATAAGTGCAAAGTGCAAGTGCTCTCGGTACTGAGCTTTGAAGGAACTGTCACTGGATTGCTGACTAACGTGCCTTTTAGTTTGGGGTTTTCAAGCGAGTGATTTTAGTGCTTTTGAAACTGGGTGCTTTTGTATGTTGCACTTGCGTGACTGATCTAAAATGTGGACATTTTTGTCTGCAGAGATGTTGGTGGCTGTGCGCATTTTGAATTTAGTCAGGTTTGGTCTGTCCTTCCCACAATCAAACACGGGTTACTATTATTAAACAAAACAGGCTTCAGTAAAACAACCCCCGCCACTATCCATCTGTGGTCGTACTGTATTTCTACTAGTCGAAGTTGGCAACCGTACACACACATTTAGCAGGAAAAAAATCCATCAGCAGTTGTTGCATGCAGCTGGGACTGAGTGAGGCTGTAGAGAAAGCTGCTGGGGCTGAGAGAAAACAGAGTAAGCTGCTACTCGCTGCAGGGACGGCTAGTGGCAGCTGGGTGAAATCGGCCTGTTACCAACCCTGTGACCTCTCTCGGCCCCGGGCACCCCACTGTGGCAAGGCGGTTTGTTTGTTTCTTATTTTATGGGGATGAAATCTGGGGGAGGGCTAGAACCTAGGAGTCATCTCTTGCTGCATTCACTTGCACTCGGACATTGGATTTTCAATCTTGTAAATCTGACCAGCCATAATGTTTTAATTACGTATGGTGTGGAGCCACTTCTGACAAAAAGTGTGGCAGTTCAGAAATTTATTTGAGTTACTTTCATCAGAGAAAAACAATTGGATTGATAAACATGGAAATTAATATCTTAGTGGAAACTCATTGGGAGGATCCCAGCTTACATTACAAGGATCCATTTGCCAACATTGCAAAACAAATACAAACTCACAAAAAGTATTTTTCATTTTTGTCTGGTGGTTTTTAGCTGTTCAGATTTCATTTGCCCATTTCTGATGAATCCATCTTTAATATTTCTACTGCCACCCAAATACAATGGGAATGAATTATAGTTTGTTTGTGATGCAGCTTTGAAACATCTAATTTATTTTTTGTTTATTTGTCTCTTTAAAGAAAGTGTCCCAATTACTCAGGATAATCCAGAGAACAACTTTCATTGGAAATACTTATTACCAAAGAAATAGCCCTCCTGAAATCATTTGAGAGTAAGATCTGTAGCATTATTGCAGAAATTTTTCTTTTCAGTTTTTTCATGCGATTTTTTAGTACTTTGGGCACCATAGACAAAATTCCATTCTCCTCCATTGTATTGGGGATGGTAGCAGAAAGATCGATATCTCAAAACCTGGACTACAATAGCATGTAAGTAAGTGAGTGAATAGATTTAAATACACTCAGCAAATCCATAGTTGCCATTTATTGTACAAAACAGGAAGTTAAATCTATAATTTATACCTGTACTCTTTTAAAATAGAGTTAAGTATTAAAAAACAACAAAAATCTCCCTGATTTCTTTGGGAAAGTAATTTAATTTTAATAATTTCAAAATGCCTGATGCCAAATAACACAGAGTATGATATTCATTTAGCTAGCATTAACAAAAGACTGAGATAAATTGGTGTTGACCAAATGGTTATTGACTTGAAGGCATTATAAATGGTGATCTGCCATTTGATTAACACAAACTGGTTTCCAACAACAAATGGATGAAATACACTTTCAGTCTTGATAGTTTAAAATGTGCAACTGTGTCTCCTTGAAATGACGTCTATATACAACTAAACTGCAAAAGCAACATAATCACACAACTGTCACACCAAAGACAAGGCTTCCCTAACCTTAACATAGTGCTGTGAATGTCTTAATGTAAAGCTGCAGGCCCTACAAGAGACTCTTATACTGTAAGATTGGATATTTTGGCGGGAAAAACAACAAAAACAATCCATATTGCTGTGGTGGATCTGGCTGTATTTTTTCTGAAATGCTGAAAACCTTTTTAAAAAGTGTACTAACCAGGAGCAAGGTGAAATCCATAAGAAGCAAAGGAAGCAATCAGGCAAAACTGCCTTTTGAGTTGCAAATTGCTTCAAACGGAATGAAAAAAGTGACTCACAGCTGAAGTACTGAGACCTCGGCAGCTGGCTCCAGAGAAAACACAAAGTAAGTTGTGCTCATAATTATTGTCATTAGAAATCTTTGGAATAAAAAATGTAGTGAAGCATTACTGCATCTCCCATTGTACGGTTAAATGACCCACTTTAATTATCAATGTACATAATATAAATACTCAAAAGTGGATGAAGTGTCAGAGGACAGCATCAGTCATTCTTACTTCAATTTATTTCTAATGATTACATTATATTGATGCCCCCCCCCCCTTCGCCAATCTAGCCTCGGAGGCTCGGGACCGAACACCATTCTGCCTTTAAATGGAACACTGATTGTTTTTCATGTTTATTCACAACCCACGGGTCAGCAGCCTCCCATAATCTGCTGTTTCTTCCAAGGACAATTTGGGGGATATCATGAATAAAAATGATCTTAATAATATCGCAGTGAAAGGACCCATGGCAACTATGAATACCATTAGAGCCTGATCAGAGGCCGTTAGTGTCACATTTATATGGCCAGAGCAACAGTATAGGGCCTGCATGAGTGACTCTGGAGGCTGGTTGTTTACACTCTTTAGTCATTGGTTCTTCCATATATTTTTTCATGGTCAAAGTATTTTACTTCAATGGGATTTTTTTTATAGTATAATGGAGTTTTGATCCCAAGAGGCATTGTTATGTGTATTTGTATTAGATGAAGTATTCATCTTACTTCTCCAGTTTACCTCAGATTGATGATATGGAAACAGAAATAAAAGAGAAAGTCATTGTGTCTTTAGAAGTATTTTTCCTGTGAAGCAAGCTGCATGGAGTAGTAACGGTAATTTGCCTCCTTCCAATACCCTTGACCTAGATGGCAAAACTTCCAGGGGAGAAGAGAATTAAAAGTGAGAGAAAAATACAATTATGTGCATGAAAAAAAAAAAAAAAAACATGTTGGGTGATCAAATATAGTATATTCCTTGAACTGTGGGGTAAGGGGATGACTGTTCTTATAATATTAACATAAAGAACAGTATAAGGACTGTATTCCAAGGGGTATGTTCTACCTGCAGAGTCTCCTAGGGAAGGAGGGGTTACCACAAAGGTAGTCAGGACCATATAAATTACACATACTGTGTCACAGTGTCTTGATTCTGACATTCTGGTTGGGTGAAGTTAAGCTGGAGAGCTATTATTATGCATGGGTTGGAGTTTTAACAGTGACCACGGCTGATTTCTGTTAATATGGTATGAAATTAATCCTGAGGTCAAGGCCAACCTGTCCCAACATTCCTGTCATGTTCAAACAGTTTTTTTCTCCCCCTTTTCTTTTAAGTATTCCTGCTTGTACAGATCCATGTTTTATATGAGTTACTTTCTCGTCTCTTGACTTCGAGGCCTCCATTTTAATGAATCAAGGTGCAATGCACAAAGCAGAGCCAACTGCGCCATGGCAGTTGGGTGGGATGAGAAAGAATCCATTATCATGCATTATGTGTGGTTGTGTTAGGGGATGTAAGAATCATGGGCATTCAAGTCAGTTCCTTTCACCCCCTTAAAAGCAATGCTGTCCCACCATAATGTACTGACAGCTTGGTAATGGAGTAGACAGAGAGTCCAGGAAGCTTTCTCAAGAGAAAGCTAATATTCTTGCCATGGAGCAAAATTACAATTTGTAAATGTGTAACTGCCGAAAAAATAATATGATAGCACCAACATGCCAGCAAATATCTCTTTACAAGTTGACTCAATGTTTCTAGATAAATTTGAAGTCTGGTCAAAATATTTTGCCTGCATATCAATACACTCAGTCATTATTATGATACTGTATAATCTGGTATGACAGTGATTCACAAATAATTCATTACATTGTTTTACCCGAGTAATTATTAGAGGATAAGTTCACCAAAACCCAATGATGGTGTCTTGCACTTTCAGGTTTGTGTGCCCGGGTTTTAAGATACCTTCCCTGGTGACTCCTGCTGCCAGTAGTTCCTCCCTCATAGGACACTGATCGGTTCACTGTGGTTAGACCACAAGGGAAAAGCTTGAAGCCTGGCATATTATATAACATATTAAACATGAAATATTTCCTAATACGGTGTGACAATACTTTATGCTGTTTCATAAATTCTGCTACAATACGCTCATAAGGACAGAAACATTTACAATTATTACATTCACACATACAGCAGAGGGGTCTGTGGGAAACCAAACAATGAAGGCGACAAAATACAAGAGTTAAACTCGATAGCAATGAATCTTTCAAGATCAATTTTCATTGGGATTTTTTTATAGATAGAAATGGTTTCAATGACAATTGTTCACAGAAACGTCTACGGATTAGTCTGAGAAACTGTGACAGCATTTGTCATGAAATGATTTAGATGGTGCCATTGAACTTTGATAAATTATTCTTTGTAGTAACAGATTTATGAGTACCAGGTGGTAGATTATCATTAGAGTTCTATTATAATTTTATCCTTAGGATGATTTGTTATTCCTCACTGTGGCCCACCAAAGACCACACTACTTTTTTAAACAAGCGGATAAAAAGGTAATTCACTTGAGTGTACATTTTGACAGATATAACAGAAATACAGTGTAATTAAGGGCTATCTCGAGTGTCTTGAGGCCCCCGAGGCATCTGGCTTAACCCTAAAGAGAGGCAAACATAAAACCCAGTTCAAGGCAAGTTTGCAGATTGGTCCGTCTGGTTAAACTGTCTGCATTAATTATTTAGTAATTAGCTACATGTAATTGCTTTCTGACACCTAGGATTACACTGTCTTTGTAATGCATTTGCTGTCTCAATTATAGCAGGGTGTTCGATAAGCCCATACTTGATATGGCTTATCTTTTCATTTTCTTTCTCTTTACCCCCCACTCCCTATTTTCCGTGCTTAAACATGTTCTCCATCCTTCCCTCCTGTGGTTTTCCACAAGGAGGGAGGGAGCCTAAGCCACACGAGTGAGCCAGCATGTGATGTTAGACTGAGACAAATGATACCAAACGTGCCTCTGATCTCTAAGCCTCGGCCCCTTAGTCTTTTCTTATGTCCAAAGCCACTCATTATATTTGCAGTAAACAAGCGCACTTCTGGGTGTGTTTTCACGGGATGCTTTTGCAGATCTGTTCATCTTTTCACTCTAGCTGCACTGTATTTCTACGATGAGACCTTGAAGCCTGGGTTTGGACCTTATATCTCTAGACTGAGGGATATTCACCCAGACTTCGGGCCAAACAGAGACGGCTGATTATCAGAGTAGCCTTGGGAAGGATTGGGGAACTGCAGAACCAGGAAGCCCACAGAAGCGATAAGCTGAGGTTTTATGGGTTAGCTGAGCAGTCCAACATAACCTAGAGGGACGTGTGAATATACAGTAGGCGTGTTTATGTGTATGTCCATGCAGGCCTGTGTTCATGTGTAAGTGTATATATGTCATTGTGTTGTTTGAGAGTGTACAGTGTGTACATTGTCTTTGTCATATATATGTTAGGTAGGTATTTCCTGAAGAACATGAATTTACCTTTGTAAAGCTGGAAGCTGTGCTGGAAGGGAAAATATGTGGCCTGCCGAAAGACATGGCACATGGGTGACTTGGACACACTTTCCTATGTCAGTCTCAGTGTGATGGGAGGGAATACCCCAGTTTTTACTGCTAGTGTATCGCCCCTCTAAACCCTCACTCCCTACAAACACGTTCTTTCTCATTCCAGCACACGTGAGGAACCATGTTTAAGAATATATTTGAAAGTGTAAAAAGAAGGTGAGATCAGTCAGTGGTCATTTGATTTTTGCATTTTCTTACTATTACCGTAGATGCGATTGAAGTTGAAGTGAAACAACAGCTAAAGAAGGACAAGGCTGAAAGTAAAAGAGTGATGAGAGAGGCGTAGCGAGGGTTCCGGCTGAAATGCTCCTCGTTTGCCCTGCCCGTCGTCACCGGCGTTTGGTATAGGCTTGAGATGCAGTCTCAACCAATTTGGTTTTTGCTGCATCGCTTTAAGGGCTTCGTGACATGACGACTGCGAGCATGAGTGGGTGTCTCAGTCTGTGCTCTTGAGATACTACAGTAAAAGAAGTGTTTTAACATCATTTTGACACTCAACCTGATTAGAGAAATAATTGAGTTTGACTGAGTTGACTTAGTATGTAATGACATCAAAGACATGAGCTTACCCCCGTATTTGTGTGTCTCCCTCGAGAGCTGAGTTGGCACCAGGATTTGGAACATTTTACCATCAAATTGCTGCTCTTGAGTAAGAAATGGAACACAGCAGGGTGACAAGTAGGCTGGATGTATATTCCTCAGCCAAACTGAAGGCCTCATATTACTCAGACAGCTTGATAGGAGATTATTTTAAGAAAACTGAACCTGCATACATTCTGTCTGTAACCTTAAGATATAAAACGACCACCCACACCCAGAGAATGTAGACTGTTAGACTGTTCGCTCAGCTCCTCCTGAGAATACAAAAACTGAATTTTAACTAAAACAATGCGTGTGTGCGCATGCATGCATGTGAGTATGTACATGTGTATATGTGAATCTAAGATTTTTTGCTGTATTCTACTTTATCAGTCTCCCTCAGGTGTCAGGAAGTGATGATTTTTCCTTAAGCATAAATGCACAAATGCGTCCGGATATACAATGCTGAAGGATTTCCTTTGAAATAATTATGTTCAAAAATCGTATTTTTCAAAAAGGTTTTCAGAGTCAGTATTACACTTATGAGACTGAGCCTGCAGGGACGTGAGAGCTCAGGGTCAGGTAGAAAGTAGCACTGCTGGAGCCAGTAGGGATTTTAATTGCTGTGTCCCAGTTCCATACTATATATTGTAGTAATCATATATAGGCTAATATGCATTACATACTAATCTTTATACTTTACCTTTTTTTTGCAATTGGTCTACAACAAATGAATATATTCATTTATCATAATAATACAAGATACAGAAAGCACACTGTCACAAAAAGAAAGTAAAGACATTTCACTGCTAGGTTACTTTATTAACTGTCTTACTGTTTCAACAACATTTGATGCAGTTCAACTTAAAATGACCCATAATTAAGTTAATCAAAAGTTGAGCTCATTTAACACAGCACTATGCTCTGCATACATGTCCTAAAGTTTCCCATTTAGAGAGTTAAGTAAAACAGAAAAGCATATTTAAGTGCTTTTGTAAAGTAATGATCCATATCTTTGGTATGACGGCCATAAATCATGTACTAAAAAGTTTAGAGGCTGCCAATGAATCTCTTCAAAGAAACATCAGACACCAGTGCTGAAATGGGAAGGACCGAGTCAGATCAAAGAATTCCATTAAAATTTCCAGTATGGGCTAATGCTATTACCCTGCTCCAAAAATATTAAAAATACTGCTGTCAAAGAAATCATGCGTTATGCACTTTATTAGTATGCAACTCTACACCTTACTTGGCCACAAGACATATTGTCTTTAAAAATCTGCCTCTCAGCCTTTTTTTTTTTTGTAGCTATTTTAGGAGTTTGAGCTGGAATATACAGAAGAAATCTGATAGAAACATAATCAAACATAAAGCAGCTAACGGGAAAGTGAGGCTCTAATGTCCGCTGTTAAATTTTGTCATGAAAATGTTCTGTAACATCTTTCACATTGCTGCTTTACACGGTTGGGGTGATACAGTGGCCAACACTGTATCACCATTGTATTTTCGCATGTGTTTTAACCCAAAAAGCAATTAACATGTACAATCAGAAGTTAGGTCATTTTTGAGGACACATTGACTTGAATTCATTGCCTGTAGGCATGCCCTAACCTTAATTTAACCCCAATCAAGAAAGACCCCATTTATGCATATTCTGAATCCATCTGAGACGCCGAATTGGTCCCCCAAAATATATATATTTATATATATTATATATTTAATATATATATATATATATATATATATATATATACATAATATCTTCTCTCAGCAACAAGGCTCTTCCCTTGTTTTCTCTCTCAAGGTTTTGAATCAAGAGTCTAGTGTCAGGGGCAATAAATGGAATATGGTCCTCTCCTCGCCTCTGTCAGAGCTTTAATATTTTCATCTGATTTTTATTTCACTTGAAGAAGACAGTGAGCTGACACAGGAGGTGTTAAAGCAAGCATTTTGATTCTGAGCAATTGCTACTTGACCTGTGTGATCCTCATGACTATTTATAAGAGATACAGAAATAATGCCTCATGTACTTTTATAGTAACTCTTAATAATACATTATACATTGTATACAATGCATTATGTATGTGTTAATGCATTATATGGGTATATATAATGCATTATAGATATTCATTCATGAAAAATGTTACAACAGTTTTGCATTATTTACCTTTAGGTCTACACTCCCTCAATGACACTTGCTTTCACTTGCAAACGCATTTAGCCATCAGTCAGTCATCAGATGTTGTTGGGCCATTGCAGTTTGTGATCTCCACCAAACACAAGAGCATGAAGGAACAGAAAAACTTTAGTGGCAGTTATCACCTTTATTCAAATGCCAAGAATTTACACCCATTGCTGTTAGCGTGCTATCCATGCTAGCATGTTAGCCATGCTAACAGTGTTGTTCATGAAATTTTATACATCAGTCTATTCACCACCGTGGTCTAGAATGAAATATCTCTTCAACTAATGGACTATTTGCCATGGAATATTACACAGATATTCTTGGTGCTGAGATGACGAACCTTGGTGAGTTTGGTGATCCTGTAACTTTTCACCTAGTGCCACCATCAGGTTACCCACTTCAGTATATTCAGTACTGTGGTTTATGACCACATACCTTTAAAACATATGACATTTCCATTAATCTCAGCTGTACTTTGTGTTTAGTGCTAATTAGTAAATATTAGCATGCTGACACACTTACAGTGTAATGATGAATATTATACCAGCTGAATATTATTTTATAGTTATTAGCAAGTTAGCATTGTCATTGGGTGCACGTCCCCATACTGATGTTTGCATTTAGTTCAAGGCACCATTGTGCCTATCCCCAATTTATGCCTCTAATGTATTACCATATATTCAAGTCATGGAGGTAATCATCAGACTCTGGTGTGTAAGGACCCTAAAAGAACATATGATGTTTTCATCCTAGGTCAAATTATAACCCTAAAGATTCATTCATGATGAGACTGCAAAGACGTTTTGCAGTGCAGACATCTGATGACCTGAGACTACAAAGAGATTCACGCTGCTCTTCTTTCACACTCCTGACACACAGATGTCAAAGGAACCAGCATGCAGAGTAACACTGTTTGTGAGACGCACAGGCAAGGTCAGGTTGTAGACATCCTCAACCAAGCTAGACTGTCTGAAAGGGTCTATATTTGCAGAGGATTTTACCAACTATATTTGTCATGGTATTGTACATTAACATCATGGGCAATGATCTAATTTACAATTGACAAATTATTCTTTGTTCTATTTGGAATGGTGCACAAGATGAACTATACAAATTGTGTTATTTACTCATTTCCTAACAATTATTTGCATATTATAAACACTATGATGTAGATGAAAATCTGATCTTGAAGGCAAAAATAATTTACTTTTCCATGAACCTTTCCCTGTGACATTTTCTATAAATATTACATTGTCAAACTGCAACTAACTGCAACAAATTGTTGTGTCTTACTTTGTCACAACTGCAAATAAGCTCAGTGTTAACTGTCAAAACATGTACTTAGTGGTCATGACATTACTCTGACTTGCTCTGTTGCTGGTTCCAGGACTCAAAACTACATGTCATCGTTACTGTGGTGATATCATTCATCCAGTGGAGAACTGTTGTTCTACAGATCAATAGCTAGATGAGAAATGGTTCTGAGCCATGGAGGAGGAGGACCATACAGTGCCTGTGATTTCTGGATAGAGGTCACCACAGTTTATCCACAAGGAGTGGGTGCTAAGAGGTTAAAGCTTATTAACTATCAACCAAGATAAAGGCATCATTACAGACTCTCTTCTTGCTCTAACTGTTGTGGGGCAAACGCTAAGCTTGTTTAGAAGGTTACACAACATGTTTGTTGTGCTAAAGTTTAATCTGTATTTGCAATTAAAACATGCAACCTTCTTTTTAATTTGATTTTGACGATGCTCATACCCACCCACTTGGCGACTACAATCATGGCTTTTACAAAAGCTGTTTAGATGACAATTAAAACCTATTCTCTGTCATCTGTTCAGAGGCAAAGCAAGAGTATGGAAATGGCTCTGCAGTTGCATAAACCTGTAGGTGTAAAAATACATATGCAAATGGGTTTGAGTTGGACATTTTGTTCCTCCAGGGCAGACCTTATATTTTTCCAGTCACTGAATGTATATCAAAGTGAAGCAAGCATATAAGAGGTTTATGCGAGTTTAGTGAGGGCTATGTGGTTGCTGTGAGTCATTAAAGTACCAGACGGATATATAGGCAGAATTTTTTTTTTCCAACTAAATTACCACCACTATGCTTAATGGATGGTGCTGTTTCATATTTATTCCACCAACATTTTGCTGAGTTGTATACCATATAGCACAGTATACAGTATGTTACCCCTGTGTCAGTTGTATTGGCATAACCACTGAAATGCATCAGTAAAGTTGACTTAGAAACCAATAAAGGAATTATGTATTGTAAGAAATTTTATTTTTTTTAATGTGTATGTAAACACAGATAATTGTGTGTCAGTATGCCGATGTTAAGTAGAGACAGTGATCTCTTTTCCTCTTTTCTTCTCTTTTTTGTGTAGTTTAGGGACAGTTGTGACTTTCTGGTGTCCTGTCTGGCATGATTATACTTAAATCTTTAATGGCCCTCATCTGGAGCTCAGCCCGTGGAAAAAGAAAAAAGAAAAGGATCATGCCTCAGATTGCTTCCCCCCCCCCCCCATCGTTTTTTAGTGCTTACTCCTTCCATCCCATCTGGTGGGCAATTCTCTCAGTTGCACAGTTAGATTGGTGCAAGTATTCTGTCATTGCACAAAATAGAATCAATTGACCAAACAAAACAAATTAATATGTAACATCAAGTATGCACATCTTGAAGCATTCACAAATATTTTACACGATGATACCATTGCTCATTCTTTCGTACAGCCTCTGTATTCTTACTGTACATTTCCTAGCAAATGGGCTGCAGCAGGACATTCCGACATTCAAGAGAGAAAAGAAGTGGGTACGCTGAACCAGATATACAGGATAAAATCAGATCACAATGGCCTTGATGTCTAACTCAGGGATTTAGTGAACCAAGGGACAGGATAAGGGAGGACACAGACAGCTTGTACCCTTGCGGGCCAAATCCCAACCCCTGTTGTCCTTCCAAGTTAGGGAGCGTTTCCAGCTGATAGACACTGTGTTGTGTGTGCCCCCGTCTGGTGCACAAATTGTCATATCCTTGCAATCTTCCTTACTCTTGTCATTAATGCTTTTTATAACCATCTTTTAAATAAATTATTTGATTGTACCCTCTTTTTTTTATTTAGTTTTTGTTGTCCTTTTTGGGGTTGCTGTCCCTGAGCCATATTCTCACATCCTCTGAGTGAGAAGCACTCCAACCCCAACTCTTCATTCCAATTATCCATCTGTGCTGGGGATAGTGGAGGTATGGATCCATCTGAAATAACACTGTACTCTAATCTAATGTATATGGGGTCTTCAACTGCCAGGCGGATTTGGCCTTGGGTCTTACTTGATGTCATTGATTACAGTTAATTTGATTTGAAAATAAAATAACCAAAACCTTGGGGTTACCTAAGTGTAAGACCAAATCAGTGGCTCTTTCATAATAATTGTATATGCCTGTAGCCTGGTCACAATGTAATCTCTGGGCTGCTATAGTTTGTTAGGTCTCCTGCAAGTCCCAACCTATTTCTTACCTTTTTGTTCCTCTTCCTCTCACTGCCATTGGTTTGTACCAAAGCAGAGGTCTTAAACAGAAATCCCACAGCTCAGGGCACGTCTTAGTGAATTCTCACCACACAGAGTGGCTGCAACCACAGGTCCACTGGAGAGAAGCTGCCTGCATTTGCGTGGAGGGGAAGCTGTTGATTGTTTGACTATGGAGTTGCATAATGAGTGTTCCTTACCACTATCTGACATCCACAACTGATGTTAGACTGTGTGTGAATTGCATCTTCTGCAGATGATTCATTCCTAAAAGACATCTGTCCTGCTGAAATGTGTTAGGGCACGTATACACTTGAAATAGATGTCACTGTGTTCATTTGTAAGGCATAGTAACACCTGAATGGGCAGTGATTGCATTGATCTTTCTCTGGGTGTTGAGCCTACAGTAGAGATTCATCATAATCCAAGTCTTTTAGAAGACTGGTGATTTATGTCTTGGTTTCCTTTTAATAAAACATCACAAAAGATTTTAGTAAATTCAAAATAAAGGAATATGCCTTCATGTTTAACCTATTTACATAATATATTAAAGTGTAACTCTACTATCATAGTCATAATCAAGTACAACATTGAATTAAGATAAATTATGTTATCTTCAACAGCTGACAGACTTTCATACAACCATAAAAAACTGAAGCCTGGCCAAGATGATAATGTCTTTCAGTGGAATCAAAGGAGACTTGGTGGATTTGAGGGCTTCTTTCTATGCACTTTGTCCACATCCTGTTGAGGCATTGGCCAAACCTCAATGCACTCTCTCTGCA
Source organism: Seriola dumerili (assembly GCF_002260705.1). Lineage (NCBI taxonomy): Eukaryota > Metazoa > Chordata > Actinopteri > Carangiformes > Carangidae > Seriola > Seriola dumerili. Next base: position 5,571,528 of record NW_019174474.1, read on the forward strand.
CTGGAGATTTTCAGCCCATCTGTGGCCACAGAATGTCAAAGGCACCAAAGATGAGTCAGAAAGTGCAGCCCTCCTCTCCTGCTGTGACATTTTTGAAAAGGCAGTACATGCCACACGACGGCTTCTCGATCAACCATGAAGATCCTGTTGTGACTGAATTGTGAAGGGCGGCAATGGAAATAGGTTCAAGACCTTCATTTTGTTCTGTTTGTTCTTGCTGTAGGAGATTTGAGAACATATAGTTTAAATGATTTTCTTTCTTTTTTTTGTGTTACAGTAGTTTTTTTTTCTTCAATACATTGTTTACTTCTTCTCTATTGTCCCTAGTCATGATTCCCAGACTTTAATCATGTGTTTATTGTTGTAACCACAACAATCTGGACTTATAACCTTTACTAAGCACTTATTTTAACCTAAACCATGAGCGTAGCCTAAATCTAACCAAGATATTTTCATGCCTAAACCTGACTAAAGCTTAAATACAGTGCAAGTCACATCATAAAACAGGTGTATTTTTCAACAGATTTGTAGCAGTTTTTGAAGGCAAAGACAAATTATGTCATCCTGCAAGAGGGGCATCAGATCAGAAAACACTTCTACATGTTCAAAAGAGCAGTTACAAACGATGTATTTTGTCATTTAATTAGGAACATTTGTTGATACATGTGTATTTGTATAAAGATAAATGCAAACCTATCCTTTAAGAAACTTTTTACAGCTGACAGGGTACCATATTCCCCATAAATGCATACTTCACCATCTAATGCCTTATTTTATGTTAAGGTGACTACAAACTTCTTTCAGCAGCCACCTCGACTAAAATACTGAGCATTGGCACTTCTGGCCTCTGGAATAAAATACCTTATTACAAAACAGCTGATTAAAATTTTATCTCTGTCTATTTTCCAAATGGTGTATGTGGATACAGTGTTTTCTAAAATCAACAAAAACATAACCAATTGGAAATATAAAATTGGAAATATGCCTTCATAGTGGTGAAAAGTGGACCAGACTCATTCACCATTGCAGGGACACTGGCTGGAGTGCACAATATAGCGCAATAAAGGACTTCCATTGGATAGCCTCTCATTACATTTTAATGATATGGCTACAGAGAGGGCCTTAAAAGCTGCCTGTCTCTTTGGGACTGCATGGTAATTGAAAAGAGGTTTCAATCTGGTGCATGGAAGCCAACAGGGATATTTCTGAAAATAACCCTCATTTTAATGAGTTTGTTCATTAAAAGTTTAACAATTTTCTAGGAAATGTAGACAGAATTTCATGCACAGCAGGAAAATCACATATAATGACAAATTAGAGGATGGAAATTAGAGTGACATAAGCCTAACGTCAGTAACAGACATGTTTTTGACCAAAAACAGAAAAAGGCATTTAAAGTGTACTGTAACATATGAAGACTAAATTAGTACTGGTTTCAGTGTCTCCACCTCTAATCACTGTGAATTTGACATCATCACATGAATGGCAAAATTGTTGCATGTTGCAGAAAACCAACAAACAAAGAAGAGGATGTCCACAGACAGTTACTGAAAGGGAACACACTTATCCCAGTTATACTTTCCTCTCTGTGTTTTTGGCCAATAATTATGATTGATTGTGTCCAAAATATCATAACCTACTTTACATAAGAGCTTGACATAGCTTCAGGAACACAGCTGTCCCGCACACATTTAGGGGACAAAGATCTGAAATGAAAGCCTGATTAAAACACATCCCTACACAATAACACTTGCACTGCACTGGGGCCTACCCATATTCAGTTTTCAATTATCCATTGATAATTGCATATGAGCACCCCATTGGGGTTGAGTCTCTGGCCACTTGATGAATTAAGTTCAATATTCAGTCAACTTTTAGCAAGTGGTTTGGTCCACCTACTGTTAGAGCAGTGTGTGTGTGTGTGTGTATATGTGTGTGTGTGTGTGTGTGTGTGTGTGTGTGTGTGTGTGTGTGCGTGTGGACTGGAAAATAAAACCAGTGAGTGAGCTAAAAGTGGCTAAAATCTGCATAAAGCTGCGCAGATGAGTGTTACAGCACTACACTATGACACATAATCAAGACATTTTATTTTATGTAAACACCATGATTGTGTAGCTCAGTGCAGAGTCAAATGTGTCTCAAAGCTTAAAGGATGTAAGCAACAAGGGAAGAAATTTTGTTTTCATTTAGATGTTTCAGTGTCCAGACAGTGGTGCACTCACATTAGCACCAATCTCTCTGCATATGCTGTCCCTCTTACAATTCCTTCTATTGAAAACAATGCAACTCCATGCAACAATCCAGCACTGGCAGACTCACAGGTCAGAGTCTGAACATGTCATTATTTTAGCAGTGTGTCAATACCTCCGTTTTTCTAATATTACACAATCAGATCACAAACTGCAGCAGCATTCTCAGATTTCTGGTTTCTGGTTGATGATGGCTCAACTATATATATCCACATTCAATCTGTGCTATCACATCCTTTCACTGGGCTGACTGCCGGGCAAGGTCCATCATTGTGCTTTACCTGCTGTGTGCTGTTAAAAGACATATAGGGAATTGGCAGTAAGTGCAAGGACAAGGACAGTAAAAACAAAGCAATACAAAATGTTTAGGAAGTTGTTTTTTTGTTTTTTCTACAATCCTGCCCATATTATTTCCTTCAGTTGTTTTTCCTCCAGGGAGTATATTTTGCCCTGTTACTTTCAGGTTTCACAGCAGCTTAACCACCTCTAATCTAACTTAACGTTACCATTTGGGGGTTGGATTTTGGGGATGGTATAATCTAAATGCTTTCTGAGAGGCCTAATTCAGGACAAGAAAGGAACATTAACAAGAGAAGAGATTCTCTTCGTTGCTAAAGCACAGAGCCCAGGCTCGGACAGAAATTCACAATGCCAGGGTCATCTGTGAACTGATCATAGGAGCTATACATAGCCTTTTTCAGTGGTGGATTATTCAGAGCCATGTTCCAGTTTTTTCCAAGTCAATATGCTTGTACTTGTTGAATCACAAATAAAAATGAACACTGAGCCTTTCCGTGAAATACAATTTAGATGCAATTCCATGCTCTGATTGCACTAGCTCCACGCTGAAATGTCAAATGTCATTTGTCAGGTATAATCATAATCAGGATTCGAATTACTGGGGGATTGGGGGGGTAAAACATGGACACCCCCCCAAAAAAACAAAAAAAAAACAACAGTCCGGGGGGGTTGCAACGTGCAACGAGGCTTACCTGTAATTATAACTATTACAATACATTTCTCATATTCATGCTTGGAAGAGTCTTGTGATACGATTTGAGACACCCCTAAAGTGGGCCGTACCATTTCCTTGACTCTTGTTTACTTTTCTTACTAGCGTCAGCGGCTGGCGTTGCGTCTATGCCCTCGTGCGACAATGATGGTAAATGTAAGTTTCAGTAGCAAACTATTCAGTTGGTTTAATACACTTTACTGTCTGACTGTATCTACGGATGAACGCTGACGTTTCCTTGTTTCTAACTTTTGCCTCAAGTTACAGTTTTGCTAACTAATGTTAGATAGCTGATAGTGCCCATTCAATTAAAGTGTTAGCCTGTCATTTCATTAGCAATATCTAATGTTGACAAACACTGGTACTCAGTCATGAGCAGGGAGACAGTGGGGGATTAGTTGTTGTAGAGATATGTTTTGACATCAATATAGAGTTTATTTTTCGTTTTGATAGTCTTTTTTGTGGCTGTGGTGGCTTAGTTAGTCTTTTATATTTTTGGTATTATGTGTTTAAAGAAACACCCACTTTGATGTCACTCAGGAATTCAGGAGTTTTATCTGGTTTGGTAATTGAACAAATTATTATTATTATTAAATTTTAATTATTAAAATACATGTGTGATGAAGGCTTTGTATTAGCAGTGGTGGAAAGTAATTAAGTTAATTTAAACTTTTTTGCCTTTTTACATCTTACAAAAAGCGTGTTTAATTGGGGTCACATTTCAGATGCCTGAGTTGTTAATAGTCCACCAAATAGTGATTTTTCCCTCTAAACTTCTCATATGGTTTCATTCTCATTTCCATGTTGAAATGATCAACTATCTCACCAAAAGTCAAAGATTATAGAGTACAAGTCAGAGAACAGATCTGTGAACCAGAACTTAGTTTTTTCTTCTTTCCTCTCTGATTAATCATCTGGTTACCCCTAAGATTTATCTGGTGACCCTGTTTTTGAGATGGTATTTTCAGCAGTTAATGACACGAACAGGAAATCTCACAACAGGCTCCGTGCAAAGATTCTGTCCTTTCTTCTTTTTGTGGACATCAATGGACCAACTTTGGAGATCTTTGGAGAACATCATGGGTGACCGGGAAGAAAGACCAGGAGGGTTCAACCCAAATCTCTGTGGTCAGTTTTCTAAGGTAAGACTGATTTGATAGAATTTGCATTATGCTACTTTAAAGACTGAAACATTACCCAAGCTACTCCTTAAAGGCATAGACCACACAACAATCAAACTTTGTCTGTTTTCTTTTTTCCCCCCTTGAAAATAGTCAAATAGAAAAAAATAAACGAATACCCTACAGGACCTTTTGCATAGAATTCATATGTGTCTCATTTCTGAATTAATGGAGAAGATAGAATTCACTCCAGCTTAGGCTTTGAGCCAACAGACTGAGTCCTATCTTTTCCATTCATTTTGGTATTGGGAGCAGTAAAGGACCCTATATGGGATGTTGGGTGAGATGATGTGGAATGTTTAAAGTATTGTGGTCTATGCCTTTAATATTAGTCAGGCGACAGCCTAGATGCTTTATGGTGATAACACATCTGCCCACCTTTTTGTTGGGTTGATGGTGTTTTTGGTTTTGCTACAGCATTGTGTGAGTCTGTATTTGATTGGAAATGATGGTCTGCTGTTGTTGTTTGTGTGTGGGTCTGATGTGCCGGCAGTTTTGCTCTTGAATGCTTTGTTGGTGAGCCCTATCTACAAAAGTTGTTGTGTGATACATGCTTCATGAGCTGGTGTTATGGATTTGATTCATCATCATCATCTACAGACTGTACTGACAATAAGTTAAACAAGCATGGTACTGTAAGCATTGTAAGACTTCAGTTCACTGAAGCACGCGCCTGCGCTGTACTGGGAAAAAAAGTTGACCTCCCCTAATCACTGTATAGTTCGCACTCTGGGTATAATGCTGAACATTACGTAAACGTAGCCATACGTAATTGATTATTTGATTGTATCTACTGACAAGCCAACATATAGAATGTCTTCACCTACAGTGTTGAGATTAAAACAGTATAGATGCCAAGTCTTTTTTCAGTAATCTAATATTATTCTTGCACATCATATACACTTGCTACTCTTATTCTGCATTCATATTCTCATATGTTACCTATAAAACAACTAACTGAAGTGTGTTAATGATGTTGGACAGTGTTATTAGATCCACTGATGATCCCTTCCTCTTTTCACGCATCACTCTATGGGTGCATTTGGTCCCTTCCACCCCTTTCCTCAACCACCTATTCACTCCAGGTCTCTATATCTCACACAGCTAATGTGACATTTATCTGTAATTAGACTCTTACATATTTTAATAGAAAATGATATCCCTTAAGGTCCCCCCTGTCATTTGCATGGGCAGCTCTGATGATAATCAGGTCCTAGAAAAAACATTCTCAATGACATGGGCTGTCATCCCAAATTAGCGGGCGCAAAATCCTTATCAGGGGAGTGACCTTCCAGAGCACTGCTCAAACTTGGGCAGCATGTGGGAAGAGAATGGTCTATGTGTCTGCACAGATACATTAGTATATCATATGACCTCTGTGGAGCTTACTATATTAGATATTTATTAAGACCACTGAAGCCAAAGTTTGTGGTGTTGTTGCAATGTACTATATTAGATTGTACAGAGAACCATATATATATATTAGCAAATTATTAGGGACACCTCTGTATTTTTTGCCGAGATGGTCAAGCTTCCAACCAACAACACTTTTCAGTCTGATGCACCAAGACTAAGGCTCACATTTTAGTCATGACCTCTTTTATTGGTTCTCTTTCCTCTTGTAAAATTACACAGCAGCCAGTCTCTCTTTGTTGATATGATGTCCATGAATATTCTATGTGAACTAGTGGTTAGCTCAATCTGCTCATTCCATAAAGATATTCCTGTGAGGGTTCCCGTTTAATGAAAAACTCTTTGTGAACTACACTAGTTGATTATGAGTGATCATGTGGGCATGTGGCGTGCTGTGATGAAAAACAGGAACGTGAAATTTTGAAACTGAATAGTACAGCCAAGTATGTTGTGCTGTGCTGTTCAGTCAATTGGGAAACAGAGTGATGTTCATCCAAACGTGTTACGTATATATTAATTAGGTTTTCAGTGCGCAGTTCATCATAGCCACCTGGTCTCAGTTTATTTTCCCCACATGCAGACAAAGTATTATCTTATCTTGGACTTGTCTATTTTTTACTCACTTGCAAAAGATCCCATGAAAAGAGCCGATTCCAACAATGAATTGATGACCATTAACAAGTGTTTCTTGATTCCAGCTAAGAATCCAGCTAATTTATGTTATGCTCTCAACCCCGCCGCCTCTACTGTGGTGGTAGAGCAGATTTACGTTGACTGTGGAAAAACTGATGTTCAGTTAATCGTGGTCAGTAGCCCCCTCCCTGATGGTAGTTTGTGTGAATGTGGAAGTTGTTCAGTCTCAAAGCACTAGTCTGAAACTAAGGCTATGGGGAATAAACAACACTGTAAGAGATTTGCAGGGTAGCACTGGTCCACAGTTGGTCTGTTGTCAGAAAGCTGCTGAGGCTGGGATCAATGACGAAAGATCTAAAAATGATTTAGGAAAGTAAAACCGATTTTATCAAGTGAAGGCTTTAGGCTCTACTTTCTTTTTTTTCCACAATCTGTTTGTAATTGGATCAGCTGCTAACAACACAACCCAGAAAAGACGTCCAGCTGGCAACTTTTTGTTGAAAAGTTAACCTTTTGTAGACCATTATGACATTTGATGACTATCTTGTTGACATATATCTGGTTCTACAGGATCTGCTGCACAGATTTCTTGGCAAAAGCCTTAAAAAGTGAAATCCTTTACATACATTAGTATTATACAAAAGCTTACAAGTGAGGTGCTACCCCAGTACCCCGGTGTGTACATCCACAGACAATCCAGATTTGTCTGTAGTTGAAATTCTTAATTAGGTTACAGAATATGTGTCAAAGAAAATTAGGCAGACTCCAGGCTATTAGAGCAATGGTTCTCACAGAGTCTCTTGTGTACAAACAGATATAGTTGCAATGATATGAATATAATGATTTGTACTGAACTGTCTGATCCCAGCATTAAAACAGGGATTTGTATAGGTATTAATAAAAATCGGCCTATACAATCTTTTAAAGAGACCTTACTGTATACGTGACCACATCTATTTTATTTATCCTTTTACAACAAAGTGCTGCTTCTTCGTCCCCTTATCTTCAATCTCTCTTTCTCCATATCAGGGGAGCTCTTTGCTCAGGAATGATATTAGATGAGTAAGGTGGTCGAGTGTGGCAGATTGGGAGTAAAATGTGAGACAAAGCAATTGCATTTCATATTGAATTGGGAATAAGGGACAACATGGACTCCCCCTACACACCTCTCATCGTTTGGACTTCCTACAGAGGCCAATGAAAGTCCTGAGGAAATTGAAAGCCCTTATCAGTCAGTCTGATAACCCTACAAGTTATGGAGCCTGTCAGTCTTTCAACACTCAACTCGGACATTTTTTCTTTTTTTTTTATGCAGTTGGCTGTGATTAAGATATAAATATGCAAAAGTAACAAACACACGACATGATACGGCTACACAGTGAATGTGATGAGGAAGTATTCTTTGACCTATACCACTCAATTACATCATGATGAGTGCTCTACATGAGCAAAACCGTTGCACCGTAATGGCGACAAAGTAGCGGTCAGTCAACATGTGTACCTTTTTGCCTTGTCATAGCCAAACTACCTGAATATATCTGTCAAAGAATCAAAGCTTTTTTGAGAGAGGGACTTTTGGTTTTAAATAAGCAGTGACACAACACAATATTAATATCATTAAAGGAAAATAAGTATAAAGAGCATAGGGTCAGTACACATGGTGCCAGTCAGTATGCTTTATTATTAGTATGTGTCTTAAACAAGACTGGAATAATTAAAAAAATTTATATTAATACATATCAGGTTGAAACCGTTTTATAATTGAACACTAAATTAGGGTTAAATTATGCAGATGTAAATCTGGTGGGCTACAACTATAACCATCACAGTGCAACTAAAACAGAGAGAAAAATCAGTGCCCTTCATGAAGGGACCCTTTAACATTGTGTGTTGCAAAAATTAGACTTTAACTTCCCATGATTTAAACCTCCTGCTTCTCACCCCTGTTGCTGTGTTGCTTCCTGATGTCTGATGTGATCCAGTCGTATTTCCCACAGCACAGAGTCTGTGAGGCTGTTTTTTCTGGATCACATCTGTCACTAGTGATGAGAGACTGAGAGAGAGAGAGAGAGAGAGAGACAGAGAGAGCTCCTCAGTGCAACATCTGCCATTACATTGGGAATTCCCTCTCATGCACTTTCCAGTGCAGAGCAAAGCATGTATGGGCTCTGCGGTCTGTGGTGTAGGCTTTCTAGTTCTCTCTGCTCTCTCTGAGATAGAGGTTGTGCATTTTCTTCATTTCTGAGTGGACCCTGAGGAAAGAAAGAAGCTGAGGGAGACAGAGGGCAGTGGCTGAAATCGCTGTCATGGTAAAATTTTCACGCCTCTGCGTCAGACGACTGGCACCAAAACCATTACACTTTATTGGGAGGCCTGTAGCAAAAGTGATTATATGAAGGATATGTGACACATAGTTTCAATTCAGTTATAATAACCTCTTTCAAATGATAAAATATTAAGTGGAGGAGTTGTTATGCATTGTGAAAGTTTGTAAAATTCACAATAATATCGAAGGAACACTGTAAATGCAAATGTAAATTACAGTTTGGAGGACATATTTTATTTTCATATTAATATTTTCCGCATTCTAAGAGAAGCCTGAGAATGTCTCACATTGACAGGTACAATGCTCATACCAAGGAGGTTTTCAGAAAATTAGTAAAATGGTCAACAGCCTTGAGGTTGTTCTTCTTCATACCTTCCCACAAACAATTTCAGCACTAGTTTCTTCAGTTGTTCATAAAATGTGTTTTGTTTAGAATTCTTCCATGTGCACTCAGCTTGATTGCCTTTCCTTTAATATGCCAGCTCATTTAATCAGAGAGCACATTTTGTAATGAAACTTTCTTTGAATCTAAGAGGAGCAACTGCAACTCCAGAGAGGCCACGTGAGGACTTCCAAATGTTTCAATAGACAACCAATGTATTATTTATCAAATGGGAATAAAGCCAGACTGGATTCTCTGAAAAATGAAACCCTTGTGATCTGACAGTGGAAACGATATCATATCTAAATTATCCATTGAAAGGGCCTAAGGTCACAATAAGAACAAGTGTGGTAATGTTTTGAGAGTAGGGTCAAAAAGAAAGTTAAAAGAAGTAATTAAAGCATATTTCTGCCGCAATCAAACAAGCCTACTACAGTACATTACTCATCCAAAAGAAGTCTTCCAACCTCTGCATGGTGTTTAAATCTCTTTTGATGCTTTAACAAAACTCTGTGGAAGCTTCTGAGCCAATATTCACTTTCATCTGTGAGCGAATGCTGCCCGTCTCCTTGCAGGTTTTACATCTAAAGCTGAAGAATGTGTCAAAGCCTTACATTTACTGGAATCAGCCTTAGCAAAAGTTGCAATACAGGCCAGCTCTGCGTTAATGCTCAGTCTATTGTTGCCTTTACAGTGCAAAATCAGAAGGGAGATTAAACCCAAAAGATGAGCTCAAGTTAAAAACATTACTACCAAAATTCAGCTGAACAAAAACTGTTCCAAAATATATATGGTAGAACTCAACATGTGCCTTGGTGGAGCAACTGCTGTAGCAAAACTACATTGGAAAAGAATGAGCACTTGTTGGATGTTACCCCAGCAGAATGAGATATGGTTGAGGACATTGTCATGCTGAAAGCAATGATGACAAACAAGACGTGACCTATAGCTACACAGTTACACTGGCTGAGCACACAGAGCGCTATGAGCATGAGTGAATCCTGCTGAAGACAAGGAAACAGGAAATACAACAACCAGAAAGATGTTTGGCCTATTGGCTTGAGTATGGTTGACTGAACTGGGAAAATGTGAGTCTGCCAAGGCTACCTGGGTAAGGTGGTCCAGTAAGGAAAAGTATAGAACAGGATAGAGTTACAGCTATCGATCACTATCTGTCACCCCACTACTAAAAAGGAACTCATGCGTTAAATAGGTATGTTGTGTTATTATCACTCATTTTGGAAGAAAAAAAAAAATTTCTCTGCAGTTGTAGCGCCCTTGACAGATTTGATAAAAGCCCAGGCTTAGTGCGTCTGGAACCCTTTTCTGACAAATGTCAAAAGGTGTTTGAAAATGTGCAGACACTCTTGTGTGCTGCTGTGGTGCTGGCTGCTCCATGAGTACAGGAACAATTTTCACAGCAGGTGGATACTTCAGAGTGGGAGCAGGTGCCGTCCTGTTACAGGGAGATTATTGGAGGTTGGGTGGGTGGATGGGGTGATAGACCTGTCACCTTCTACTCTAAATTTAAAATCCACCAGCTCAATTACTGTTAGAAAGACGCAACGAGATTAATACGGGCTCTGCAGCACTTTAACTGTATAAATGTGGTGAGGTGTGTCGACTGAAAACATCACACACTTCTCGCATTTTACTGGTATTTGCAAAATTCAACCGTGACCACATTTTAACCCAGCCCACAATCCCTAGGAATTACATTTATACTGGATAAATCTGCACCTGACAATTTCATCCAAAGCCATCATTCATAGCAAGAGGTCTGGTTTTCATGCAGGAGACCAGAGTTCCAGAGTCTGTTCACAGACCTGGAATATTTCTTTTTATTATTGTTTTTTTTTTATTTAGGGAGAATTTTATGCTTTCATTAGATAACAATAGTAGAGAGATAACAGGAAACAAAGGAGATGGTTGGAACAAAGGTCCCTGGCTGGATTTGAAGTGACTGCCCTCCATATTTGGCGTCTTAACCCCTAAACCAACGGGGCTGTCCTGCAATTAACGTTGCCTTTTTGTTGACAGAAACCACAGTCTTTCCATAATCCTAATCCTGTTTTAGCTGCTTTACCATAACCAACCCTTATATTATAGGCTATACATTATACGTATTGAAAGTATTTCTCATATATCGACTTGCATTCTGCCAATTTGGACACTTTTTTGACTGGTGATTTATTTGCTTTGAGCTTTCATGTTCCTGGGTCCTGTTGGACTCAGGTCAGGTTGGGTATCCACCCTCCATTCAACATGCGTGTATCACCCATCACTGTAAGTGAAGCAGTGGGAGATTTGGAAGAGTTACTTATACTATATGATTTCTCCATCTCAAAAATATTGAGTGACTTTTCATGTAACCTTCATACTATCACCTCCAACCGCTTTATCCTCTCCATCCTCCCTTACTCGCCTCTCAGAAGCCTTGTTGACCTTATTATAAATATTTTGACCTTTTCACCAGCTGGCTTCTCAGGTTGTGGACAAGGGCACATTACAGGTAAGTGATCAGTTGAACAGAATGGCTGACAAGCGCTCAGATGGACAGGACAGTGGGTGGTAGAGTGCTGGGGGCAGGGCTCAGGCTGGGAAGGCTCCTGAATGTCAAAGATGAGCGCAGCGATGAGGAAGAAATAAGGGGAGGAACACAGAAGAGTCAAGGCACCCTGGCATGCTGTTCACTGTCCAGATGACCCCTTTCACTTTTTCCCGGCAGAAGGATGTGCCTGCCAGCGACTCAGTCCATCATGTTGACTCCAACAGCTGAGCAACATCTGTTCATTAGACTTGACAGATGAAAGAGAGGCACGTGAAGATGGGATGAGGAGGATGGGGGCACATCCCAGATAATATATCTCTCATATAATTATGAGGAGCTCATGTAATATAGCAGCCCTGGTATGCTGTTGTGTTCCCCGTCTCTTGTACATGTGATCTGCACATCAGGCTGCGCCGATAGGTAGCAAGAGAGGGAATTGTAAGTGGTAATGGAGGCATTTGCTTCATCCGTCACGCTTCTCTCAGCTCTATTGTGCTGTGCTGAAGGTCTTTCTCTCCATTACCATTGTTTTGTTGCTTTTTTCCCTCAACCTTTGAAATGTCACGGGGAAATGGGCACAAAGCATTGACATGGATGAGAACCGATAAATAATGCAGCATTACATCACCCTCCCCTTCTCCTCCTGCCCCTCATACACCTCCTTTCACCTGCGCTCGCGTGTTTTTACGGGAGAAGACGATAGAGGGCAGGCACCCAAGGGACACCAGGGCTAGAAACACCTCAGTGCACATTACATACACATTCACAAACAAAAACACATGCATCCTGTGCAGATTTCTATGTAGAACTCATTTTAATATTTAATAAAATGCTGCAATACACTACCTAGCAAGGAAAATACTTTCCTTGACCACTCAAAGAACATATAGACAAATTGAGCTAATAAAATGAAGTCAAACCTGAAAATGCAAATATAACCTTAACACATTTGTTGATGCTTCTTTACTACCATATATATGCTTTATTGAAGATGCTTGTGCAGACATGCATCAGGATACAGGTAGCAAGAGTGGCCACGAATGGAATGAATTTGATCTTATCACCCAGGGAAGCAGGTCACACCACACAGGACTTTGACAAATACTGTTGCTGAGAAAAGGGGTCGGAAAGAAAGGTCAGCGAGTGCAGGACTGAGACAGAAAAGAGAATTAAGTCATCACTATAGCTATCTGAAGTTCAAACACAACACTCTGTCCACTCCGCTCCAGCCTTATCTCCCCCGCAACAGCAATGCTGGAGGGTCTCTGCGTGTTAGCTTTTTTCCTGCAGGTGATAGGCATTGCTGACACATTTTAAAAGTGTTTTCCGTGTGTTCTTGGCATTTGATGAGGATGGATAAGGCTCTATCTTGGAAAAAAACAAAAACAAAACAAAACTTGGTACAATCAAACATAATAAAAGGGTTCCTTTATGCTTAACATGATTCAAGTAAAAAGGGAACCACCTGTTTATATCTGCAATCTTTTCTTTTTTCCACTTCAGCCACAAATATAAGTCAAAATGGTTACACCATTTTATTTTAGGGAATTAGGATTCACATCTCCCATCTCTTAGACTAGTCTGAAGGCCTATTTTTAAAGTTAATTATCACTGTGCTGATGTTCCAAACCATTGCACTGCCTATTATTTTAGAAGGGGATGTACTTTGACACACTACTGAGGTTTCTGTTGATCTAAGAAATAATAATTTATTGATTCTGAGATAATTTTGTCATTATCTACTGGTGTTGGTACAGCCCAATGTTTATCTCTCTGGTTGCAGCGTGGGTTGTGCTTCCACAACCGAAGTCCATATCAAGAGCTTTTGCCATACCCTAACCTATTGTGCAATAGTTCTTATCTTATTGAACCTTATATTTTGGCAACTAGTTTGACAAAAGGTTCAGTGATATAACTGTTCTTCCATTATCTAGATTTAGTTTGATGTTCCATGTTTTTATGGAGAAACACTTAGTGCTCTTGCAGTGACTGTTCCTCATGGCAAGTCTACAAGTTTGACTTTAAGCACAGAACAAACCAATGGTGACTGATGGCCTCTAACCACTATTACTGCCCACTTGATCACCTGCATCATCTCATTTTGTCATTGCAAAACTGTGGGGATACATGAAGAAACGCACCTGTCAGCACAGCTTCTCCTTGCAGGCTTTACTCATACGGCCATGCTTCACACATCAGAAACACAACCCCTTGCCTTGCAAAAATTCTATTTTCTCCTTGAGTAGTTTGCTTCTCATCTTTCTACATGACTCTAAGTGAGGCTGTCCTTTACAAAACAGACAGTTATTTCAGGACATTGAACATTTTGCACACTTGGATAAGAGTCCTTTCCCTCACAGTCTGTGTGCAGAGCACTTCACACCATGTTGGCATTTTTTTTTGTGATTTGAGCTTGGCATACATTGCCATGTGTCATGGTCAATTGATGAATAACATCTTTAAAGTTGGCATATACCTGTTTTGATGCCACTGGATCCAGTATGAGGTATCCAGTAGGATTTTGGCCTTGCTGCTTTTTGGAAGAAGTTAAAACTTGGGTTAGGTCCAACATAGGGAAAGTAAAAAAAAAAAGAAAATGTTGTGTTCAGTATAGTTTTGCTGATGCATAGGAAAATACAGGCTCCATACACCTCTGGAATTGGCAGATTCACTGCTTTTGAATGGTGAGTCATCAGTTTCAGTATATAGTATGGAAAACATTCTGCTCACTGTCCTGCCACCTGCAGAAGTTCTATGACGACTCTGCCATTGTTGGATGTATCAGCAGAGGTCAGGAGGCCAGGAGGCCGAGTACAGGACTGTTGTGGACAGGTTTGTGGAGTGCTGCAGATGCTCTAAAACTCGGTGGTCGCGAGTGTTTACGCTGTAGTGTGCTGGGGCAGTGGGCTGAAGGCAACTGACACTAACAGACTCAACAAGCTCATCAGGAAAACTGGTTCTGTCCTGAGAGTGGAAACTGGAGTCGTTAGTGGAGGTGTCAGAGTGGAGGATACTGAGGAACCTGCTCAGTATCATGGACAACGCCTCTCACCCCACATTCAGTCATAGAATGAGACCACCAAGGAGCTCCACATAACGCCACAGGAAGTCTTTCCTACCTGTGGCTATCAGACTTTATAACTCCTCCCCCTTCTGCAGGAAGAAAAGGGAGGAGGTGGACTGAAACTACAACAACAACATCAACGACAACAGTAATATCAATGTCACTTTCTCCTCACTTAAACATCCGTATCTTTATTCTCATTAATGCGCAATATCTGGTTTTTACACCTCAGTACACTTTATATTTATATCTTATGTATATATTTTTTTCATATATATTAATATATTAGACTTATTTTTAGCTTTATATTGTTACTCTTGTTTTTGCCACTGTAATTTGGAGCAACCTGGCAGAATTTCCTTCCGAGATAAATAAAGTTTTAACTTATCTTGTTTTATCTTTATCTTAAACTGTTGACAGAAATTGCTACTGTGCAAAAGAAAAAAAATGATCAGAAATCTCAGAAGCAAGACATGACAAGATCCTTGGCCAGAGTAGGACATATGGAACTGCAACATGCTGTGGCCAGAGTAAGTGCTTGCCAAGGTGGCAACCTAAAAAACTGCTTGTTGACACTTGTTGAGGGAAGCTGTCTTCTCTGCAGGTTCCAAACTAAAGCCCTGGTTAGGGAGGAGTTTGGAAAGGCAATGGAAGATGGCTCAGTCAGCTATAAGATATCCTGGAAACCTTTCAACAATTCAAGGAAGTGAAGGCAGGACAGCAACCAGGCTCAGTCTCAGTAAGATTGGAAAAATGCTAACATCAACTAAGGATATTGTCTGAAAATGAAAGGACTTTTGAGGAACTGCTAAGCTCCATAAAATGCTCTCTGGGCAAGAGGCAGACCTGCAATATTTGGCGGTGGGGATGGTGGCATTCACAGTCTGAGTTTAAAGATTCATAAGCAACCCACTCAAAACACCCAGTGTGGTACTCAAATCAAGAATCCACTCTATGTTTGCTGCTCTTACAAAGACCTCCTTGTGAAGTAGCATCAATTATGTAAACTGGTGAACTGGATATTTACAGTAAATAAGTTGGCAGGAAGGGTGAAAATGAGTGGAGAGTTCAACATCAGATTGGAAAGCTGCTCAAGTAGAGAGAGTTTTCGAGGCTTAAATTAGAGAATTAGAGAGGGACTTGTGATTTGGCAGTTTTACAAGTATGTATGTTTGTATATACTGTATATATATATATATATAAATATATATATGTACACATATTTACAGTATATGACATCCTATGTCTGTTGCATGAAAAGAGCAAACCTATTAAAAATTCTTCACTATGAAACACTTTCATTATCTAATAATGATTACTATGCCGGCCTTCATTTGTGTTCCCTTATGTTGCCAGACAAACTCTCGGCAAAGTAAAAAAGAAGAAGCTCTTACTTCCTTTGATGACTGCTTTTCTCTCCCTGTCTCACAAAACTCCATTCTTACTCAAAGCTTCTTTCAATGTTTTTTTTCCTTTACTTTCAAAATTGTAACAGCCTTTACTTCTGTGCGACTTTGTACAGCAACAGTTGTGTGAAAGCCCCCTACACATTTGCAAAACCTGAGCTGCAGCATGTCTCTCCTAGAAAGCCCGAAGGCGCTGCCCCAAAATAAGAGAAACAAAGCAATTGAGACAGAGAAGGGGGGGTGGGGGCGAGGAAGGCACAGATTATGCATTGGCATTTGTTACCCTAGGAGGCACTGTTGTTCCTAAATTGAGGAGAGCTGGGTTGCAGTCACTGCCAACTTATCATGCCAGCTCTCTTGAGTATGAAGACAGACTAAACTCAAGATACAGAACAGACATATCTGAAATATGGCACATTTCTCATGACAGGAATGACCCAATTCTGTTACACCCAAGAGCTAAAATATAGTCCATGTTCATCAAACCACTGGTCCTTCCATACGTACATACATACATTAACCCACATACTGTACATATATCAAACCTTTGGACTACAACTCAAAGAACTGAATAAACAGTACTTTGAAACTACTTCAAAACAATATATGACAAAGTGGCACAGATGTTGGTATTGAAAATGTGGCACCACTTCAGTGCTGAAACATTCAGTAGGCCTACATCATGTGCAAATGCATATTTTTCCTGCTGTCAAAAAGAGTTGTTCTTTTTGTACAGTATGTGTTGAGATTATAATGTTAAAAAATTAGGCAACATACAAACCAGTACATGGCTGCAAACAGACCCCTAAATTGTAGTAACGCCAACATGCCATTGTAACATAAAATTTCATTGTTTGAGAATGGTAACTTGGAAGGTCACATTGGGGAAAAAGTGTTACATTCTGGGGCTTCGCACACATGCAGAGAGCAGAAAACTTCAGGTTGTATTTGCTGGTCTGTGGCATGACAGGAAAAAAAAAAAGAAAGTAAAACCTGCCCCTGTGTCAATGTGCCCTCTGTCCCCTAGAGCTCCTGTGCCATCACCGAGTGACAGGCCTTATTCTCACTGATCTGTGAGCATGAGCGACAGCCACTGATCCTGCCTGGAGTAGCGCCACTGCAGTTCCAGCAATGCCCAGAATTTTTTTTTTTTTAAACACAAAAGTCACTGAAGAGGTTAAATGTTTAGCTATGTACAGAGAGGAATCAGGCAGATCTGGTTAAGCACCCAAACAGGGCGGGGAATGTATCTTCTTCCAGGGCAAGATGCCAGCTGGAACATGGCTCACAATTACAGCCTTCTATCCATTTCACATTAGCTGGGCTTGGTTTCTGCTTTGAGCCGGGAATGAGCCTTGAACAGCTGGTTCATGAGGTGAGACATTTTTCAGGACACAGATAACACCTCATAATTGCAGGTTGGATTGTACATGGAGTTTGGCATGTAATTAGCTTCATTAATAAAGGTTTGCATCTTGTTATATGGAAATATTTAGGATTTCATCAAAATGTACAGTAATACTGTTTTTGTGACCATGAATTAACAGGTAGTGTGTTACATTAGTGGAGTCTGTATAGGATAATACTTTTATGAAGCCTATTAAATGCAAAATTACTTAGAATGCCAGTTTAAAAGTTCCAAACTATGATGTGGATAGTCATTTTAAAGGAGCTATTTGTAAGTTTTGCTGTTGGTACATAGCTAACATTAACATTAACAACTGTTTACTTAAAAGTGCTTTGACAATAAAGCAAAATCAATAACAGGCAAGATGCTCAGGAGGCAACATAACAGCTGAAAGCAGGATGGTAAGGACAAACATGAGGTAAAGTTAAAGAGAAAATACCTAAAACAAGAGGGTTGCTTTCCCCTTTTGCAGCTCTTGGCAAGTAAAGGAATAAGGTTTGATGCTGAACTTGCAACATTTCTTCTAGACTGGTAAGTAAATAGCAGTTAATACTAACATCTAACATGTAGGAATAGCAAAACTTACAAATAGCTCAAAGAATAGCTTTAGAGGAATTGAAGACTTTGTGTAGGTTTTCTGGTTCCAGTGACAAATGCCAAACTTAGATTACCACCTCACCTCTCAGTCATTAAGTGAAGTCTTCATTGTTAAAAAGATTTTATAATTTGAAGCCCTTGTTTAGCTGCTAGAACTCAAACGATGTCTTGGTCCACTGCCTGCTGCCATCTTCTTGATACACCTTACTGTCATACCCTCATGATCCTACTGGCAAGCAGTTTCCCCACATCTGAGCCAGGCAACATCAATGTTTGCTTTGCTGAGTTAACATGTGGCATTTTATGTCAGCTGGCACATGAAAGGAGATTGGCAGTAATACTAGTTTTTTACTAGTACAGTTTTAGGAATAGACTAATTTATGCCGAAAATATAGCTTGTACTTCACTTTAGTGTGTTTTTATGCGTTTCCCATAATTTCCCATCATCTCTGATTCCAACATTGGAAAAATTACCTGTGCTTGTGTTTGGTGTTATTGGAAAATAGTGACAGAGCAAAGTGATGCAAAAAACAGTGTAGAAGCCTTGAAGACAGCCTCTTAGCCTGTCTTCAATGCTGTCTTCAGTAATGCAATTGGCGACTTCTTTGGAAGCCATTTAGAGTCAGCTGACAGTATGTCAGTGGAGCCCCTCAGTGGAGCCCCTCAAATGCAAATCTTTTAGTACGCATAGTGAAGAATTTGCATGAGGGAATACAATGCAATACAGTAATTGCTTCAGTTTTACAGGAATGCAGAATGCTTTTTATTCAACAAAAACCCTACACTGACACTAAATACAACATTCCCCTGGTGTCCAAACTGGGGAAGAATTCAGTGCACCAGCTGTAAGGATGACAAGCCTGTTTTGTGGTGAGTTCAGTGCCTCAGGAAGCCAAGACAGAGAATGTGAGAAATGAATGGGAATGGTGGCAGGGACGGAAGGCTGTAGGTGCTAACACAGAATGTGCTATACCAACAGATGTGTATATTAATTCACTGGCACACTGTTTAATTGCCACATTGCCACTGTGCCACCATCTTGAAGAGATGAGTGATGAGAAACTGTCATTTAGAAATAGGTGATTAAAGATGTCATTAATCACAAAATGTGATCGATTTCAATTATGATGATTATGTGCATGTGAAAAAAATCATTTTTTTTTTTAAAGCACAGTACACAGAACACCACTAGTCGATTTCTCAATATAATGAACAGTTTTATACACTGCCATGTTCTACAGCCGTGAGTTCTACAGGTCTTACTGTTGTGTATCTATTATGCCCAATCAGTGTTTTTAAAAAGAGCCTCCTGAGTGTTCTTTGGACTAGTAAAATGATCAGTTGTATAACTAAAATCAGCGTAAAGCAGTAAAGCACCGGACAGTTGTGGTGAAGGGGGAGCTCAGCTGGGAGGCAAAGCTCTCGATTTACCAGTCGATCTTCGTTCCGACACTCACCCACGGTTCATGAGCTTTGGGTAGTGACCGAAAGAATGAGATCACAGATACAAGTGGCTGAAATGAGTGTTCTCCGCAGGGTGGCTTGACTCAGCCTCAGAGATAGGGTAAGGAGTAGAGCCACTGCTTCTTCGCATCGCAAGAACCCAGTTGAGGTAGTTCGATTCCCCAGGAGGAGCCAGAAAATGTTACTGGGAAGAGCGATGTCTGGAGTGCTTCACTTGACCTGCTGCCACCACAACCTGACCTCAGATAAGCGGCAAAAAATGGATGTATGGATTGATGGCTAACTGAAGTGAACAACAGTTAACAGTCAACAACAACTATTATATACTAACAATACATAAGAAAACATGCATAAACAAAAAGTATTTCAAACAAAAAAAAGGGAAAAACAGAAACGAAATCATGAGGCTTTGTTTAACCAACCTTTAGTATTTAGTACTATTCCACTCCAGGAGATCGAGCTCATGGATCTTTTTTACCGTTAAGAATTCTTGGGGTTTCAGACAGTGCCTAGTAGCTTTGTGACTGGATGGCTGAAAATGTTTGTGGCTCACACATAAAGAGATAAACTGGTGCGTTATTGTCCTCCTGACCAGCTGTGGCTAACTCTTTGGCAGTGTTTCTGCTGCTGCCCAGGCCTTTTCCTGCAGTGTCCCAAATTGTTGCATGTTCCACTGTGTGCGTATTCCACTAATGTGTGTATAATATCCTGCTGACAGTGTTCAAGACTGACTAATGCATTCCTGCCTGAGACAGCCAACGGGGAACACAAATGTCTTCACTGTTATGTGGGGAAGCTCTGGATAGGATGGACATGCAGACTGAGGTTGAAGGGGGTGTTCGCCCAGGGCACCATACAAGCTAGAACCGCCACTGGCATCATGGCTAATAAGCATATGATTAGCATAAAGTGAACCCTCTTTTAGCCAACAGCTAAAGGTAATAAAATCTTTTAGTCCACATCTGCAACCCCAACCACAGACACATCTGCTGTCTCCATGGCAGATACATGTATAATTATTCTCAAAACCTTTCACTCTTTCACTATAAGTGATGCAGGATGGATTCATTGTGTTCCCTCAGATTACTATGCAGATGCTGTATTTCCACGTGAAAGTGAGTGCTTTGTTTGGATCCCAATTGTGAGCTGAAACTTTACTGATATGAAATAACATGATGTTTAAATCTGCTGGTTAATAATATCAACCACATCACGTACACTGATTTGATGCAGGTCAATGTAACATAATAAATGGATTGCTTTCTCAGGGAGTTGTCGACATGGGAAATAGCACAGTGGTGTGGCCTGACAAGTCTTACAACATTTCAAGTAACTATAATGGACAGAATAAAAAATATCAACTTCAAATATTTCAATTGAATTTTTTGAATGGTGAGTACCATTTTTTTGAAATTCATTATCCAGAAGCTACATCTGTTGGCTGCTGTGAATTCTTTTGAATTACCCTGGTACAACATTATTGTGTCCCTAACAATCGAAATGAGCGAATCTACAGAGCTGTCTGGTGAAAGCAAGCGGATAAAAACACAACAACTAAAAAAAAACAACTATTCTCCTTGCGTGTTTGTGAATATTTCAAACTACTTGTCCCAGAATATGTTGGCTCTTGGAAAAGTCAAGGAGTGGAACATCTGCACAGCTTGAAAATATGAGATTCAATCCAACGATTCAAAACAGCCATCACTTCTTGGTTGGTCTTCCTGCTTTAAGTGTAATTCAAATGAATGTTTCATGAGTCGACCCATACATAGCAAAACAACTGCTGAGCACAGGCGGCTCAGCACTAGTCAACCTCGATGACTGTCAACATGCTGTTTAGGTCACCAGCTGAATATGTGAACACAATACTAAACAAAGAATGGATGTCACAGCCATTTGTTCTCTTAAAGAAACATGTAAACAGTAACAGAGATAGGAAGATGGCGACTTCTATGGTGAACTGAAGAGAGTAGAGAGAAAGGCTGAGGGGATGCTACACTCCTTTCACACAGGTATAGTCTTGCTTTGATCAGACAAAAACCAGTCAGTCTTTAGCATATCTAGTATTCCAATAGTAGTAGCAGTTGATCATTTAAAAACCAATTCATTTACAGCCGCTTTCTCTCTCTCTCTCGTTTTGTTTTACCTTGGAGGCATCCACATTTTAATCATCATTACCATGATCGTAATTACCATTCACATCATCATAATCCTAAAGACATTAAACAAGCTGCTGCTAATTCCTCATGACAAAGAGCCTGGGCGCATTCACTGACTGCACTCTGATGCTTTAAATTGCTTTCCAACCCCAAATGCTTGCTCAAGTCCCGAATGAGGTTGGCACGAAAACTGTCATACCTTTTACCCTGGCTATTACAATTCAGATGCAAAAAAAAAAGAAAAAAAAAGTAGTTATTTAATCAGTCATCAGTTTGACATACTCTAATTTGAAGAAAAATGTATAAGAGAGAACCACAGCACTACAAGTTTTGTGCCAAATAAGCAAAAATGTCAATGTGTTTGACAAATTTAACATAATTTGAATTTGCAAAACAGGTCTCTGCATTATGATTCCGTTTTTTTTTTTTTATGTTGATGGCGGTCAGCTTCAACTCGAAATGAAACTTTGACTCAATTGTATTTTAAAATGGTGGACAGGGATCTAACTAATAGGTTGTTCAGCAGTTTTTTTGATTGGCAGTCAACATATTGAGAGCTTAACCTCTCCCTAACTTTCATTCCAAAAAAGTGATCAAACTGTAATTAAGGCAGGTTGCTGTAGCCCTGTTGTCTAGTGTAAGGGCAAAACTAAAGCTGTACACTATAATAGGCTACCATCTTACATTTAGCAACCCAGGAAAAGGAACTGTAGGAGCAGCCAAGTTATTTTTCTATCACTGTTTCGCTCTCTCTCACACAGAGATGCGTGTACACATACACACACACACACACACACACACACACACACACACACACACACACACACACACACACACACAAACACACAGCCACACTCTGTCAGGATGTTACTTATTTTGTAATTCAAATTAAGGATGAGTTTGCACTCCCCAGGCTCTATATATCACAGTAGCTGTGGTACCACAGTGTCCATCAGTTCCCTTGCATCCTGAACCACAAACCATAATTTACAACTGGGATGAAGACATGCTGTATCTGCAGAGATCTTGAAGCACTTCTGAGGATAGAGTTAGGATACTCTGTAGCTTTGTTTTAACACATGCCTCTAGTAATTAAAAAGTCATGTACTAAATCTTCTGTTTAGAAAAGAGCATCATAACTGCACAAACTGTTGGGGTGACATAGAAAACACAGTCTCAAATGAGGAAAAATATATGAAATGATAACACTCAACTTTGATTAAAATCTTGTGGCTCATGGCCCAAATACTGTACAGATCTTTAGTAGTGTGTGGGCCCAGTGCTAAATGTTGGGTTAAGGAAACAGGGAAAGGGTTAGGTGTCACTTCAATGGTCATGTCTGTTACCACTACAAGGATAAAAGGGTAATATTGAACATATACACCACAGTTGCACTTAACTGGCAACTTTTGGAAAACTAGTAAGTAAGCTGTGATTTTGTGTTTGTTTGCATCTGCTGCAAAGGATTTTCACATGTGAAAAAAAGAAAAGACAAAACGAAAGAAACATCTATATCTATATGGTGAGTTTGGTGCAAACTAAACAGCAACCACATTTCATTTGTGTGATAATGAATTATGGCGTTTGCCTGTTTGTGTGGAAGTCTGATGTTTTCAGGTTGCTGTTTTCGTCTGTTGCTCGCAGCTATGCTTGTTTAAGTTGCCTGTGAGTAACACAAATATGTTAGCTGTGCTAGCAACAAACGGTAGTTTTGTAGGCACGTGTTTGCAGACAGATCGTCCTTGTAGTGTTGTAGGCTGCTGTGTCTATTTTATGTTTATGTTATTCCCATGTAAGAAAGACTTGGTACTGAGACAGTGCACCTGCCTGTCATTGTCTATCAGTGCTGGCGCTGAAACGTTTGTCAATCGTTGCACGTAGAGCGCCGCGTGCTGTCCTCGCTGCTGAAACATTTGAATGTGACAGGTTGTTGTTGTTTTTGTTTGTTTGTTTTTTTTGTTTTGTTTTTCAGAACAAACTTGTCTGACAAAGTGGCTTCACTGCATGTATTCGAAGACATAGGCTTGCCTGGCTCAATAAGTGACAATTTGTGTTTATGGATGAGAATGGATTGGATAGGATGTATCAGCTATTTTCCAGTATCAGAAGGGCCCCTCAGGAATTCTCCACCCTTCTGTGCTGAGAGTCTAGCTCCGCTCCTGCTGACATGTCACAACAGGTTGTTCAATTCAGTAAAAGTGCTGATATGCCTTGGTTTAACTGTTGCTGCTGAGGCTAGAAAGTCAGAATCAGTCCATTTAATGCATTGCATCTCCTAAAAAAAAAAACAGACAGAACAACATGACAGAGAGAAATGAAAGAATGTTTTCTCTGAGCGGTGTTGTTGTGAAACATGCAATCACTCCCACTGTCATGGAGCAGGCGAGGTGCTACAGGGTCTGCAACCAGCGCCTGTGGGATGCTGAGGAGACATCACTCCAAACTAAATGTGGCAGCTCACATAGATGTTGATTTATGGTGCCCCTCTTGCCCTCTGCACCCCTATCTGTCTTCACCATCAGGCTGCATTTGCAAAGTTTGTACTCAGTATGAAGTGCCAACCACCCATACAGTCTTTTTCACTGATTCAAGTGCATGGGGTTGTGGATGGCTGCAGTAACAGATATCAGAGTGATGAGCTAAATTCTGGGTAAACATAGTATCTTCAAATGAGGACTGTACAGCCATCAACCTACCACCCACTTGTGCTAGGCAGTTATGAAAAACAAACAAGCCCTTCCTCTGAGAATTGGCTGGTGTTTTGATGGACCAGGCAGTCGAGCCAGAGGTAGTTCAATAGGATGGACATCTGAGAGCTGAAATGTGCTGCATGAAATTACAATTTCAAGCTTTCTGAACTTTTATGTTGCAAAGGCTTTTCTGATCTGCTTTGTTTGATCTCATTTTCTTACAATTATAACCAATTAGTCAAATACCACTGACAACAGTTAATGCTCTGATGCGGGTTAAACTTTATACACTGAATTCAAGTGATGTTATATACAGTGTGTGGAACTTTCCAAGGTAATGCCCTGAAGGTTGTGTCCTATTAACTAAGCAAGAACATGGTTTTCTGAATAACAACTTCTGCAGTACAAGCAAAACAATCTGACAAAGCTACATGTT
The DNA here is from genome assembly GCF_002260705.1 of Seriola dumerili. Lineage (NCBI taxonomy): Eukaryota > Metazoa > Chordata > Actinopteri > Carangiformes > Carangidae > Seriola > Seriola dumerili. The sequence continues at coordinate 5,596,499 of NW_019174474.1, forward strand.
CAGGATCACCTGAACCAGTCCGCTGTGACTTGGACAAGGAACCCAAGGACCTGAACTTAGATTTTTCTAACACTTTCCTCATGTACCACAAACAGTATGTTGTGTACATTTATGCATTTCTCACCACAAGCTGCCTCTGTTTCCTGCATCTTGCTTCAGACTTCATTCTGGCCAGCAGCACTCTTTCCACTCCTCTACTCCTGTTTCACAAACTAATTTATTTCTTTGGCTTTCTGTACAAAGACAAATACATGGTGGTGTTGTGTTGAAGTGAGCGCAGTGTAGATTTCAGAGCAATACCCACAAACAGGCAGCTGCAGTTGAGGTTTTGCTTTTGTAATTTACTGAGCAAACACACCCCTCCTTTTTAGTTTCCGGTATGGGTCATTTCAATGTCGGGCTGCAGCAACAGAGGCAAGGTCAACATGGAGTTTTTATTTACACCCAGACTCTCTTGCAACCTGTCATTTAACATTAAGTTCCAACTTTTAAAGTTGGTGCAGTGGCTAAAACAGTATTTAGGCACATTTGGTTTGGGCGTGAGATGAAATACGCTAATTTCCCCACAAGATGTGTTTATCAGAGCACATATAACAGATGCATGTTCCAACTAAATTGCTATTCAAGTCACTGATAGACTGTCAAGAGTGGTCTCACCCTACAAGCTATGAAAGTCGCACATAATCTTCCTTCACAATGGTGATTCTGCCAAGAGAGATTAAAGGGAAGGGTAGTGTATTGCTATTTTTGCTGGAAACAAATAATTAATGGTGTGAATCTGGGTGTTCTGCAAGGTTTTAGATTAGCAGTGGTGGGAGTACTGTAGTGGCACCAGTGTAAAATCTCACCTCCGCTGCCAAATGTATCAGCATCAGCCCTCCCTCTCTCCATGCAAAAGCACCTCTTGCTCCAAGCACAGCCTTGGCAGCCAAAAGAATACATGGTGGAATACCAAACACAGATAAAATGGATACCCTTTGGTGGTGCTTGAAAGAACAATGCTTTCAAGTTGCACTTGAGTGTATAGCGAGAATTAAGAAAATCCTAAACTCAGAATGTCCTTTATGTTACTTCTTGACCCCTTTGGTCATAGTTGGTTTCCAGCCAGCAAGAGATGTAAACTGAAGAAGTCACATCTCCTTGACAAAAAATATGTAGCCTGCAAAGCTGACTGCTGTGTTTTGAACACACACACACACACACACACACACACACACACACACACACACAGAGAGAAAAACACATATTCCTCTCTCTTTTTTTTTTTTGTGGTATTCTGCAGAGTGACAGAATAACAATGATTCGGACAAACAATTTAAGACATCACCACCACAAATCACCTAATTTTTCAAAGGACTCTCAGGAGAGCCATGTCAGAGTTGGTGCAACGGTAATGAACTGCCACCCAGTGAGGCATTTGGTTACAGTATGATGTCACTGACTGTCACGCCAACACAATGCTAGCCGAAATCCGTCCCTGCAATTTGTAGCATACATTTTACATTCAAGAGCAACTGTGAGCAAGCAAGTAACTATGGCGAAGCTGTTGAGGTCTGAAAAAATGATACAATCGTGTTCTTCCTGTGAAAAACAGTTATTATTGCATTGTTGGTCTTCTTCTTGTGTGGGTTAATACTGAATGAAGAGCTCCTGTATAGATCACATTATGCACACCTGTCAATTTGTGGCAAAATTACCATATACCATAAGATACCATAGTTGAGTAGTTCTTTATATTACACCGATGTTGATATGTTTTCTATTCTGTGTTCATTTTAAGAGGCAAAGTCACTTTTTCACCAGCAGGGGAATTGACACTCCTCAGAGAAATTACTATTAGCAGACTGAATTAATTTCATTTTTGTGGAACCAAACCAGAGTTATAATTGGATTTCTATTATTTTGCTTCCTTATCTTACAGTTATTTCAATTTTATTTTCTACTTGTCTTTCTTAGTTGCCCGACTATCAGAAACAGCTTGTCTAGCATGGGCAGCAGGTGCTGTAAAGTCACTGGATTACCTCAAAGAAATCTCAGACAGATGTACTCTCAACAGGTTCAGAGACAGACCCAGGCAATATTAAATGAATTCCACAAACTGCACGATGAATTTAACAACCTCTTATTAGAAGGATTCTTTCTAGTTACCCTAGGACAAATTAGAGAAAGAGATACCTTGCTGTATTTGACAGCCATGGTGTTGCAGAAGCTAAATACTGAGTCCAACTGCAAAACTTCACAACCTGTTTAGTTCTACTTTAAAGTATTTATTTGTTGCAGTACGTGGTGGTAATTAACCACCATGCTGTATATGTGTTCACTGTTTTCCTCAATGTCTTCACTATTTTGCGAAGCACCGTGGCCTTAGTATGCCCTCCCAGCAGGTAGGCATGTGTCCTGTCTCTGTTATCTTTGTAGTTATTCATGGCAGCAGGTGCTCTCTCTGACATTTGTGGGGCAGGTCTCCAGCCTTTGTCTTCCAAGCCCTGGGGGAGTGCAGCAACCATGACTTCACTGCACCTGATCCCCTGCATGGCATATGCATTGGTCCATTACCCCCCCCCCCCTCTCCCGGTGTCACTGCACCAGTGCAGGACACATGATTATGTAAACTGGAGGCTGGGTCGATTAGCATGCAGAGAAGCATAGGAACTCCTCCTGTATTTTCATATGAAAGAAACTTTCTGGAACAAAGTTCAACATCAGAGGGCTAGATTAATGTAATTTCTGCTTTGATGTTTATGCTCTGCATTCCTTGGAGACAAACTGGGCGGTGGAGGAAGAAGGGACTCTTGAGACAAGAGCTATTTGATTTATCCCACCACTTAGCACAGCATTTCATTAATACACCACAACTGACTTGGGACTATTTTTTTTTTTCCAATTTCTGCTCAGTAAATTTATTGTATTATATTGTCTCATACCTGTGCATGTAAACCAGGTATTTTGGATATTTTAATTTGTGAATTTAACTTTCAGTCAGTGAAACCACCGCTTCCAGTGTGTATCCACTGTGGTTTAAGTATTTTTTTTTTTTTAATATTCTATTATCTCCGCCAAATTAAATGAGATGGCGTGATAAAAAAAAGGATCAAGTAGGCAATTTAAACTGCATGAGATGTGAAATGTTATTGGCCCTGACTGGAGTGAGTTCTTTTATATGCCGTTCTTATTCTTAATCACAAAATAACATTTGAAACACAAAACAATCGTCTGTATTTTAATTGTTTGGTCAATGCCTCGCTGTTATTGTTCTAACCAATTTACCAAAGTAATTTCCTAATGTTAACCTATTTATAAAGCACATCCAATGTTTCCAATACAAGTACGCTGGGGATTTGCTAAATATCTAATTTACTGCACACTGCTATTGCACTTCTTGCATTTATTGAACCAGTACATCAGTCTTTGAGTCAGTCGAAACTCCACACATCCAAAAATTGTAATATGTAATTTGAAAAACCATCTTTTTATGATACATCCATATTTCGTGTGGAGCTGCTTTGATGTGGGGACCATTTTAATATTGTTATAATGTTTGATACCTCAGTAAAATCAGCGGTGGTATGGCGTTACATATGGTATATATGGTATTCCTTGTCATAAAGAAGCAGTGTCCTAATGAGGATCTGAACAGATATCTATATCATATATATATATCTGAGAGAATATTAAACTGATTGATGAATGGATTGAAAGCCTGCATTAACTGATTCTGATTCCACATAAAATCAAGAGCAGTGTGCAGAAATCTCTTGGTCTTTAAGGGACTCCTTCAGACAACTAGAGCAGATGAAAATAGCATATAAAATATGCTATTTGATCTTGTGTTTTATTACCATCTCAAATCATGGCACCTTTAAAGGTGAATAGTCAGTTTTTTAAGCTTTTTTTCCCCCATTTACTCACAAAAGCTGAATAATGTGTGTACAAACAATTTCTAATTAGAGTAACTAAATTCTTTTAATATGAGGGAATATTTCTAATTTGGGGTTTTATGTGGAGCTGGAAACTGGAACAATGCTCATATGATGCTGAGCAACATGAAAGGTCTGGTTCTGGATCCTACTGCTCTGAGCTAACCCAGATTTTTTTGGACACTTTGTGGCAGCTGAAAGATGACATATCATCACCTTTTAAGTGGCAAACTGTTTCTCATTTACACATTCAGCAGTTTCTGGCCACCTGGAAAACATAAGGCCAATACTGACTCTCTTTAAGCTTTGTTTTTTGGGTCTCTTGAGAAAAATATCTGGCTTTTTAGCTGCTAAATGCACCACTACGTCCACCAGCTGGTTCCTGTAACTGTATTTGTTTGAGGTTTAGTGCAAAGTACGTACAGTGGGCTTTTAGAGCTTTTTTGCTCTGTCTGCGGCAGCCGAAAAAAAGACACTGAGAGCAGTGAGTGAACCTAAACAGTAAAGTTGCAGGCAAGACAGCTAAATAATGAGCTGAAACTCACTATAAAGCTCCATAAAGCTTCGGAGAGCTGCAGATTCGGATGATAATTCTCTATAGGTTCATCTCTATAAGCGACAGCGTTCACACTGTCTCTTTGTATGCACATTGTTGTTATTATAAAAATATTGGCTTTAGCTGATTAAAGAAACAATAGCCATATTATTAATTTCAATGTTCCACCATCCCGAAAAATAATCACAACTAAACACACGGATCAGATCGAACTTTTAAAGGAACTGCTTGTGTGAAATATGTGACATACTGATACCTGCCTATGATGATGATGAACTATTTGAACCCTAAACTGTGATCCTGCTATAACACGATTCCGATGCCTTTAAAGTATAGTCAAAGAGAATCTGAGCAGCAAACAGGAAAAGGAGCAGCCTATGAAGATTTCACTCTCTCTTGGTGCTTAACTCAGCTTCTTTTCAAACTAACTTATAGTCCTTATCTGCTCTATGCCACATTCCATCCCTCTTATTCCTTCCCATATCCCTCGTCTCTCTTCCGCTGATCCAGCATCTCAGCATTCCTCCTCCTTCTGTCCATTCACCTCCACCCCACCCCCCACCCCCCAAACCCATGTCCCTCTCCCCATGCCAGCTCCTCTGACACCCTGCATTACTCTAGCAGCAATGGGCACTGCTGTTGGACTGCTTCCCAGCGCCGGACGTCCTCCAAGGGGAGAGTCAGTGTGTCACAGCAGATTAATGCCTTGCTCGCTGACTGATCAACTCCCGCTGGTCTGGAACCTGGAGTGTACTGTGGCGTGGCCCAGATAGGGAGGTTATACTATTCCGACTCAATGCCACTCAGGTGGTCTGGCCCAGGAAACTGTGATCCATACATTTAATCTTCCAGACAGTGTCACAATAGAGCAGTGGGATGCTGTTGTGGAAAGGGCTTTGACAGGTCTGCGAGCGGCAGAGAGTAGTGAGTAGGAGGTAATCAAGTTAAGTGGCTGTTTATGAAGAAAGAAAATGGTGAGGTCACTGCTTGTGTAATTTAACTTCTAATGCAACATAAACATTGTCTCTTTAGTGTGTGCGTGTATGGACGACTTCTTTACAGAAATACATCCTGCTTTTAAGCTCTTGTCCTATTTTTATGTGCATGCCTATCTCACAATATGAGCAATATGCCTGCATATTTAAAGCTATTCATTTTTTATGGTGGTGCTAAGGTAGTTGAAAGGGAGAGACACACACTAAGACATAGATATATGTCTCACCAATCATTAACTCATTAGCTATATGGCAGTACCATTCTGTCTGTGGATATAATAGTTTTTGAAATACAGAAAATGAGCACCTGAGCATGTTTAAATCAGATGTGAAATTACCACCTCAGCAGGGTCTGTCTCGTCAAGCCCCTTATTAACCGTAAAGGGAAGTGACATGGAAAACATGAAAATTCTCATATCTAAAAAGCTGCCGCAATAATAAAATAATAAGGGGTCATCTATAATCGTCCCTCACCTCAAGATGATTATGTCTTTTCAAACTCAATTACACATTAGCAGGACAATTTCTTCCTTTTTCTATCACACTTCATCAACTAGGGCTTGGCTGCATACTCTATCCTCCTCATTAGCAATCACTCCATCACTCACTAATAATGGCCTATCAACACTGTCTCAGTGACCAAAGTTACAGCAGGGGAGAATGAAATATTAACTTATGATGTTAACCCGGGGTCGTGTTTTAACACTGTGGTATTAGATCAGATTTAGTCAAATATAGCTATAAATCAAATCTGGAGGAGACTTCAAAACAGTCAGAGTAGTTCAAAAATAAAATAGAAAGAAAAAAGAAGAAGTCTTGCAATTACAGGAATCAGGTAAAACTGAAACCTGCTCAATTCTGAGCATAAGAATGATGATAAAAAGAAGAATCCCGTAAGAGCAGTTTAACACAGAGACACAGTGTAGAGAGGGGAAAAAAAATAAGGAAATAAGAAGAACCCGAGGCAGGCACCTTGGTTTGTGTGTCTCACCATTACCATAAATGGATGCTGACTGCCTGCAGTCAGGACCAATACTCTATCTATAAGGGCTCATTTCTCTCAAATTTACTTTGCCGCTGGTGTGACGGACGGTCGCTAGTCTTAGCAGCCTAAATCAGTTCACTTTCACATACCTCTTCAGGCATGCTCGCCATAGCCAGAGGTGCATGCAATGAGTGTCACCTCCCCACCCCCTCTTGTCCTCTTCCATTACCCTCACAGATGCCATGGTAAATGGCTGGCTGGAGGTTACAGACACGGGTCTGCTGTTTTATATTCATGTCAGGATAGCGGGCTATTGGGAGTATTCGTTCAATACAACTGCCACGTGAGAAACATGTCCTTAGGCTGGTGTAATGACGATTATAAAATGAGGTGAAAACTATTATCTGTCCCTCTCTCTCTCTCTCTCTCTCTCTCTCTGAAACGCACACGCATACACACTCGTACACTCGTATTAAACATCCACATCTGCCAAGAAAGCACTTAAGCAAGACTGGCGCGGTGAATTTTGATACTACTTGATTAGTGCTTTGCATAAGTATTGCGTTTTGTTCTTAAGGGCCACAACCAATGTCAAATAGACACTTGAGAATCAACAGCCATTACAACTTCTCCTCACGTAAACCTAGATTTCATCACACCACCAGTCTGTCCTCATGGGACCGTCCTGTTTTAGAGCAACTTCATCCATGCCCTGGATTCATTTTATGTCATACAGTAAAATGTGACACCATCTTGTTGTGGAGTTTCTTCGACTGAGTCACACTACATATATTTTCCAGCAGAGTGGTCTCATGCTCAATAATGCAAATGAGTTCTTTAATCTAAGCCTCCCTTAAACTGGTAATTAAATAAATGATTTATAGTTGTATGAGAGGCAATAACACTTTGAATGCAAAATGTCACCTGACTGGTTGGTTGTGATGTGTTTCTTAAATATTTTATATCAAAAAGATAAAATTTGAAGCTGCAGTCCATTATTGGCACGGGTTCTGCACTGAAGTGTAGTCATATTTGTTGCTTTCATAGATGTGTTTCACACACACTTACACAAACACGCGCGCGCTCTCACCACTACTACTGCACCCCAGACTTCCCAAACAGGGAGTTGTCGACTGTTCGAGCTCACCTTGTACTCCATTACGAGGTCGAGGCCCTGCACCTGCTTGGCCAGGTGTGAAGGAAGACCCCGATGATGCACTCTTAATGACTTGCCAGAAGGAGAGGGCGCTCCATGCAGCTGCATACTTTACAGCCACGTAAAGGCCGGTCATTACCATCCATCTTTGTGTACGTCAGGATGTAGAGAGTATGCTCGCTGTTTGGCTTTTCCCTGTTAGGAAAGAGATGTATAAGCAACAACAACAACAACAAAAAAAAAAAGTGTGTTGATCGCTGAACGTGATGTCTTCAGAGTCCGTATAGCGTGAGCTCCAGTGAGGCATGACACGCTAATAAAACTCAATCAGCGATGTAGCGGAATGCGCTTCATGTACAGCTTATTAAAATGTTGGTAACCAGTCACAGTATGTGCAAGGGTCAACACTGCGGCAGAGTAATTGATGAATGCTTCTTACCTGACTATGGGAAAACAACATTATCACCATGCGGTTTTATGCAGATGAGCACATAAAAATTCTGCATACAGGCCCATCATGATTTAGCACCACCAGTGCCACAGGAGCTCCTGTGTCAGATAATATACTTTTCAGCTGAGTGACAAGTCAACCTGTTAATCAAAAATCAAATCTGTGAGTGTGAATATAAAGCAAAGCAGGTAGTTTCCATGATGTAAAAACAATAATTTTGTTGCGTCTTACTTACTAAATTGAGGGTTTTTTTTGTTTTTTTTTTCAAATCACTGTTTCTGTAGGAAATGCTGTGTATACACTTGTCTCATTTGAACATATGCTCAGTCTGCCCTTGATTTCAGTCACTCTGGCTCTGTTGAACACTCCCTGACCTTAATGTCCTTTCTCTTCGACTTATCACTGAACAAAATTTGCTCCAGACCCCAGACACCACAGCTTTTCTAAAAGACTGCAGCTATACTAATCCCGAGCAGAAAATCGATTCATGAATTAATTGTTAAGCATGTCTTGCAGATCAATCTTTCACTATTACCACAGTGAGGGAACACTGGAGGCAGCATGTCCATTCATATCTGCCAGCAGCAAAACTGTAATGGTTCTAACCTGTCGCTCAGCTATGGACTAAATCTAATGCCGATATGTCCTGGGTGGCATTACTGGGATGTTTAAAGATATACATCTATAGGTTTATTTATTTATTTATTTTTATTTACATGTTTTTTTTTTATAGGATTAGTCTGTAATTGCTATGAAATGTAGTGTGTCCTAACCAGTAATTCCACCAGTTACATGTTAGACAGTTCCACTTGGCTTCAAGCTTATTTTTTTCATGCATTTGTATTGTCACAAGAACAGTAAAACATAAAAATATGTAAGAAATAAATAAGAAAAACAAGAGCATCAGTCTTTTCTCATAGAGGACAGATCAGCTGCAGTGTTCCTGTCAGCCTTTGTAGCCATAGCACAACTTCACTCAGACAACTTGAAGGTTTTACAATTATATGTTTGTGCAAACCTGGGGAAATTCCATATTTTGATTTTTGAAGTGAAAGGATGTAAACACAACCCTTGCAGCAAGCAGACAATGGGAATGAGCCTAACTTCAAATGTCAATAGTCTGTTACCTTTTATTTCATGGACTTAAAAACAAAAAAATAAATGATTGAAACAGAAATTGTGGCATGTGCAAAGGTTTGGACATCCTCAGTCAATACTTAGTAGCCAGCTGAGTCTTTCTAGCCTTTATTTAGGAATTATCACCTGACCTTCCTGCAGATCACTTCAAGTTGTGATATACTTTAGGCTGTCTTGCACACACAACATATTTAAGATCTAAACACAAAGAATCAGTATTGGTGAAGTAAGAGGATGTTTAGGGTTGTTCCAAAAGCTTCAGCTTGTGTCTCCTGATGGAATTCAGTTTGGATGTTGAGGTTTGCTTTGGATCATTGTACTGTTGTAGAATACAGCCTCGTCTCACAAAGCTGAACATTTCCACCCACATGCTTATCACTTTTCATCAAATGCTGCTCCATTTTTTCTTGTTTTTTTTTTTTGTTTTGTTTTCTTTTACATACAGTACTTCAGAAGTTGACTTTTGTGATGAGGTCTTTGGTAAAATGACCTTCTGATTACTCTTCCATGTGGACCATGTTTGTGCATCAATGATGCACATAGGACTGAAGGACAACTAGCATTGTGTCAGCTAAACCTTCCAGTAGCTCCTTTGCAGTCATACGGGGCGCTTGCTTTGCCTCTCTGTCCAGCACATGAGCAGTTTTATCTGAAAGTGTTCTTGGTCTTTCAGAGATTGTCGTGACTTCCACAGTTCCCCTCAACTGCCGTTTATTAATGACAATTTGGACAGTGGAAATTTCAAACTGGAAGGGCTTTGACATCTTTTTTTAGAGTCTCCCCTGCTTTATAGGCATCAGTTACCTTTATCTTCAGATCTTCAGTCAGTTACTGAGAGGAGCCCCTGGCTGTTGAGTTCACAGTGTCATTGTCAGAGTCAGAGAACCTGCTCTGGAAATGTCATCAACTGAATCAGCTGATTAAATTCTCGAGACCGTTCTTCACCTGCCTTACAAGTCCCTAACAAATCAATTAAGGCCTAGTGACTTAATGAAGATCTAAGAGTTTACAAGTAGTGGGGTGCCCAGACATTTTCTATGCCACAATTACTGTTTAATTTTTGTCTATTTTTTTAAGCTCATAAGAGTGCATTAACATTTGAAGAGAAGGTCGAGTGGGGTGAACAAAGCTCGCTGTGCTCTACATCGTCACCCTTTCCATACATCTTTTATTTTGGCTTTCAAAGTAAATTTACGCACAGCTTCCTTGTTCAGAGGGGCGACCAACCCTCTCATGTATAACCTTTTCCTTGTGTTTTAGAGAGTGATCATATAACATTCATAACTGACATACTTCTGATGTAGAAAGTCTTGATATCCAACTACTGTGCTAGGCTGGCTATATACGAGGTCTAGATCACTACATGTGTCAGTTTTTGTGCAGCTTTTAGTCCATCAGAAAACATGGATAAATGTGAGAGTTGTGTTTAAGGTTCTGATGTTTATATTTTGAGAAATGGCCATAAGTTTGGAAGAGTTGGATAGAGTACGAAACTGTGGCTATTTCTTGGAAGCAGTATGTACCACAGCATTCCAAAATAGGAATTGGTACAAATGTTAATTCTTTTTGTTTTGTTTTGTTTTTCTTTTTTGCCAACAGTGTAGCAGATTAGATTTTTCTGATTAAAATGAACTGACACAGCAAATTTGCATCAGGAGCTGCTCAATTTTGCTTTCAATTAAAAGTGAACTATAAAACACTTTTGTCTTCCTTCTTTTCAAACAAGAACAAATCTGTCTTTAATGGGGTGTTAAAAATTGTTGCCATTTTAAAACTACAATACATTATTCCCTTCTCATATACTGTCGATTTCTGAATATAATGTCCAATGTGTCCAACAAAACTGGGAAGGCTGGGATTTCTTTGATGTGAAAAATTGTGATGTGCACATTCTAATCTATGTTTCAGCCCCAGGATTTGACTTGAGAAGCTGACAAACACTTCAGTCTCCCATTTTGAGAAAAGCCATTAACATTGTCTGCCCTACTTTATAGTGATATAAGAGAGGAGTAGACCATGGCATTTCGGAGACATCTGAACTAGTTGTTTTTGCTAATCTGTTTTGTCTGTCATGTTGTGAAAGAACAACTTTTGCTCATCAAAATGTAGGTCAAAAGTTCAGTTCCGCATTCAGCCCATGTACCACAGGGCTACAGCATGAATTTTACAGCTGAAACAATCGTCTGACCAACCACAAACTCCCTCACTTCATCTTTCATTCATACAGCTAGGTCACAGTATTGTACACCTCCCCCCCAACCACTCTGTCTCTCTCACACACACACACACACACACACACACACACACACACACACAAACATATTCCCCTTCCTCTGCTCTGACCTTCAACCCTCCTCTCTCTGTATCACTGTTCACTTGTCTGCTTCTCTGACCCTCACAATCTCCTCACACTGCTCATCTCTCCATTTGCACCCTGACCCGTTCTCTTCAGCCTGAGCTCATCTCTGGTGACAGCAGCCGATTGACATTAATGACACTACAGAATAGAAAGGTTAATTAAGACCAACTGCTCCGTGCCCATTCCTGAGCACCATCTGCTGAGCAGCGCCAGTCAAACGGAGACAGACACAGTCGTAATGAGAAAAAAAAAAAAACTGCAGTGAGGAAATGTATAACTACAGAGTATCTATGCGCTCTCCAGATCACTTGTAGAATACCCCCCCCCCCAATCCCACCAGACTTCCTAGTTGCCTTGACAGTATCACAAGACAACATTAACCCTGTACGCTTATTGAAAATAACATCTACACTTCTCACATAACTTATTACAAACATACACCATGTCTCAGGCCAAATATGAGACAATCGCATTAAACTCTGCCACTATATCGTAACCTGACAGTTGCATTTTGAATACATGTGATGTGATGCAGAAGTAGGAACTGATAGAATCTTTTTCATTTACTCTGTACACTGGTGAAACAGTGGCCCTATGGTGATGCAGAAATCTGCACATTACTGATAACCTTGAGGAAAGACGTGGTGGAAACCATTAACTTTAATAAAAAAAAATGACTGTCTATTTCATTGCATTTAGTGATTGTATCTCCAGCCATTTTTTCTGATTTTCAGTGGTAAAAATGACGATTTCCAAACTTTCTTGATTTGTGACAAATAAAGAAATTGCATCGGTAAATATTTGTTGATGCTCTGCCATGACTAGCTGTCAGGTTACTCAAACAGTCCAAACATGGCTGCAGGGTGCCAAACCTCAGCAAGAAACTAAGGTCGCCATGAAACACATACACAAAGTAATGACAAACATCTAAATATGGAGACTGGAGGGGATTCAAACTCTCTTTATCTTCACTTTCATTTTCTCTCTGTCTTTATCTCTATTGGGATTCTCCGCTTTGATCTTTGAACCTGTAAAATTCACAGACACAGCCGCTCTTGACAGTAAGAGAAGAGGCAAGAGTGCTGTGCAAAGGCAAAGTGAGGGGGTGAATGGAGGATTAGATATGCAGAACATGGACGTCAAGGGCAGAGGAGGCAGATACAGCTGGAGGCAACCTATCTGAATATGGGTAGCTTTGGAACTGCTCCTAAACTAAACAACAATGTTCCAAATGATGAAATGATAGAGTGAACACTTGTAAATGAATCAGGAACAATTCTAGCCCACAGTACATCAGAGGATATGTGGTAGGAATCCTTTTTGGTCTGTTGGAAAAACAAAGTTTCAGACATACAAAAAAAAGAAATTGCTTTAATTTTGAAGTAACTAAATAACAAACTGCTGCAGCTGGGGCTCATATTAGCCAGTTATGAGTATTTTTTTGTCAATAGTGTTTCGTTTGTGATTGTTGTGCCACTTTATTAATGTCATTTGTCAGGTATATGTTTCCGAACTGCTTTCCTTAACATATTAAATAATATTGGAGTTTTAGTCTTTTGCATTGCACCTACAATGTGGGAATATTGACTTACAATCAGTCTAAAAATATGGCCCACCTGTGTAGCTGTGTTTGTAAGTGGTTGGAGTTAATGTATGGAGGTTACCATTTGTCGACATTATGATTTATTCAGTTATTATTTTGTCTTCCTCTCTTTGATAAAAGAGACGATTTCTAATAATGCATTTGTCATGATCTGCTCCTCGGTTCCCCCGTCTCTAGCCCCTGCTTATTTCCTCCTGGCCATGTTTATCCCTTCATCTTCCCACACCTGCCATTTTCCACCCGCCCAGCAGATGTCCCCGGACTTTTTCCCTTTCTCCATACCCACCTGCTCACCTGCATCGCCCACGCTTCCCTGCCCACTCTCACACCTGTTCCCAGATTCCTCATCACCTCAGCCACTGTTTAAACCTGCCATTGTCACCAGCTCCTTGTCGTTTTGGTTTCTTATGTTCCCCCGTGTTCACCCATGTGCCTCCTACCTGCATTTTGTAGAATCCTGTTGCCTGCACCTGCCTACCTGCTTGCCTGCCTGCCTGGTTGTCAACCCACCTGCCTGCTTGTAAACCCATCTTCCTATAAGCTTTATTTTCACTATTAAAAATACTTCACTGCATCATCCTGTCTTTGAGTCTGCGTTTGGTTCCTCCTTGCCTGTACCAGCGATCTGTGACAGCAAAAAATAGACTAAAAACCCTACAATGTAATAAAGTAGGAAAATCTGGTACCACTACAAAGCGTTTGCATTAGTGGTGTGCCGTCAGGACAAGCGAGGCGCTCAGCGCTTGACCAGTTTACGCTAAAAATAGACATCGATAGAAATCAATTAGAATGATACCAAAGTGGAAACGATATCTCTCCTTACATTTGCTCTCAGAACAGTGTTCTCTCCCATAAAGGATGTGATATTGCCTGGTTGCATTCATCTTCTGAGTTAGTGCCCTCTGGTGGCCAAAGTAGATTATTGTCTCTGGCAGCTAGGTTGATTACCAGCTGTTGCATCTATCATCTCTGCCACTTTTGTGAATGTGGCCGTGTCCCATTGACAAAAAGCTGGGAGAAGCAGAGGATGCAGCATGTGTTGGTCGTTTGTGAATGTGCATTGTTGATAATCCTGGGATCTTTAGCGGCTGACTAGCTATAGCTAGCTACAGACAAGTGCGCTTGTCGAGCTGCCCTTGACTCCACCTCTACCGTTCTAAGATCAGTTTTATGATAAAGCATGCATTGTTATACACGTGTGGAAACTGTTCTTACACATTAGGAAATTACTTCAACAATACTTTCTTACTAACTGACAACAAGTTAATGTGTGTGTGTTGGGGGGGGGGTAGTTGGTAGTTGATTTGTCTCTGTAAAAGTCACCACATGCCACTGAGTTATAAATAAGTACGATTGTAATAATCCCTTTGATGAGTGTTTTTTTTCCCCTAATGGGCTGTCAAGTCTGCTTTTATAAATGTTTGTTAGTCATTAATAATGAGTATTTAAAACAATAATAAGTTGTTAATAAATATATTTTGGCCTAGATGTTCTCTAGCTCTTTTACAGAAGTAAAAGTCAGCAAACGAATTGGGTTTCACAACCGGCAACCGAAAAGCTGTTCTTATAAATGTCTTCTCATTGATCTATATGGTAAATAATTTACTAGCAAATAGCTGTAAACACATCTTATCAGAAGGTGGTACTGAAATATATTTAAAGTTTGTACAAAATGTGTATAGGCAGAAAAATGAAGAGTTACTGCTCCAGTGGTGCTGTAGTAACATGCTGGACATACAGCGGGATGGGCATGTGATTGACTACAGCTCAGTGATCACTTAAAAGTAGAGCTTTCACATGGATGGTAAATTAAGTCAGCAGCTTTTCAGCTGGTGCTGGCTTGCTTTTTCTTGGGTTGCTTACTCCGCTTACATGCATGGTTAAAGTCAACCAATGCATGAAGCCTCCCATTTGTATTCAGCGATTATAACTGAAAAACAACAACAACAACAACAACAACAACAACAGGGAAAGTCACATTTTAACATTCTTTATCTTGTTCTGCCTCTAAATGTTCCCACCTTCACGAAAACAACCAAACAAAGTCTGTATCCACCCAGAATAGCATACATTTTGAATAAAGGTCACATGTAAATGACACATTCTGTCAATTCAGTCACATGGCTTTTGGCAGTAACTGAGGCATATAGTATAACCAGAAAATCCATTGAGCATGCTGTGCCAGAGAATGCCGGAATGATCACCATTGAGAAGCATCATTGCATGCCTATTCTGCCATGCTTTCACATTGTTTCTTATTCTTTCTTTCTTATTGCCAGAGGATTAAGTGATGCCTTATACCCCATGCCAAGGCCTTTCTCCAAACAAACCATTCACAAACAGAAAAAGCAGTCAGGCAAATGCAGTTAGCATACAAAGAGAAGTGAATGCACGACTGTAGACGGTGAAAAGACATTTTAAGACTCACTGTGCTTGTTAGAGCGATCCAGGGCATGAATATTCATTTACCCAATTTTCCGACTGTGTGTGTTTTATTCATTTTTCATATTATGTTTGTGTTTTTTGCAGACACAATGGAAAAACTGCATCTCTCGCAATCTTTTTCTCCCTCTCTTTTCTGTGCCATGATTCTATGCACATAAACACTGCACAGTCATGTTCTCGATGTCAACCATTTTTCTAACAGTCCTCAGCTTTAACCCCCCCCCCCAAAAAAAAAAAAAAAACAGCAGTGCAGTCTGATTACATGCTCCATGCTCCTCATCCAGTTGTTGTATTCACAGTTCGTAATTTCAAGCTCAAAACTCAAGTAGGAAAGTTTACCACTGTGATGCACTTCTTCAACTGGGAGATGATGCACCAGTTCCGCAATCTCTGAATGCCAGTTGCTAGTATAATGAATGAGAATGTTTTGCAGACGCTCATTGTTGAACCCATTCATACTGCTGAAAGCAATCCTGTGATGATTTCCACAGACTGCATTTAGGTAAAAGGTGAATCAAATGCAACTGTATTTTTTTTTTTTCTCATTGTTGCCTCCCTTTTATACTACAAAATATTAGGTTATTGAATCCACTGTATCATTTTCCAGTAACACAAACCTGCCACTGTTGCTACCATGGCTTTTTTAGACACTCTTATTATGCCAAAGGTTGTGCAGAGCCTGATAAAAAGTCACTGTTTTTCCTTAAACAGACATATCTTTAACTAAAGCACAGTTTCCTTAGTTCTCCACAGATGGCAGCCAACTGACATGGGACAATTTGATGCAAAAGGAAGGGTGCCTATCCTCTGTTGGTTATCTGTAGCTGAAGTTGACATACGTGATGAAAGAACCTTTACAAATACATGAGGTTAGAGACACTGGGAGAGAGGTGCCATGTTGAAAATTCATGAGATACCCATCCTGCTATCACTAATGTTTTCCCTTCCCATCCATCCTGCATGTACGTTGTTAGATTAGAGAATGGCTTTTACTCTTGAGTTTGTCCACACAAGTCCACACTAATGCGCACCACCACCACCCTGGGGGTGTGTATATTGAGTTGACTGTTGCTAAGCACAGTGGTCATTAGGCGGTCAAACCTCCCACCATCTGGGCAGATAAAAGCTCAGCCACGACCATCAGACTCATTAACTTTCCATCCTCAGTGTGCTCTCCAAGTGTCCCGTTGGCTTTAAGTCACTGTCTTACCTTGACAAAAAGACTGGACTGGCTTGTCATGCTTGACTAACAACTAATTCAACTGACCAAATTAATATAAGATTTGAATAGATCTGATAGCCATGAGGTGCCAGCAAGACCTTGGCATCAGACTTGCTTTCTAGTTTTGGCTCAACCAAAATCTGAAATCTGTTGCATTGTCAGTATCTGTCCTTGCTGAAGGCAAAAATGCAACTAATCCAGACTGCTCAAAAACTGCCAGCTGAGTGGCATTGTGATTTGAGCATTTCATTTTCAGAGCTGGGTGAAATGAAAGTCCATTCTATTTTCTTGAAGCTTGCTATTAAGCATTACATTGGGGGACTGAGCATAATCAATAGACACTTACACCATATAAGCTTCAGCACACTTTGGTTGTTGCTAAGGTTACTTAAAAATGTGTACTAGCCTGCAATTGCTGTACAACCAAGGCTGTATTTATGTGCAGGCGCAAAACCCAGCAGGGGTGCAAATGGAAGCACAATGCTGGTTTTATTAATGTAAGTCTATTTACTGCGCTTTGTCAAACTAGTCCTGTTTTCTGCTGAATTGGTGTTGAGCAATTTTGCCAAGAAAGTGCACCTGCACTGCTCAGACCACCTCATTACCTCTGCTACAGCGGATATGTTTTAACCTGTGTCTGTTTTTTCTTTTGTTTAGATTTGTTGTTTAATCACTTTCCTTAACATTGTGAGATATGCTTTTTTGACATATTTGTCAATTTATTTCATAATGTACTGGTATTCATGTAAAAAAATCAGACGTATTTATGGTCTATAGGTTTGTACAGTTCGATACAGATCCAAATAGTCGTTTGGATCTGGTGGAATAAAATGTTTGGCCTTGGCGGAGGTATGCTCTCTACTGAGTGCCATTCTAGTTTTGCCACCTTTTTATGTCTAAAACTGTTGGAGACACACACACACACACACACACACACACACACACACACACACACACACACACACACACACACACACACACACACACATACACACACACACACATTCACAGCTTTCATTTGATTAAATACCTGTAGTTATCATACAGCAGCAGGATTACCATGTGTGCTCCATATGCAGTCTCTAATCTGAAGGATTGACTACATGTGGGTCAAACAGCATGGATACCCTAATTAATTAGTCACATCTTCTGATACAGAGATTTAACAAAATAGGTTACATGACCTTCTCTGGTCAGAGTGGCAAACTGCAACATATGGATTTGGAAGTCATTTGCTGAATCATCAGGAGTGTGTAGGAGGAATACGTCCTGAGCTAAGAAGGATTATTTTGGAGGTTTGTCAGTTTAATCAATCATGTAAGCAATTTAAACAGACTTTTCTCTCAGTTTAGCAGTTGTGACATCACATGTGTGCATGTGCATACTCAGATATGACAGATGGCAATCTTGTTAACCACAGTGGGAAAATACGTGAAAGACGGTAACAGCAGAAACATTCCACTGGGATTGTAATTCAAGCCATCGGTCACCCATCTTGCAAGAATTGGGCCACACCATGTTAACTTGTAGTTGCACTTGTACCCAGTTTAAGGAAAGCAGACAAAAGATGAAACAAAAGACAAAAAAAAGAAATGTTCAAGTTAGTTTTACCACATGATAATAAATTGTAGAAATATTCCGATGTTGAAAAAACTTGCGTTAAGGATTTATCATTTTTTCAATTTTAGTCTACACCATTCTCTGGGAATGAGCTACATATTCAGCTTGAATTTCTGAAATGGAAATCTTTTTGGGATCTAACACATCCATTCACCCCCCTGTTAAAGTCATGTCCCATGAAAGCAGTAGAAGAGTAATGCCACAACAACAGGATGCACTAGAATAAACCATACGTACAACCGCACAATTCAACAGTGTGTTCTGTGAAGGAAAAGAAGAATCGCACTGAGTAATGTCCTGTGATAGAAATGCTCGCCAGGAGGTTAAGCACACATAAATAGGCAAAGAGCCTCATTAGTGCAAATGTAAATAAATAGAGACAGATTATGTAGACAAAGAGTCGAAGAGGACCACAGGCTTTTGTGTCATGTAAATATCTGCCTTGGCAAGCAAAGTCTCAGCATGTTAGTATCAGCATTATCTGATTACTCAAGCGGGGGGGGGGGGGCATTTGCCACATCCCACCACCTTTAACGCATCCATTCATTCTTTGATACAGACAATAGAGTTAGTGTCTACAGCAGAAGTGAAATCCTTAAGTATGAAAAGATGAGACATCCGTGCCTCAAAGGACTGTAACTTAGCTGCAGGGGATTAATATTGTTGCTGATCAATACGTTAGCTCTTACTATTCAAGTCCATTTTAATACAGTGCTCACATGGCTTAGGCTGCTGAAGCTCAGCGTGACAGTCCAATTTAGCCAATTCAAGTGGTTATCACCAAAGTTACAGTCTCTTTAGTCCAAAATTCTCTCTTTCTGAGCCACAACAAAGGATATTATGTCCTGGTAATTGCATGAAGGTTTGTTGCTGAGACCAACAATAAAATACATGTGACTGCTTGGACAAATGTGCCCATTTGATTTGCCCAACTGGGACAAATGAAGACACATGGTACTGGGGCTTTATTTGAACTTTAGAATTCCTTTTAGCTGAGAACAAGGTGTGTGTGGATTTTGTCCTGTATTTCTTACTGTGCAGTTGCATTCAATGATCACTTCCCTGCCCATATTAACAGAACAAATGAAAGAACAAAAAAAAAAACAATCTGAATCTGTAAAAGACTGTAAATGCCACCAAGTTTTTCTTTGCACTTATTAGATTAATTTATGTAGCAAAGACACGTGATGTTTTAAAGTGAATTTGTACATTAAAATTTATTGAAAGGGCACTAAACTTACACTTACACAACACTGAATTGAATTATGCCAGCACAAGCATTATAATGTGAGCATTGATAGAAATTGAGGTGATGACTCGCTTTCTATTTTAGTTTTTGTTGTATTTTATTTTGAAATGTTTTTTTTTATAGTAGTTGTGGGAGGAGGACTCTTCATTCAAATCTGTTTAAATTGTGAGATTCTTAAAAAAAAAAAAAAGAGGGAAAAATAACATAACCATCTGGCTCAGAGGATGCATAAATTGAAGGCTGCATCATATCTTCTCAATAAATCAAAGCCATAAGAGACTGCTTTTAATTGTTGAAATATCAGATGTTCAGGACTCGTTGTGAAGAGCTGTGCTGTCTGTCAGTCTTTGTGGAAGCCTCCCTCAGGGAACGTTCCCTCTGTTTTGGAAAAAGTGACATATGGGACCATTCACGTTCCAGCATCATCATGTATGCAGGTTCCTGTGTCTCTGCTCTAGATGTTTCTCTTGTCACCGATGGTATTATACATCAGAAGTCAGCTTATGTACTGCAGGTGTGCCATAATGCTCAACTAATCTTCAGTGTCTTACACCAGGATTAGAAGTTGTTTTGATTAGGTAAGCTTTAGGTAACTCAAGGGATAACAGTCTGTGAGTGCCCTTTGCTTACTTCTCATGATTAGAAGCTGAGTGAATTCTTGAACATTCCAAACATCACTACAGTTTGATGGCCTTCAGGGGGCATCCCTTAGAGCTGTGCTGTGTTAAATCTGATTTAGATGGCTTGTTGTTGCGTACAGAACTTTGATTGTCTCTGTTTGGTATCAGCCTCTCATTACATTTCTGTTTATTGCACTCCGAGAGAATTATCTCAGGCAGTGTACAATTTATAGATCTCAGATCTCAGTGCTGCATAATGCAGCAGCACACAACAACCTCATCTTTACCATAACCTCTTTGTATACAGTGGAACATTTCATAAACATATTGCAGATTCTTTTTTCATTCTTTTCTTGCCTTGACATCACTGAACATGGTAAATAGTGAAGCTTACAAGAAGTTTATGAGGTTACAAGATACGTGTCAGTGATAAGAACACAGTATGAGAGGTGCATTTTCAAGAACATAGTGGGTTCACATTTCATTAAACCTTCCTGCACAGCTTACATGCAGACCTCTGATAGTGTTATGGACTATAACCTTACTGTTTGTACAGCAAAGGGAAAATATGTCTCAAAGTAACTGCCTTTAGTGGAGGTACAGAGAGTGACATTTCAATGCTACCTCTTATAAACCCTTGTTTGCTAAAGGGGGTGTAGAAGCAGCACTTAATTTATATCTCCTTGAAATGGACTTCCATTTAAATGTGCTATCCGTAAGTTTTGTCTGCCACCACGGTATTGCTTGTGCAGCTAAGTAAAAATGTGTCTCCAAGTAACTGCCTTTAATCGAGGGACAGAAACTGACATTTGTGTAGTCATCCTAATAAGCCCCTGTTTGCTAAGGGGGTGTAGAAGGAGCACTTTATTTATACCTCCTTAAAATTGACATTTTTAAAGGTGCTATATGTAATTTTTCCCTGGTGCCGAACGTGCTTTCTTTTTGGAGCGGGTGGTGGTGATATTGGTCGCTTCTCAAGAGCTTCAGCCATTGTTGTGTTTACAAGACAAAAAGAGAATACGCCCTCTGGGCAGTGCTTCTTCATCACCCTCTCATGTTGAAGTGAGGGCACATTGGAAATTACAGGACTCACTATCGCAGAGTAGTATTATGACACAGGACGGGCCAGGGCTAGCTTGTTAGCATGCTAACTTCAGTAGAAGAAAACAAGTGATAGTAATAGAAGCAAGAGGGTTGCTTTCCATTGCTGGACACAGCTCTTAGCAAGTAAGGAAGTAGTTTCTTCTAGACTGGTAAGTAAACGGCTCTTAATGCTAACATTGTTATCTTACAATGTAGCGATGGCAAAACCTTTTGAATGAGTCCAAATTATAGCAATACAAATCAAGAAAATGTGCTTTTGATGTGATTTATTTGTCCATATTATTCCACAATAAAACGTCTAAAACATCTGCATCCAGCATCGGTTAACTGCGGATGCATGTGTGCTTGCATTTGCATTGGAGGCCATTTAGTTTCTTTCTTCCATTCTGCGTTAATGATGTATGAACATACTTGTTTCAGCTCATGCATGGGCCGCCTCTGTAGTGATTGCCTTGTCTGATATGATTGTTTATACTCCAGATGTTGGAAATATGGAGCTCAGAGGAGCATTTCACTTTAAAGCTCAGCTGTAGTTTTGATCCTCCCCTAATAGAATGGTTGGGCTGCTTTAGGAAACAACATCTGCCACAACTCATATCAAAATGAGGTGACAGGTGCCACCTAACATTTCTAGTTTTATTTAGATAGTCAAGGCCATGCTTATAATCAATTTATTATAATAGTGAAAGGCCTTTATACGCTGGGTTGGTTGAGGAGAAGGGCCAAATTGCTGGCGGTTCAATGTCAGCTGTTATTGTAAGCTGTGCAGTTTGGAGGAAGGCTGCATTCTGTGTGTTGTGCTATTTATGTTTATGGCTTTAGTCTGTGTAATTAGTGCTGCGGCTGTCTACCAGAACTGTCTGACTACACTGGTGTAAACTCCCCCCTTATTTTCCAAGTATTACAGTGATTATAGTGAAATATTTTTCTAGTTTATATTCATGTTTGTATGCTGTGGATTCATACTTGTGTAGGATTTAAATCAGATTCCAATGTAGTTTTCAACAACTGGCATCCATTACAGCTATAAAGAGTGCTCATATGCAGATTTTGTGGATTCAGTCTATTTTAGCACATTCCCAAAGAGGCCCAACAGAAACCATCTGCTGTTTAGATAGACTCTGACCTCTGTGACTCTTAAGTCCAAGCATGCCACTAGAGTATATCCATCCATACAGCCCGTCTGGTTGTTAATCTCTGAGCGGAAGACAAGGAGGTTATCATCACATGCCATTTGAAGGGACGGGCCCACTGGCAAATCCCCACCAAGGGCCTTGTTTCACTCAGTGCACTCTTTTCTCTGTCACTTGCAGGATACACAATGTGATTAATACATTGTCATGGTGTAGCAGTGTGACAATCTTGATGGCTGCACATCCAGGGTCTTTAGGGTATTTGTGATGTCTGAGTAACAACAGAAAGGAAGTGGCTTTTTGTTTTGTGTTTTGTGTCTAAATGTGCGAAAACTGTTGAGGCAGCACAAACATTATTCTAGGTTTTCTTTTTAACTTTTTAAACTTTTTTTATTCCTCTGTAATGTGACATTGAAGTGTTTATCATTAACTGTAGTGTAGCCTCACAAAGCACTAAAATTCTATCGTAGACATAACCCCAATACTGACCATTAAAAATGGGAAGTAATGAGGGTAATTTGTCTTGTTTGCAAGATCTTGTCTAAGGCAGCAGCATTTTAGTGTTAATGATCTTAAAACATCTGGCTCTGCATACGCATTCAGCTTCATCTGCGCTCCTCCTGTACTGGCAGGAAGAGTCGAGATCCTGTGTGGTGCCTAAAGAACTGCTCTTCTCTGACCTGAATTCTCCCTCTCCTATACAGCGGTGGTGTTAGTGGGCCACATTAGCATTTCCACCAATTCTTTCAACCTCTGATGTAATTAATTTAGAAAATGGAGGGAATGATGTATAAACCACTTAAGGGGAAATGTATGTGTCCTACTAATAAGTTATTAGCACAAGGAGAAAATAAATAAACATTTATTCTGCCTACAAAGGCTTTTTAACAATGCTTTGTCCGATGGTATAGCATGGTGAAGAACTGCATGTGCAGCGGAGTGGCTCAGACGATATTTGTTTATTTGTGTCCTCCAGGGGACTGGGAAGTATCATTTAAAAATAGAGTTGTCTCGTAAATGATAAAAAAGCTTGGAGTGATGGGTGTCCAAGTTTGACCTGTGTGTGTGTGTGTGTGTGTGTGTGTGTGTGTGTGTGTGTGTGTGTGTGTGTGTGTGTGTGTGTTAATTGCTTGTGTGTTTGGCATACAAATTTAAAATGGCAAATAATTTGAATCTGACAAACACAAATAAGAGATGTGAGAAAATTTTTAGAGTGTTATCAAAAGACCAGGCCATATTTAAACTAATAAAATAATATTTACACTTCTCAGAAGAGATACTGTATGTGTCAGGACTGTTTCACAGCAATACCTAACTCAAGATTTTTGGATAAAACACAACCACTTGTTACTGCCATTGTTTGAAAGCCTCACACAACCTTGGTCCACCTACACAGTTGATTTCACTTTGACCTGATTAGACCCTGTCTGAGGACTGCGTGGGCGTGTAAAGACTGTGCTTGACTGACATCTGTGTGAACTCTCTTTTTAGATCACATGCATCTGTGAGGATGGGAGACTTTTATCATCCTTATTGGTTCATGGAATTTGATGCCCTCATGTAATCCTAACATAAATCCACTCAACTTCAATACCTGTGTGAGTGTGCAGAGCCTTAAATGTATTATTTAAAAAAAAGAAAGAAAAAAAGCAGTTTTAAAATGCAGCTACATGAAACAGTGATGGCTTTAGATACTCTATAGCCAATCATGCAGGGGACCATAAACCACACTTAGATTGCCAGCACAGCTCCCTTAGAAGGACAACATTTCTTCAATGTGCCCCACAATGTCACATTCAATGAATAGAGACCATTTTCTTGCAATATATGTTTAATTGGTAGATTTGTATGTCTCTTTACATGTCTTTCTATATAAAGTGGTGGGTAGGATAACAATTGGTTGGTGGAGGTTTTCTGTTATTAGATCATTTATTTTCTTTCTTGCCCAACATATCAAAATGAGAGAGATACTCCAGAGATAAATTATCATGAATAATCAGTTTCAATTAACAACAAGTTGGAGCGGTGTTCACTGTTGTTCTGTGGGTATGTTTTCTTAGTATCATAAAATTCCGATGCCGCTGGTTCTCATAGGAAGCTGGGAGCCAGAGTCAGACTTCAGCTGCGGTCCCTTGCAGTGATTCTGATGAATGTGAGTCTAGGTCAGGTTCAGGAATAAATGTCAAGCTGTAGCAGATGTGGTCCAATGATATAAAGCTTACATTTACATTTTACATCTGAGCCATTTATCTGATGTTCTTTCCAAGGGCGACTCACAATGAGTGCAACAGCAAGAAAGTTTTAATTCCAACTTAATGACCCTACTTGCATAATATTAACCTTAATAAATCATTCTCAAGTTAATATTAATACTATGGAGTAATGGCTGTAGAAAATGTTAAATGGTCAGGACTGGCAAAGGGAAGGAAGGAAAGGAGGAGCCTCAACCAGCCTCCTTATTTGCATTTGAAGCACAAAATAGTTATTCCCTTTGTATATGCAGCCTATGATTATAATACATGCAGACAAACAAATAAAGAGACAATGCACAGGTTTGGATTATTTGAATGTTAATGTGTAATTAAGAAAATTAATATTGGCAGATAATAAAAAGCACAAATATGTTTTTTTTTTCTCTCTCTCTCTTGAGGAGAAAGGTTTGTACACAGAGTCATGAGCATAGAGGTGCAGATTTTAGAATGTTAATGAAGCAAGAAATATTTTGGGTAGTAGTATCAGGAGAAGAGATGATAAATGAACTACAGTAAAGTGAATGGTACCGACAATGCATCTTTTTAATGACAATTCGAGCTAACTTATAAAATAATCTATCTCACAACTTAGCAAATGCCTGTTTGATAGGCCTATCTTAGCCTACATCCTGGCTTTACCATGTCTCATAGTTTGACTGTTGCTGTATAACTATAATTTGCTGGTGCTTTATGTTGGTGTTTTTAACTATCTGTATGTTAGTATACTAGTGCTGGCCAAAAATGAACAGACTAATCTTTCCTACTTATATTTTTGCCAGTTCAGTAGACATCAAGTTTACATTGGTATGTATTGTCTCCAGGAAATATTACAACTCAGCTTTTATATATCAGCAAACTAACTGCCAACCATATAAATGAAAGCATTACAGCCTTAAATAGCGTTACAAGCTCACTTGAGTACTATCTGACAAATTTTACATTGACTGACACATTTTGGCCTCGGGGTTTACTGTAGCTGTATGTGCTGGATGCTGAGATTGTTCAGTACTACGAACCTGTACGGACTCAAACATCCCGGCACCATACTCCTCTGCACATTATGTTGTTCTAGGTTCACAATTTTGTTCACTTTTATTTAAAACAAAAATTACCACATCATTAGTCAAAAAATGTTGCAAAAATGCAACTACCTTATAAATAAATAACTCTACCTTCTTGTATGGTACTAATATGTTGTATCATGGAAAAAAAACAAAAAAGACCTTAGAGAGACCTTAGAAGAAGCTAACAGGCTAACAAGCACTGAGTCTACTGTCTGACCTTGGCACATGAACAAATCTGGTGAGCCCCAAAGCTCCAAAGCCATCATTTTTACATTATTCCTACTTCATTCGTAATTTTAAGGGCAAGTGTCGAGGGTAGCTAGTATGTATGAGAGTTGAGTGGAGTTGGGTCCAGGTTTGTACGGATTTGTAGTACCGAACACTCTCAGCAGCGAGTGCACACAGCAATGGTAAGCCCAGAGGGGAAAAAGTGTCAGACAGTCTCAACCTGCACTACTTACAGCAAGCTAAACTTTCTCACACAATACTGTGAGTTTCTAACACGGGCTATAATGCTTTTCATTTATACGATTACTAGCTTGGTTACATATGTAGGAGAAGGTAAAAGTTTTTGTCAGTGTTGGACTTATATCAAACCCGGAACAATGGGTTTCTCTAGCAGTTCAGTTAGGAACATCCTTCACTGAGGTATGGAAGAGGTCTTTCTGTTGTTTGACAATCACTGCTGAGAAGTCATTCAGCTCAAGATGTTTGAAAACTTTGAGGAGTGCAGTGGGGCCATAGAGGTTGTGTGGACTGGTTATGTTTTGCATTGATAACGAATGAGCAGAGAAGCTGAACCTTGAGCAGATTGAGGTGAACTACATGGTACATAAGACTCACAGGAAGCTGCTCAGACATGGTGATGGTACGGCCACACTGAGAAAGGTGGTTGTATAGTTATGACTTATAATGACTTGTGTGAATAGGCTGCAAAGTGCCCATCTAAAATGAACGTTGGTTTGGATTTTGAAGCCGAAAGATGTTCTTTAATTTAATAATGCTATCAGTTAATGTCATTATAATCATATACCCACCACCCAAATTTTCACTTTTATCTGACTAAACTCTAGTACAAGTATTAATACCAGTCCTGTCCTGGCAAACACAACCTCTCATAAGAGGACTTTTCTTTGCTGCAAGAATACCTGACTGGTAATTGAATGCTAAAGCCCTGTTTAAACAAAGTTAACAAGCGGCCAACAAATCTTTCTTTAAAGCAGTGATGCGCAGGAGCATGAAGTTACTGTAAATGTGGCCAGAGACTTGATTTTTCTCTTTGTTTTTCTTTGTTTTTTTTTCCAAGTCCCTTAATCCAAAGGTCATAACATATTGTAGCTGCAGTGAAACCAGGATAGGTCGTGTTTTGATTTAGCATCACACCCTTGTTGTTGCCAGCCGCACACTGTGATGTGTTAAAAGGGTGAAGAAGGGTTGTTTGTCTCAAAACTTTGCTCCAGAAGAAATGCTTTCAGTGTAGTCTTGATGAGTCACACGGGAATGAAAAGACATTAGGCTTGTTTGGAGATCGGAGAACCGAACTAATGAGACAGTGAAGGTGAAGTAAAAGCTTGTGAAAATGAACAAATCGATGTGTGCCAGCCCAATATTGATCACATACTGCTGCAGAGAGCATGTGCAATATGATATATTTACATGTGGTTTACGTAGTTTATTGTTTGATTCTCATGTCCTTTCCTCCTGTGTGTTTGAGAAAAGACAGAAAAAAAACTCATTTTGATGTGTTAGATTAGATCATTTTATTTGCTTTTGCAATAACTTCATGGTCGTTGTAACCTTTGACACCATAAGATTGTAGTGTCTCAGTGTCTGAGATATGCTGATTGTTAACTGCTCTTGTTATCCTTAGAGGAGACTAACTGTGACCTTGTCCTGAATCCAGTTCGGTATAATAAGCTGGAGGGGAAGGAATGGTTAAGCAGATTCAATGATTTTTCTGATGTGTGGAGTCTGTGTCCGGGGCCCAAAATAAATATGTGAAGAGAATGGAGACGGGCCAGAAAGTGTTATTTTTATTTCATCACTTATGTTATGATTGTGATCTAGAACACAAAGATAAAACAGCCATCTTTTTGTAACCTTTTCGTAATTTCATTAAATGCATTTAAATCAGATCTTTGTCACTGATTCATCAAAATCTCACACGGTTATTTGTAAGCTATGGAGTTGATGGCTGAAGCAAGAGATTTAAAAATGTCACTGAAAAATACACAACATACATATGTGCATGTGCATGCATACATGTAAGAAAAAATAAAAAAGGATGTCAACACAGTCCAAGTAAGGCACATGCAAGGTTTAGCTGTCATGGAAACAAGATCAGATAAATCAGAGGGGAAAAATGGTCAGAGATGATGGAATCATCCGTGCCCTCTGGAGATTGAAAATGAAATAGCACATAAAATCAGGATCTGGAGGTTATTCTTTACTCAACTCAGGGGTTTTGACCTCTGTGATCTGTAATTTTTCGCTGTGCCTCTATCACTTCCTCAACTTGGATCTAAAATAGTCCTTTAAGCTTGTTACAGCTATTACACAGCCTCTGCCTTGTACAAGATACCACACATGAATGTTAATGTTTGAGAGGCGCATGCATCCTCCACTGGTATCTTTTTGCATTTGCAGGCTTGGCTATAGTTAAAGGAGCCATCTATTGGGTTTGTTAAACATGATCCATAGTGAAAACAAATGAGAAGAGTGAAAATTTCTATTTCTCATTCATACTCTCTTTAATGTGTATGACATAGGGAATGCAAAAATAGGTGGGGAATAGAAGTTCTGTTATACGCACAAAATAAAAATAAGGGCTTAAGCCTCCTGTACAGGATTTTATGGATGTGAGATAGCAGCTTATAACCTGGAGTATAGTCTTTTCCCTCACATAATTATTGTCACATCTTCAAATATTTTCATGATGTTGAGTGTTTTATGTACTACCTCCATTTGTACAACATTGCAGTGACAAATGCTATCTATACTACTAGATCTCATGAGCTTTCTTAAAGCACGACCTTTCCTACACAGTCAGATAGTTGCTCCACAAATGGTTGTTCAACAGTTTGAGTGCACAGCAGGGATTTAATTGAATCCATCTGCCTGTGATACAGTAAGGCCATACTCAGGCCAAAAAGCAGATCCATCAGATGAGGCAGGTAAAGTTCACATGGCACTTTGCTAGATAGTCAGTCAGGCCTCCAGTCTGCAGTGAGCAGGCAGGATGAGGCAAACAAAGAGCGCAGTAGAACCAGCTAGCGGTCAGAGCATTGGCAACAGGTCTGCAATCAGATGACAATGTAACCAGAGTTACTCGAAAGCTAAGAACGTGTATTAAACCTGTGCTTAGTCTTTTGCTGTAGGTAGTGAACTGCCCCTGTCACCCCAGAGTCATTTTATGCAAAAAAGGTACATCATTACACATTCAGTGTGCAAATTATACCTGTCATTAGCCAGGGGTACCATGGTTCATTCATAGTGACATCTTCACAGTGTATGTCATTGCATTTACAATGATTTAAAACAGATAAAAGCAGCTAATGTCCACATTTGAGAGGCAGGGAACTGTAAATAAATAATAAATACTACTGGTTTTAGAGATTATTGAAAAAAACTAGAAATGAACCACTAGTTTTTGCTCCCATTTTTCTTGAGTTGAAATGAAATATCTAAGACTTTTTCTAAGCGCATTAGAAAACTTCTTTCTCTCCAAATTTGTACACAAATGTGTTCAAATCCATTATAGTGAGCACTTTTTCTCCTTTTTCAAGATAATCCTTCCACCTGACAGATGTGGCAGATCAAAATGCTGATTACAGAGCATGATTACTGCACAGGTGTCCCTTGGCCTCAACACAATAAAATGTGCACTATTATTTTGAAAAAAAAATACATTTACTGGACTGATTTCACATGACTTAGACCACATGTTTTGAGGGGTGGGTCATGCATCAGAAAACAAGTCAGTGGTGTCATCAGATGTGACCACTCTTTGCCTCATACAGTACAAGAGTTGATGAGGTTCTTAATTGTGGCCCGTGGAATTTTGGAGCCCTCCTCTTCAATGGCTGTGCAAAGTTGCTGGATATTGGCAGGAACTAGAACATGCCGTCGTACATGTAGAACCAAAGAATCCCGAACATGCTCAATGGGTGACATGTCTAGAACTGGCACGTTTTAAGCCTCCAGGAATTGTGTACGTCATGCTGCAACCAAAGGTGAAAAAGTCTGAGTTCAGAGTAAAAACAAAAGTATTA
The DNA here is from genome assembly GCF_002260705.1 of Seriola dumerili. NCBI lineage: Eukaryota > Metazoa > Chordata > Actinopteri > Carangiformes > Carangidae > Seriola > Seriola dumerili. The sequence goes on from NW_019174474.1 coordinate 5,626,638, forward strand.
TTTATTTATATTTTTCTATGATAATTTGCATTATTTAAGTAGAAAAAAAATCATGTTTCCTATGCTGCATTTTATTTTCATGAAAACAGAATATGGGTTCCTTCTATTTTTTTCCCCAAGTCCATTTCTCACATTAAATATTTATTGAATATGGCTTTTCACTGTGCTTGGTGTTTGGGGCTGCACTGACTTCTCTCCAGAAGGGACACAGAGATGCCACTACTCCAGTGGCATTGTATGTAGACCCAGAATCAAAGCCGTATCCCTCAAGAGCTGTGAGCTCTGCAACAAACTTCTTCTAAATTCCACTTTCTCTGTTTCTTGTTGACACGAATAGACTGCTGTCCAGAGTCATGGCTGCACTCTCCGACAGCTCAGTGTGTTGGAAGTAAGGTAGATAAAAGATGGTAAGGCAGGGATCTAGAGATCACATCTACTCCATCCATCTCTTCCTTCACTTTGGCTTAAAAAAAATAAAAATCATCAAATTCAAGGAGCACAATCACGTCTTTAAGGAAGACAGCCTATTTGTATTCCAGGCTCCCACTGTGTCTCCTCACGTGTGACTGAGCGCAAGTGAACGAAGGAGAGTGAGCAAGGAGGGAGGAGGGCAGAAAGAGGGAGGGAGTGTATGAGAGAGAGGAAGGATGAATCTAATGCGTTGCAGCAGAGAACTGTGACAGACCAGGCATTTATCTGAGCAGAGACTGCTGCTGTAGCAGGAGGGACGCGGCAGCAGCAGCAGCAGTAGCAGCGGCAGCAGCAGCACTCAGAACTGCTCTCTCACTCAGTGCCTCCACCACAGTTGGAGACAAGGTGGACACGAAGAGGCGGAGGCACAGGGGATACACACTTGGAGCACATCACTTTTCCTATACCACCAGCAATATGATTTCTGGAATACCATGTTGGCTTTTCCAGCTTTGCCTTGCAGCGTATAAATTCCCTTTTCCTCCTGATACTCTTCAGACCATCTATTACCCTGTCCTCTGTCTTGATTTGAAGGGGTATTCATGCCAAGGGAAAGCGTGGCTTGAATGAGAATCAGCGCCGGTCTCTCCACAGGTCAGACATTAGTACCAGCAGAAGACTCAAGAGGCATTCTGCACATTATGCAAGTCTCCTGAGTACCTCTCTGTGATCTCCAGGGACTCTATCGCGGCTCTGTGCCTCGTCTAGTGGAAAGAAGACAGGGTAGTTATCGGTGCTGAGAAGTGCATGTGAGAAGTTCCAAATAGGCCTCAGCGTTTCCTCTTCTTTTTTTTTTCTTTCTTTTCCTGTGTGGCTATTGAATTTTTTTTTGCTCGATGTGGGGAGAAAACAAAGACAAGGAAAAAAAACAGCAAAACTAAATTTGCTTTATGAGAAGAAGAAAACAGCTTCTAAATTCTCTCTTGCCTCCACTGTTCCATTGCTGGTGAATCTTGTGCATTCCTCCTGAGGGACGCCCAGGACTAAGATGTGAAACACAACTGGTGAGTAATAGAAGTTTCCAACTCTCATACAAACATTTTCGGGCTGTTGGACAGACATCTGCTGCCCGTCTCTCACATCAACACCTCAGATATCAGTGTAAAACAAAGTGTAGTCCATGTGTAGTTATCTGCTCAAAGCCAGGCATTTATTACCCACTGACCTCACAAGAAGTGACACTGAACAAGGTTCATGTCACAAAAGACATATGAATATGTAACATCTGGCAGATTTCATCATTTGGACTCCCACTGGATTTTTATTTATTTATATATTCTATTTCATTTTGTTATGTCATCCTTGCAGCCCAGATTGCGGAGATTGATGCCTTCCATTTACGCTAACACGAAATTGACAGGTTGACTGATGCATGACCAGGCATTCCCACCAAGATCAACTTCTCTTGTAATTTTGTTGCTAAGCTACAGTTCCCTTTTGTGATAGTAATCATAATGCCAGTCAGGAATGACATGATTTCCAATGTTTGGACATGAGAATGATTCATTACTTTGGCTCTGAGAGCGTTGTGTTGCACGGTTTTGTCTCGATATGTGGAGGAAACATCCCTACAGCTTGTCCTTTGGAGTTCTTTGCTGCTTTGTGGCTGCACAGAGCTTGTTGAATTGTATTTATTCGTGTCAGTTCTGTGCATAGTGGAGTGGTTGTGGAAGCACACACCACAGTTCATTATAGAAGTAAAGTATATCTGCTTATCTCAGGTTATTCAGCAGTTTCAATGTTATCACAAAATCCAACACTAGGCATGGAATATGTATTGATGCTGGTAGAAAAAGACAAATTGTTTCAAAATTTCCACTGTGTGAATCCATGGACCTCCGTGTGAGAGTTTTACTGCTCAGTTTACAAAATAAATTACTGCTTTCTCCTTAGAGAGATGAACATTGTCTCTGCTGGAAACACATGTGCCTCTTCTCTGTCTTTTTTATCTTCACAAGAAAGCCATATGATCAATATCCTGGCAACTCAATGTCAATCACAGTTCCCTGCCTCTAGCTCAGTCTTGCCTAACCTCCATCTGTATCAACTATAATTACACATTACCTTAATTGTCAAGTACTAAACAGGCCGAGAATCAAGTACACAATACACTGGTGGCCTGTGTGCGAGAGGGCTGGAGTACTGGTGGTGGGCGGTTTCTATTTACCGCAATCACACTCCTCTGTCACCCACAGGCCTGTTGAGATAAGAGGGAGCATTACACACACATTTTAGATTGCGCTGTCGTTTGTTTGTATGCAGCCATGGTGTCTGAGATACTGGACAAGTGCAGTGCCCATGAGAGAGCATGTTGTGATGAGCCGTGTGCAGAACCCTTGATGCCACTTGTGATTCTTGAAGCAGTGAGGTGATGATGAAAGGCTGGTAACTGCTGCTGATTAAGATATTAGAAAAAGCATTCACCCGTGCATAATGAAATAAAATGTATCATCAAAATCAGAGCAAACATACTTCAATTAGTTCAATTGATAAAGTCTTTTCATCAAGACGGGATCACTTGAAAAAGTGAGCAAGATTTGATTCATTCACTTGCCATTTATTATGAAGGGTGTGAGTCACATGTCACTGAGGTACAACAAATGAACTGAATACATAAGGGACTGTGGCAGTGCAGTACAATATTGTAGTCGCCACACGTGGTTATTCTCAGTTTGCACTGTTTTGCCATCAGCCAGTATGCTTGCAACTGCATATGCTACACACTATGGCAAGATAATACAAGATTGCATAATATCGGTTCTATGTTCTTCTTCTTACGAAATCCAAACTGCACTAAACCAGCAGCCCTATTGGGAACCGAGCAAGCCAGCATTGAACAATAGACTGTCAGCCATTCTTTTGAAGCTTAATCCAGCACAAATCCCACACCAAAAACATTAGTCTCAGTAGCAAGCATATGTGCCATATATTATTGAACAAGGAAAACAATAGGAACAGCATCAAAAACAAGTGAGAAACAGGAGCACAGCGGTGGACCTCTAGAGTGAGCCACAGCTGGCTTTCACCTAAATCTACTAATGTGTACTCATGTTACAACACTGATAACTACAAACCAAGTGCTTCAAGTGCATTTGCTGCAATAACAGATCAAGTGCTGTTATTGCTTTAATTCTACAGACAAATTTACTCTCCCTTTTGAACTGAGTAAAATGTACTCATCGACTCTTATCAGAGTTACAAAGCCCTTTTCAAAGAACAAAATGTAAACGGTATTTCAAAAACAAATTAGAACAAAATAAAACAAGCACTCCAATTTAGAGATTCATACCAAAATGATTCATTAAGAAAATAAGTGGCAGATTAATCAATAATAAAAATAGTTATTAGTTGCTTTTCTAGTTGAGAGCACGCATCATCATCTGACAGTGGATGTTTCTTGCTACATCTGTCTTTTTTTAAATAATTCCCAATAAGAATGGTGACATCTACAAGGGCTACTCCGAAAAATGTGACACAAGTTGAAATAGAGCTGAATTTTTACAAACACAAGATGCGTGTGTTTAAGTGTATATGTGTATTCATGTATGACCAAGTGTGTGACTTCTTGCTGTGCCCACACTGATGGCCTAATTTTCAAGTATCACATTGATGATATGGTAGAGTGTGTATCTGCGGTGAGGATGTGCAATAGAATCACTCAGCAGGCTTTTGACCTGATCTTACCAAAGTTTCGTGAGATGTGCATTTCATTCAGCAGCTATCTCCCTCAAACCACTTGTGGATGTTTCTGTGTGCATCTCAGTGCTTATCTACGCACTCCACTCTCCCCTGGTGAACAGTTAAGTGGCAGGTATCGCAGGCTGTCAGGGAGCTGGAGACAGAAAGAGAAGGAGGGAGGTGACCTCTTCACTCCTCTTTTATATGCTGTGCTGATGATGTTGCCCTCGCTAGCTTGGCAGTTGTAATGTGGAACAAGTGCAGAGAAGATTGGGGAGTTTAAACTGGAAGCTTTGAATGGCTCTGTCACTGTAAAAAGTGGCAGCAGAGAGAAAATGGAACCTTTATGCGGTGATGTGTTTCTTTAAGAATGGTGGACCCAGAGATAAAAGTCTCATTGCGACCTCATATTCTCATCAAGCTCAAGTTTGGTATGTAGTTCACAAAGTTAAGGAGTCTTGTTAAGCATACTTAATCAGACTCTTTAAAAACAACACCAGGTCAAAACCTTGTATGGATTGCCTTGTAGGCTGTTTGCATTCTGCCTAGTGTCAGCTGGTTTCAGCCCTTTACCCATTTACTTATCTCCTACTCTCTGTGCTCACATATATAGCACTTAAATACAGATGAATTCCCAATAAAGCTGTTCTCATTTACATGTTTTTTTTTTCTGTTTCTGTTGGCAGACAATGGAGCAAGTATGAAATAGTGACGGCAATGTGGTGCTCTCAGCACTCCTAAACTACTAAAATACTGATTTTATAATTGCAACATGGTAGGACAATCAAATTGCTAAACAGGACAGCTGTGATTTTGGAGATATTTACTTGTAAAATGATCACTAAGAGAGGAAGTTAGAGTCTCAACCACGTCAGCTGCTGTGTGGTCAGCATAGAGAGGTGTGTTTGCAGAGGGAGAGCCTGGCCTAGCGCTCACAGGGAAATACGACTAGATTTCTCGCTAGGTGCTTTTTAAAAAGTCACTAAAGGTGACCGAATCTAGTGACGAAGGTGCTAAATTGGTAACACTACTTAATCGCTCAAAATCCTTTTGAGAGAGCAACAACCAATGGGGAAACTCCAACACTCCAGTGGTGTAATCTTATAACTCAGTCAGTCAGTCAGCAAGATTTGCATTTCTAGGGTTGGCCCCACTGTTGAGGTCCAGCCAAAAAAAGAAAAGAGAAAACAGTCACAGAAACATCTGGTGTTGGAGTACAAAGCCAGGCTTTGAGTACATCTGGAGTTTATTAATCTCTTCAATAGCAAACCTGCATATTCCATTTAGAGGTCAGTGCAACACTGTTTTTAACCACAGACCTAATCAGTCCCAAAACTAAGCTGAAAGTTTATTTTTGTACCATTTGTTGAGACATATAGTTTTTAGGACAGCATTGCATTATATACATGATTAAATGACGAGGTAACAGCTTACACCCTCCTTGGAGTAAACATAAACCACTCCTGCAGCTTTTTTATTGGGTCCCAAAGCACCCATGGGATCCCAGTCCTGTTGCATCCCTCTAACTCAGTTCGCTTCAACAGACATAATCTTCCCACACATTGGCCATATTGCTAATTTGAAATCTAAACCAAATGAGACATGTTTAGAATCTTAACAACCTAATAGGACAGGTCCTCCCTATGCTAATGCAGACAACCCTGCAAAAGGTCTCTTCCCCAGGCATTCTTTGTACCTGCTGCCATCTGGAGTAGACATTTGAGAGCATGGGCATGTCTGCACAGGTCAGGTCTGCCCTAATTAGTATTTCATCATAATTACACCAAGACTGCAGACTGACAGCTCCATTTAAATTGGTGTAATGCTGCAGGTAGATAGTGACTGAATGAATGGACATATCACCCTAACATAGTAGGAGATATCACTTAATGCTGTAATGGTTCATTCCCTGATGTTAAAGGTATTTTAAGAAGACAAAAAGAAATACAGACAGACTATGAGAGGTGGTTGGTCATTACAGAATATAATGTAAAGAATGAATGAATTACAGGAAAATTGGACAAATAGCAGTCATTAAATCTCAATTGAAGGGCCATAATGTCATTGAAATCATTGAAAAATCATGGAAAAAAATGTTCCCATTGAAATGTGTCATCAGATATGCAAACTTACATTTTTTGTTTACCTCTTGACAAAAGGTGATGCAAACAGAAGCTCTGAGAATGATAGGCATCAAGCAATCCTTTAAAACAAAGTAAAGTGCAGGGAATCAAAGAGATGTAGCCTATTATAGTAATACAGTATGACAAGCTTCCTTGACAAGTGTGTTAAGAAGAACAGAATAAGCAAGAGGAAGTGTGTCCTGTAGGAGATAGGCCATCGGAATTCTCCATGGCATATCTTCTCCTGTTGATTTAGCAGAAAAATATCAAACAGGGCTCTCTTTCTAAAATAATACAACTGCTATATAAAGCATTTGTATTAGTCTAGAAGTGATAATTAAAGTAAAACCACATTTTTGTCAATTTTTTAATAAGAGCAGTGACTAGCAATTTAGTTTACCTACAGACAGACTGATCAGTCTGTTATAAATCTACCAAGCAGTCTAGAAGAATAGTTGACAGCTAGAAATGATGTTTATGGAATACGTGACGATGAATGAATGAATTATTATGAAAAAAGGGCAGTTGGCAAGGGTAAATGCAAGCAAAAACTGAGAGAATGCGCAAGTGGATGTAGCCATTTAATTTTGGTAACCAGAGTTAAGCACAAGTCTGGCACAACCTGGAAAAGGGGCTGAAGCAGGATGAATACATTGTTAGAGGGAGGAATATATTATCAGCGGATGAAGTTGGGGCAGGCTTTCATAGTGTCCAATCACATTAACGCCTCTCATCTCCTTTTAAAGCAGCTTGCAGTTTCCTAATGGGCAAGTAGTCCAGACCAGCCTCTGAAAGAAACAGTGTTATACTGTTGGGTCCAGAATGTGCAAAGATATACAAAAAACCCAAAGATGAATTAACAGCACTCCAAATATGTTACTATGGGCCACTCAAATTATCTTCCCTCATATAGTTATTCTGCATTAGTGGCAAACAAGATTTTAAACAATGCAGTAATTGTGTCCTGAGTAGAGAACAAAGTCCCATTCCCTACCACTTTGAGCTTCTTTGTTCTGGCATTTGGTCTGGTCCCTCCTGTTACACCATTGACCCTCCCAACATTTATAAAAACACAGGCTCCGCCCACATGCAAGATGGCAGTGTGCAGCACCAGTCAGGTGAAAGCAACCTGCCAGCTTTTTTACACTGAAGAAAAAAAAGCCTCTTACAAAGATAGAGCTAAGGACCGTGACACTGATTGCCACCCACCAGAAAAAGAAGAAGAGGAAAAGAAAGAGATAAGACCAAAGCACAGGTAGACTGGCCATGGGGACCACTGGCTCAAATCCCGGGTGGCCTGTGGACCATCAAAACATCCATGAAGTTTTTTTAAAGTTTTTTACTGACTCCATCAGTGTGTTTGCTCCGTCAGAGCCATTCGTGCAACCGGTCCACGCTGATAAGTCTAGGGCTGAATTTCTTTACCAGTCCAACAATGGAGCTAATACTGATCTGGCTTTAACGACAAGGAGAATCCTATGAGTGGTATAACGGGCTCCAGCTTGACTCGGAACTGGATTTTCTTCTCCTCCAAGTGTAAGTAATTTGATGGCTACACAATGTTGTATGTCTTTTTTAATTAGTGATTGGCTACTGTAAGCATGATAATTTTGCTAACTTGCTGTTACTGATATTATGAATGTGTTCAGTAAATGTTGCTATTGTTTGCTGGCTTACTGCTATCATTGCTATGGAGCATATCACGGCTTTTGCGGACTAATGGTTGTGGCTGCATTTTGTTTTTGTTGGCTCTTGTGTGGGAAACTTTATTTAGTTGTGCTTCTTGTTGTGTGTTGAGTGGCCACTTTTACTGGGCTCCTTAACACTTGGCTGACTGAGAACGTAAACAGAGGGGAAGGGAGGTTGTGGCAGATGAAGAATTTGCTTTGGTTTGAGATGCTTGTGGTCTAGTGCAACATGTAATGGCAATGGATATTGTATACAGAATATTTAAAGTGGAAGTTTGGTATTTTTCAACTTTCTTGTAAAATTTAAGCTTATTTGAAAAGCTTCAACAGGTTCAAGATGCTGGCACTGATATGCTGTTTACAATGGAGTAAAGTTGATATTACCCATAGACAGAATGGATGAAGAGAATAATATCCAGGTTGAAAAATATAGAGTTTATACACATCTGTAAATACAGACTCTTAGAATTGAAATAACTGGTCCAAACGTTTTTCAATATCATTCACAAATTATTGTTTTTAATTTATGCATTACCAAGCATTTTTGGAATCACTTCAATTCCTTTGTGGGTTTTTTAATATTCAACCAAGAGATTTTAGTTCATATTTGTATGTATCCATCATGCCATTAAGGGCTTTCATACTTTTATCACATTGCATGCATGCATGTGGAGTGATGATATGGTAGAAAATAAAGATTACCAAACCAAAACCAACCCCCCAATATACAACCCATTGTGATTATATTTTATCACTGCACGATGAGATAACAAATGAACCGAAGCCTAATTGTACCAAGTGGTGTCATGCCACTGCAGTATTTACAAAACCTCTGGCAACGTCTCATCTCTTGGCTTTTGGCTCAGCTACGGTGGCGAATTGCAGCCTGCTCTTTCATCTGCAATGTTAAAAATAGCCACACACTGTATGTTTGGTTGTAATTAATGTGCCTTATAGTGAATATTCTTAAATTGCAAAATATGTATCCCTTACTACAGCATATAAGCATAGCAGCATATTAACATCCTCATAAAATAGAATATGTTCTTTTATGCAAAGGAAAGCAAACACAGGGATATTATAGTTTGATCATAATATGTATCACAATGCTACCATGGCTCAGTGTCACAAACATTGCCTTTGTCTTACATGAGGGTCAGACTGCCAGCCAACAGCCACCTGTAAGTACTGTAAGATATTGTAATGAAGCTTGGAAAGTCATTCATTTCTCAGTAGAGGACTGCTAACAGCTTGAAACATATGGAGGGAAAATCGCAAACCAGTGTTGCTGGCAATTCAGCAGTGATTATTAAGGAACACCTGTTTGGCTGGCTGGCAAGGCGACTCAGGGTCCCGCTGAATAGCAGCAGGCTAATGAAGGTCTTCTCAGCTTAATTGTTTGGGCTATAAATAGTGACGGATAAAGGGATAGAGTGTGGCTCCACTCTCATCCATTTTTTTGCCATACATACAATGAATGTGCTATTAGCGGTTTGTTGTGGGTTGTGAATAGGGCAGAGGAGGCAATTGTGTAATTGCCGACATTAGCAATTACAAAAGAGTCATTAACAGTAAATGGTAAAATTTAACTTTGGTGAGAGGATGCGTTCAAAAAGTGAGGGTTGCCTTTTGAAGTATGAGGGAGATAAATAATCTCCAACAAACATCTTCAGTGTTTATTATAAAGGTGAACAGCAGCTTTTAGATTGTGGCCAATGCATAGTAAAGGTCTATCTCACGAACAATTCAAATCATGACCAAAGGAATATCTTCTGGTTTGCACAGTCCCCTGCTCTAATGTTGCCTTTGCTCTGACAGAACCCCATTTTAAGGGAAATTAATTGCAGAACACATCACTAATTGCAACATTACCCATAACTATATCTCCAAATGACTCTCTGACAGAAGAACTCAATGAGAATAAAGCAGGATCATCTGATTTTGTGTTAAACAGCGTTTGAAGCATTGCCACTGCAGTGTGTGCCCTGCTGTTCAGGGGTCACCTTCATTGATGCTGTTCAAAATGAGTTTGGCTGGCAGTGTTTTCCAGGTCAATCCTTTTGAGAGAGAAGGGGGGGCATGGTAACTTTTTTTCACGAGCCTTGAAGTGTCAAAGCAAGCATGAAAAGAATTGTATAATTGAAATTTTGTTTTGAGGAGCCAAACAAAGAAAACAATAAGGCTTAAATTGTTTTTGTTTTATGAATTATTGTTTTATGGCAGTGACTTCTGAAAAGTGAAATGTTCTTGGATCAAACACCTTTTCCCAACAAAAATAACTTCAAAAAAGTCTGTTTTCCTTCGGGATTTGTAGCGCACAAATAAATTTTCCCCTTATAAATCCCTCAATAAACTGTATATCGTCTTTTGTAACATGTAGTATATATACAGTGGAGTACACAGACTAAACATTAATTTAAGAGAGGCAAGATAAAGAAGTCACCAATCTAAGGTTTTGTTGTAGTAGGACAAAAATGGAAGAGAGAAAATCCAGAGGATTCACTGTAACTCCAGCAGAAAATGAAAAAAAGTACAAATGAAGATTGTGTCATGAGACAGCCTGAACAACAAGAGCAAACTAATGTCACCTTGTCTTTGCTTGAGCTCAGATGTGAGGCAACTACCATGGCCCACAGTATCAGGAGCAAGTATGATTATTGTAATATATGCAGGATCTGCACTTGGTTTGAGGCTAATTGCTCTCTGATTCACCACCAACCTCCACTAGTGTCACATTACTGCACTACAAATGAATACCCAACCACTCTCACTAATCGTGGTCATAGTCTTCAGCGTACATCACATTCTGCATTCATTTAGTTGGAATCAGAGCTTTTATTTGATTAAGTCTGCATTCAGCACATCCTGCTCTTTTTATTTTTCTACTTAACTATTTAGCTGTAGAACTTAGACATTGAATCATCAGATACTGCATTAACTCAACAAAGTACATTGAAAGGAAAAAAAAATATAGGACCAAATTGGGACTAGCAATTACAAAGAAATCAACTTATCAACTAGACAACAAAACTGACAATGTCTGAGCATTTCTCAATTAAGTGGGGAATTTAATTAAGCAGAGACAATAAGGTCTAGTCTACATGTTACTTTGTTTACACGTATTCTAAAATAATCTGCTGCTGTGGGATAATTAAGCTTCCCCAGCCAATGCTACTATTATTGTGACTTTTCCTAATGCTTTAACTTACAAAAGCCAGACACCGAATGTCATATAAGGGGTTACACTCTGTATCTTTTATGTTTTAGATTTATATTTGCAGTTGTCTGAAAAAAAGTTAAATGTATTCCTAAAAAAAAAAAAATCATATGGCAACTGTGTTTCTGACAGCTGATGCATTGCTGAAGGATAAATGTGCAATCAAGGGAATTTTACCAGTTAGACTGTCAGATGAAATGCAAGACAGTACACTAGATTTAAAATCTCTGCTCAGCTTGGTTTACTCTTGGTTCAGAAGTTTAATTGTACGTATTCAGTAGTTGAAAACAGAGGATTATGGTGAACCATACTCCGTACATTACTGATGTCAAATGTGACACACAATTGCAAGACCTAATACCAAACTGACTGTTAGAGAAGACAATGCAGATTATGAAATCCCCGTTGGATACCTATTTAGGCCAAGTGGGCTGTCTCTTCAACTGCCTGAAGCAAGTGAGTGAATTTGTTTGACAATGTCACAACTCTGGTTGGATTTCTTTCCTTTTTCTTTCTTTTCTTTTTTTTAGTGTGTCATTATAATCTAGAGAGGAAGTGGAATTATGTTGGCACTGGATATAATTGTTTTTCGGAGACGAACTGAAATTATGTTCCAAATCTACAGTCAATACAAGAAAGTGAGTCAACTCTGAGTCAGTCTCTATTAAATCAATAGTGCCAGTGCACTGTCCCCAGTTTAGAATAATGGGAGTTTGTCACCTTTCAGCACATCTTGCACAACTCTTGCACAAATTAGGCCTCTGGTGTGATTTTGCTTTGCTCATTGGAGTTATTTTAGTGCTTAATAGACTTTTCCTCTCAAGTTGATTCTGAAATGATCAATTTGGGAAATTGCAGGAACAATTGTGTTATGCACTATAACTAAATCCATAGATTGATAATTACAATAGATTATTGGGCTTTTTTTATGCCTTTATTCGATAGTACAGTAGAGAGACAGGAAATGGGGAGGCAGAGAGAGGGGGAAGGACATGCAGCAAAGGCCGTCCAATGCGGGACTCAAACCGGGGCCAACTGCAGCGAGGACTGTAGCCTCTACACATGGGGGGCCTGCTTAGACCACTACGCCACATGGCGCCCTACAATAGATTATTGAATTCGAATTTTTTAAAGTTATTTTTTGGGCATTTTTATGCTTTTATTAGATAGGACAGTGAAGAGAGACAGGAAACGCCAGAATAGAGAGCTGGGGAATAACATGCAACATAGACTCCGGCCACCCGGGAGTCAAGCCCAGGACTCATGCACATTTGTACCCATGTGGTACGTGCCCTAACCACTGGGCTATTGGGTTGCCCCCTGTCATTATTATACCTACTAAAATATGAATTATACACAAACCCACAAACACACAGTGAAGAATATGAGTAAAGGATGCTGTCTTTTAATGCCGTTTTGTGTTGGACCTGACCCTGAACATTCTCCTACAATTTTTTTCTCAGGCTTTTGGCATTGTATTATGCATGTGTTTTAAACATTCAGGGCTGTGTGAAGCCAGCCTGCATTCCCTTTGATGTTCCCTTCTCTTTTTTCAGTCTCCCGATGCAAGTTTATTATTATCCTGTACAGATACTTAACTGTTTAAATGTACAATCTCACATATTTATATGTTTTATTTTAAATGAACAGTCTTTGGTGAGAACAGCGATGAAGAAAAAATATCAACTAAAAGACAACCACATTATTATAAACACAAAATAATGAAGTTTTATTCTCAGTCATCGATAATCTGAAAAGGTTGATGCCTCAGCAAAATCTAACATTTGTTGGCTAGACCGCAACACTGGGGCCAGTCCTGTAATCGGGAGTATCCATGACTGATTGACTGACTGACTGACTGATCATAATTCCACCATTGGAGAGCTCTGACTGAGTTGGAGTTTCCCCATTGGCCGTTGCTCTTTCAAAATTGGTACAAACAGTTTCTATTAGGGGGGTATGTTTACAGCCTGCAGTGTTGCCAACATAGCCTCAAGAGGTGGTCTGAGATTGGTTCGCTTCAAGTCTGTGTTGTGGTTTGTTTAACCTGCTTTCTCTTACAAGGTTGTATTTGTTAATGATAACACAGAAGTTACTGTCATAATATAATACTACAGCCTGGAGTTTGGTTTATTTAACAAAGACTATATGTGAAAACACCATAATATTCTGTCACTTCTAACTTTCTCTCTATCACAGCACAGTCTTTTTCTTTAAATTCGTGTTTGGTTATTTTTCAGACGACATTGTGTTTATAAAATCTGGATTTTAGCAGGGCAGGGCAGCAGCTTGGAAATGGCTTGGAAGTTAACATATAGTCAGTTCCATTGTCTGACAACAGAAAATGAAAAATATGTAAATGAAAACAGCTTTATTGGGAACTTGACCTTATTTAAATACAGTATATTTTAGCACAGAGAGTAGGAGAGAAGCAAACGGATAAAGGGCTGAAACTGCCTGACACTAGGCAGGATGCAAATAGCATATGAAGCATCCCAGCCATATAATAGGTTTTGACCTAGTCTTGTTTCCAAAGGCTCTGAAACACTGAATATTGATTATTTTTTTGTGCACACAACAAGGAGCTGATCATGTAGCTAAACCCTACTGGGGGAGATACGTAAGGGAACTTTGAAAAAGTGGAAAAAACATCATTCTGCTTTGAGTCGATGCATTTGTTCTGCATTTCCTGACTGACACTGTAGGAATAAGTACAACTTTTTAAAATCAATTCATGACTATTGAAGAGCAAATAGCAAAAAGAGGCGGATTGATCTCTGTCCTGTCTGTGTGCACTGGCTGTTGCCATGTTGGTGGCAGGCAGTGGGAGTTGGACTCAGATTTAAAAATGGCCTCTGCCTCCTCTTCAAGACACCCTCCTGTCAAATGCAAGATTTTGCAAAAGTATCACAAAGAATAGGAAGTTAAATATCTCCGGCTTCTGTCTGGGAGAGAATAAATCAATGGAAAATTGCAAAGTGTGCCACAGGGTATTTCCTGTCACCTGTGGAGGAGTATGTGATGTTAAGCAGAATGCCTCAGGAAACTCACAACACCATATTCCAAACAGAAGGGTCTAGAGGACCTGAGCACAAATTTCGGGCGTCTCCTAATGCTAATGCGGTAATTACATTACACTTCCTTGATTTTTTTTTTTTTTTTTTATTCAAGAAACACTTTTCAGCAGTGGATGCTATCATAATTATTGCAATCATTGCTGACAGTGCTGTTACACTACTGTTCTGAGTAACATAAAGAAATCATACATAGGGTGATAACTTACGATGAAAACTACACATTATAGAGTAGAACATATGGTTGGCTACTAAATTGTAGGTACAAAAGATAACTTTGTATGTGAGCATGTGTCAAATGTAGTCATGAATATATATGGATTGCAGATGGCAATATAAAAGAAACAAGGCATTTGCATCCTTGGAGGTGTCCCTGAACTCAACCTTTTCTATTTTTTCAGAACAGTGAGGTACAGAAGTCATGTTTCTGCGTGTGTGTTACCCTCTGTAGTTTCTGAGTAATTTCATTTCTCATCTGTGTATGTTTTATTCCGTTTGAATACACGTGTTGGTGAGGGAGAGAAACAAAGATGCAGAGGGGGGAAGAGCAACAGTTCCTAGCTGCTAAAGCCTTGACTAATTAAGCTTTAATCTGCACCCATTTCCACACTGAATTTACAGCCAGGCCTACTCCAGGGAATCCGAGGGGTTTTACTGCTCAGCCAAAGACAGCCCTCTCACATCATCACAGACACACAACTGCATATAAAAATAGAAATACCTGACTTGCTTATAATAGTTTTTTTTCAGTTTGTTTTAGACCAATGTTTGGTTTGTAAAGTGTTATCAAGTTAACTGACATGCTCATCAGATGTATGCGAAACAAGGAATGAAATTACCTTTGCATGCGCAGAGATGTATAAATGATTGTAAAAGCATCTAGTTCATTGCATGTGAATATTTAAAAGAATTATTGAGATAACTTGAACTATTCCTTAATGTTTTGTTAAAAATATGAAAGCCTTAAGGAGTGGGGCTATATTTGATGGAAAACTGTATTAATTTAATTCATTATCAGTTGTTCCTGCAAGATCAGTTCGCTACCAGTGTTATCAAAATCATGATCTCAATCACAGCTAAATTCTAGTGTTCTCACTGGCAAACACTGTTCTCAAAAGAGAGATGTTTCTCTTTTTAGGACAGACTTATTTCCATTCCAAAGACAGAAATAAGTCTGCAGTGAAAAAAAAAAACATGAAGTGCTCCACTGAATTCATTAATTCTATTGTTGTAAAATGCAAAGAACCTCATTCAAGCCATTAATTAAAGTAGCAGCCAGTTGTTGAGTGCTGAGCTGACGGCACCCTTATTGACTTGAAAAGGTTGCAAGGATCTGCCCCATCTATAAGAGAGGCATAATGCAGAGTTTCTTTACACTTAACAATTACTCACATCCATCTGTCTCCTCCAGCATCTCCTCCATCCTCTCTGTATGCCATGAATAAACTGCAGTTTGATATTTGGGAGTCCTGCTATGGAGAGTAAATCAATTTAGGTGTTGAGATTATCCACTGCTTGTTGTCCCCGTACCTGCACTATTGTCTTTAGTACCTTAGACAGAGGAAGAGTGATTGTGACATCTGTGCTGTATACGCCACTGCCTGCAGAAAAGACCTCAAGGCCAAGTTGTGAAGCATTGCTTAAAGTTTGGCTGGCACGCTTTTCTCTCCATCCGTGATACCAAGCCTATTTTCTTCAAGTTGAGATAGAACTGTATGACTTGACCTGCACCTATTTTTCACCTAATCCTCTGACACCCCAAATAGAGTAATGTGCAGACAAACCACTCTGCCGCCCTGTCCCTCCCTGTGAACATGGCAGCAGCCACATTAGTACAGAAAACTAAGGCTAACAGCAGATGTTGTGATATTGACCCAGGTACAGAGTGATGACAGGGGTTCAGTGAAGTCTGATGAATAAACAATCTGATAATTAACATGAAAAAAGCAAACACTACAACCTGTGTGGCTAAACTGTTTTTCCCTATAACTTAACTGTTGTAAAACAAATAATAGTAATAATAACAATAAAAGCTCGGTAAACACAAGCATGCAATTTGGAGTAACAGGATGGCAAGCTCCACAACCCATCATCAGGACACCAAATGCACTCAGTTTTCTCCTCAGAGGACACAGAAGCTCAGTCATAGACCCAGCTCTGTTTAATGGAACTGTGGTGAGCACCATGGACAGTTCTCTTACTGCTGACAGCCCCATTCAGCACCTTGGAGAGCTCCACAACTCATGCTTGAGAGAAAGTTATTTTCTAGCCTTGTGCAATCTGGGGTGAAATCAGCAGTTTTTGGTTTATTAAATTAGATAGGAGTCATTATAATGATTCAATTCATCGCCCATTCTAGTTTTGTACCATTGCCTGTGGGGCTTTTTTTTTTTTTTTTTAAATGCACACTTGCATAGTGGCACTGCAAAGCTCATCTTAATGTAAGTATTATCAAGACACTGAGGTAGTAATGGCTACTGAATCTCTTGCTCTAGTTTTACATAATTTTGTGATTTTAGAAAATAAATGAATAAAGTTAAATGAGTCGTGTTCTTATGAGGCACAATAGCATGCAGTATAATATTAATATATGTGTGTGGAGCAGCCTATTCTCGTTACTTCTGTCACATTTTGCTGTGGTAGCTAAGTCTGTATATTCTAACTTGGTGATGAAAGATATAATCCATTACTGGAAAATGTATACTGCTAGTGTTACAGCTGTGTATTTTGTGTAGGTGTCACAGCAGTGATTTGCCCTTTGGATCCTGTAGAACCTGTTAGAAGGAAAAGGCTGTGGAAATTAGAATAATGATTACACACTGGAACCATATTTCTGAGACTGAAGTCAGAAGGCTAACAGGGCGACATTCACAGTTATTTACTCTTGTCACCCAGCTGTATGGATCCCAGCTCAGGGTACAACTATTTTTACAGTTCATATTGTAGGGAGTTGTTGGGTCTGTCCTGATTGCCTGAACCAGGACTGGTGCAAATGTCAGAGTTTACATCTGTAGAAGAATTGGGAGGGCTCTCCAGAACAAGGTTTACTATCTATAATTTATAACCTTTATTAACAGCTGTTTGAAACAAACATACAATATGTTTGTCAAGTGATAACTGCTCTAATTTACTTTAGGACATTAATAATTATTTTTGAAAAATGAAAGGGAGGATGCAGGAGAATGCATGTTGACAAAGACCAACAATAACTTTTTGTGTAATGGGTTTGTGTTCCTGTTTTGCAAGCACACAGCAAAACTACAGTAGATATTTTTTCAAAGGAAGCATCAGTCAAGGATTGGGCGGTGGTAAATTGTTTATAGTCTATATAATAAAGCATAAAATTGTGTCTCAAAACCTGGTAGTTATTTTTCTTATGAGCTATGAGAAGCAACAAGGTCACAGAATGATTTCCTCACTTTATGAGGTGTCTTTTCAATTGTTATCTGAAAAAGAAAAAAAAGCACAGTTGATGATTTAATTAGGCATTTTGAAAAGTATTGTCTGAAGTTCACTTATAGTTAATATGCTTCATAAATTCGGCATTACTTCAAATGTAGAGAGCAAATTGTTAATCAGGCTCATTACAAAGGCATTGAGGCAGTCCAAAACCACACTTTTTTTTTATTTAGAAAAAAGGATCAAGTTTAATCACTCATACTCACATACCTTCATATTAGTTCATGCATTCATCCACTGACTCTCTCTGGATATCCTCTGTCTATAGTCGGCACTGAGCCAGGATCCTCTTTTGTAAAACCTCGCAGAGCTGCACAGGCTGCAATGTGTGTGTTCTTGCTCATTCAGTCTGTCTGCTATCTGTCCTGTTCACTTTGTGCATGACTTATGTAGTATGGAATTCACTGTTTAATGGTGCCCAGCTCACATAAAACACACATGGCCCAGAGCCTACTGAATTCTGAATGAAAACAAAATAGGGCCCACACTGGCAAGAGAACGACATACATTTTGTATTCAACTTTGGCAAGCTGAAGTCCATGCTCATTAGGCCTGTCTCATTTCCAAAAAACAGTTTTAAAGCAAAACCAGAAGGCTTATGAAATAAGTCACAGAACATGAAAAGAGGTATGCACAACAGTCTTTTTGTGTCTTACAAATTTTATTCTTTCTTGCAGGCAATTTTCTATTTATTTTAACTAATTGTGACAAAACAAACTGTCTGCATTTCTTGTTTAACATACCAAACTGAAATTTTCATCACCCCCGCAGAGAATGCATGCATGGCTATGGCTTTTTTTTCCCCCCACTTTAGTTCTCAGAGATGTGCCTACATCCAAAATAACACAGACAACAAATATATGCAATTTGTGCAATGCTTTTATGTACACAGTCAGATATACTTCCACATCCATGAAATTCATTGTGTATTAACACAGTATAGGAACATGATATAGTGACCAAAAAGATAGCATCATCAAGACAGCAGACTGGTACACATATATGAGAATGTTACATTTTAATATAGTTGTTCATTATTAATGTGATGTGTAAAGTTATGCCGCTGACCTGGCCATATCTTCGAATCCTCTTCACACTCCCTGTGACTGGCTTTGTTCGCAGACAGAGGAAGGGAATGACTCTCCTCATCTGACCCTTTGTAGAGACAGTAAAATGCTCTCACAGGAAATGAAAAAATGATCGTTACGCATCGATTAATCAAAATTAATGGTTGAGACAATACTCCAGACGTGGTATGAGCACATCCTTGCAGTCCATCAACCTGTCTAACAGATGATGTGTATCTGCTAATCTCCAACTGTTACTGACTGTGGCGCAGGTGTGCCACATGCCTCCTGTCATGCTAATACCAAAGGTCCATTGCCATAGGCTGCTTCATGTGTTCCGCATGTGATCTCTGCTTGTATGCTGTGCTACGTAAGAATATGGACAAACAATGGCAGATCAGTTCTTGCACATTTGTTGGATAATCCAAGATTGTTGTTATTATTATTATTATTTATTGATATGCCTCACATGAAAATTGTTATTCCTTGATGTGACTGAATATTTAATAAAAAATTATATTTAAAACCCATACTGGAGAAACATTGCATCAGCATCATAGTCACAGGCGTGAGATTTTTTTTTGAATTTTTGTGCTAAAAGCCACATGAAAATGCCTCGTCTGCTCCTGCGGATGACTTAACAAATTTAGAATGTTAAACAGGGTTGAAGGCTTGTGAAGATGTTGCATCAGTCTGACTTCAGTATAATAAAACTGCTTTTCTCTGCAACCCTTGACAAACTGCACACACAAATGGTAATTTAGTGTAATTTCTTTGCTTTTTAATACTAATGCAGATTCACTTTCAGAGGCTGCTGTATATGTGGTTTGGTAATGGAAAATTAGTCAAAGGACCATATCAGTGTGAGATCTAAATCTGTTATGGATTCAGAAGTTGTTTTTTTCTTTCTCTTTTGGGTGTGTGTTGCATGCTGAAGTGAATTTAGGTTCAGTTCTTTCAATACTTAAGTTCTCTGAAACTCACCAAGGAGACAGCAAAATAGAATCACTCATAATCAATTTTAAATTATTTATTGAGTTCATTTCAATGTTGTACCTTAAAGATTTGACACACATAAATTTTGAAATTCCATTCTACTTTAAACTGTAGCAACTTCTGGATTGTAGATTTTTTTTTATGTGAATGTGCATAATTTGTTCTGATGAAACTATAAAGACTAGTTAAGGCTCCAGCCTTTTCTTGGACGACAAGGGATCACAGACCCTAGAATATGCCAGTTGTTTCTAGAACTGTGTCTGCCAA
Organism: Seriola dumerili; assembly: GCF_002260705.1. Taxonomy (NCBI): domain Eukaryota; kingdom Metazoa; phylum Chordata; class Actinopteri; order Carangiformes; family Carangidae; genus Seriola; species Seriola dumerili. The sequence continues at coordinate 5,646,678 of NW_019174474.1, forward strand.
CATTTGTGACTCCACAAAATCAGCTTTTACAGACTTTTATACCATAATATCTTACTATTTTACCAGTTAAAGCCTGTGCTTTTGCCATATCTCTTTTCATCTATGGGCATTAAAACAAATTATATCCATTAATATTGTTCATGAAACAAATCCCCTAATAATGTTCCCACCTCAGTGATGAATAGTTTGGAAAACAACTACACTAAGATTTTGCAGACTTTCCAGATTAAGTAAAGTATTAAAGTCTTTAAGGGCAATTTAATTTCTTCCTATTTCTACTCCATCTCAGTTTCTCCTGTGATCTTCTGTGAGGAGTGTGTATATGTGTGTGTGTGTGTGTGGGGGGGGGGGGGGGGGGGGGGGGGAC